>NC_047569.1:32356361-32666639 GCF_011004845.1 Esox lucius | reverse complement strand
CATATATGCTAATTTGAACACAATACGATATCTGCAGTCCTTCTTGGCTGCCTTGGATTTAAACTCTGTTTAAACGGCCGGTCAAAATTGTTAACTTCAAATTCGGTTCATTTATATTAATAATGTTGTAATATATAATTGGGGAGAAAACATATATCGAAGTGGGAAAAAGACACCATAAGCTTGCATTTTTCTACACCTTGAGTCTTCAGCAAAAATAGCACTTTTAAAATTACTGTCCTAATTCCTAAGTAGGGTAATTATATTGAGGAGGACAAGCTAGCCAATCAGAGTTCTAGAGAAAGATGAGACAGCCAATCAGTAGTCCGCTCTTATCCATATTTTTAATGACCAGAATAGGCCCTGACCATTCTTCTGTTGCTGTACGCCCATTATATTCAAATACAGAAAAGATGTGAGTTGAAAAACTATTTCACTATTATTCACAATTTGAACTCTCTCTCTCTTATACTGTGCAGCGTTATATTCCTCTGTGCTGTCTGCCTAATGCTTTCTCTCTCTCCTCCATCTCTGTCTTTTTCTACCATCAGTTTTCCTCCCTCTACTTTCTTTATTTCTTTGTCTGTCTCATACCCTCCCTCTGTCTTTCTTGCCTTTTTTCTTTCTTTGTCTTGATTTGTCTTTCCTGTCTTGCTCTTTCCCTATTTCTTTTTTATCTCTCTGTTTCTCCCTTCCTTTCTCTGGCAGATGGCTCAATAAAGGTTGACACATCAGACCGACTGACCTGTGGGTGAAACATACTGCCTTTCTTTGTGTGCATTTTTAGAGGTATTACTACATTCCCAGGCAAACACTGGATGAACCCTCACACACACGCACACACTCAACACACAATGCACGCTGATCAAATAATCAAAGTGACAGTTCCTCAACTTGGAGCCAAAACAGAATGGACACCAGTCAATAAGCAGATGGCACACTGCAAACTAACAGAGAGCGAGAGAGAGGTGGAAAAGTGAAGGCTTAAAAGGACAGAATGGCACAGGCACAGTGAAATAATTAGAACTAAATATAGGAAGCACACACAGTGACTGGTCTACATGGTACCTCTGATGGAAGATCCTCCGTTGTCCCCAGGGATCCAGGCCAACATGATGGAGGAGGTGGAGGTGGTGGAGACGGTCAGGCGTGGCTGGTCTGGAGGAACTGCAGGGAAAAACACCCACGTAGTCACTACATGTATTAGAAGGTCACAGCTGGACGGCTTAATAAATCATATTTACAATTGTTGACCAATGAGAAGAGGCTAAATCCACTTGTTAGCCAATAAGAGGAGGATTAGTCCTCACCTTGCACCTTCAGGTTGACCATGATAGTGTCAAAACCCAGCGTGTTGGTTGCCGTGCATGTGTAGGACCCAGAGTCCTCCGCTTTCACTGAACGAAGGACCAGGGTGCCATTGACCATGATGAGCCTCTGACCGTCCAGAGATACTGGGATGACGGAGTCATCGCTAAGGAAGAGACAGAAATATTAAGAAAGATAGGGATAATGTGTTGGGTATAAGGTCTGAAGAGGGTTGGTGTGTTAGGTAGACATTAAAGGGTCGGAAGTGGGTTGGTGTTGGAGTGTGTTAGGTAGACAGTAGAGGGTCTGAAGAGGTTAGTGTTGTAGTGTTAGATAGACAGTAGAGGGTCTGAAGAGGTTAGTGTTGTAGTGTTAGGTAGACAGTAGAGGGTCAGAAGAGTTGAAGGTGGGAGTGTGTTGGGTAGACAATAGATGGGCTGAAGAGGTTAGGGTGGGAGTGTGTTGGGTAGACAATAGATGGGCTGAAGAGGTTAGGGTGGGAGTGTGTTGGGTTGAGATTTGAGGAGCTGTAGAGGTTAGGGTGGGAGCGGGTTGGGTGTCAATCAATCAATCAAATTTATCAGTTGTCACAAAGTGCATTTACAGAAACACCCGGCCTTAAACTCCAAAAAGCAAAGAACAGTAGTGTTGAATTTCAGTGGCTAGGAAAAACTCCCTAAGAAGGCCGAAATTCAGGAAGAAACCTAGAGAGGACCCAGGCTCAGAGGGGTGACCAGTCCTCTTCTGGCTGTGCCGGGTGATCCGGGGCCGGGTCGCGGGGGCAGCAGTCTAAGCAGAGATGCCCAGACTTCCCTCTCCCTAGACACTTCCTCTAGCTCTTCCGGGGGGACACCGAGGCGTTCCCAGGCCAGCCGGGAGACATAGTCCCTCCAGCGTGTCCTAGGTCTTCCCCGGGGTCTCCTCCCGGTGGGACGGGCCCAGGGACACGCTGGGCCCTCCTGAATGCCTTCCAGGGAAGGCGTTCAGGAGGCATCTGGAACAGATGCCCAAGCCACCTCAGCTGTCCCCTCTCGATGTGGAGGACCAGCGGCTCTACTCTGAGCTTCTCACCCTATCTCTAAGGGATCGCCCAGCCACCCTGCGGAGAAAGCTCATTTTGGCCACCTGTATCCGGGATCTTGTCCTTTCGGTCATGAAAGCTCATGACCATAGGTGAGAGTAGGAACGTAGATTGACCGGTAAATCGAGAGCTTCACCTTGCGGCTCAGCTCTTTCTGATACATCGACTGCATTACTGCAGAAGCTGCACCGATCCGTCTGTCAATCTCCCGTTCCATCCTTCCCTCACTCGTGAACAAGACCCCTAGATACCTAAACTCCTCCACTTGAGGCAAGAACTCTCCACCAACCTGAAGTGGGCAAGCGACCCTTTTCCGACTGAGGACCATGGCCTCGGATTTGGAATTACTGATTTTCATCAAAACCGCTTCACACTCGGCTGCAAACCGTCCCAGTGCATGCTGAAGGTCCTGGTTTGAAGGGGCCAACACGACAACATCATCCGCAAAGAGCAGAGACGAAATCGTGTGGTCCCCAAACCTGACCTGACATATTAAGAGTCCAATTGGAATAATTTATAAATGCATGTGGGCTAAATCCAGAGTCTATTTAAATTTAGACCCGGATCTCATGTCAGGTGTGGACCAGGATCTCATGTCCTCCTAAAGGTTAAAACGGGAGGGGACTGTGAAAGTTCAGAAAATGCATTCCTCATATCAACAACGATTTATAGTGGAGAAGGAGAACTTAGTGGTGAAGGAGAACTGACCCAATCCCCCAGCACAATAGTATAGCAGTGTAAGACCTTGGGACTGAGACGGGGGGTCCGGCGACACTGTGGCCGTACCCGGGGTAGGCCACGGAACAGGGCCCAACAGGCAGGAAATCAATCCACCCACATTGCCAACCAAAGGGACACCCACCAACCGCAACCACCCTGAATGAGGGCAGAGTATTGCCAGCAGAGTACAGCCCAATTGCGCAATTACGCAACAGAGAGTCAACAACAAGCCAGTGACTCTTCCCCCGAAAGGCATTGGAGGGAGGGCATCCCAGTGGCGACGAGAGCCCACCTGGCAAGACAGCAAGGGTGGACAGTATCAAGCCTACTGTTCACCTTCACGCCCCCGGGCCAGGCTACACCTAATTATAGACCATGCTTGAGAGATTAGTTTTTAGTAGACACTTGAACGTTTTCACTGAGTTTGCATTTCTAACCTTAATTGGCAGATCATTCCACAGTAGTGGAGCTCTATGAGAAAAGGCCCTGCCTCCGGCTGTTTGTTTAGAAATTCTAGGTACAATTAAAAGGCCTGCATCTTGTGATCATAGGTTACGTGTAGGTATGTATGGCTGGATCATTTCAGCAAGGTAAGTAGGAGCAAGTCCATGTATTGATTTATAGGTTAACAGTAAAACGCTAGTACAGGAGTAATGTGTTTAAATTTTTTGGTTCTAGTTAGGATTCTAGCAGCCGTGTGCAGCACTAATTATAGTTTATTTATTGATTTGTCAGGGTAACCGGAAAGAAGAGCATTGCAGTATCTAGTCTAGAAGTAACGAAAGCATGGATTCGTTTTTCTGCATCAGTTTTTGATAGAAGGTTTCAGATTTTTGCAATGTTT
This sequence comes from Esox lucius, assembly GCF_011004845.1. Lineage (NCBI taxonomy): Eukaryota > Metazoa > Chordata > Actinopteri > Esociformes > Esocidae > Esox > Esox lucius. The sequence goes on along the minus strand of NC_047569.1, from coordinate 32,662,686 downwards.
CGAAGATGAAAATAAGCAACTCTTGAGACACATTTTATATGTTCATCAAAGGAGAGGTCAGGGTCAAGGGTAACGCAGAGGTTTCATACAGTTTTTTGGGATACGACCATGCAGTCGTCGAGGTTCACAGTGAGATCTGCTAACAACGCTCTTTGTTTCTTGGGTCCTAAAATGAGCATTTCTGTTTTTCTTCCAAAGTAGTTAATTTTGGGCCTTCTCCATGCTTCATTAAAATATATAACTGTGTCATCAACATAACAGTGAAAATTTACATTGTGATTTCGGATTGTGAATTACATTGTGACATTGCCGAGAGGCAGCATATAGAGTGAGAACAATAATGGGCCCAAAACCGAGACTTGAGGAACACCAAAGCATACCTTTGGTACACATCCGGAGGAAAGGGAGCAATTTATTATGTTCAACATTGGCTGACCTAGCACAGGAAATAGCACTTTAAGTAATTTTCTTGGAATCGGGTCTAGCTGACAGATTGTGGGTTTAGAACTCATTACAAATTAAGGGAATGTGTCGAGTGATACGGTATCAAAATATTCAAGTGTCGCCATTGACACCTGGTCAGGGAGGTTCAGGACATTCTCAGGACAACTGAGATTGAGGACCATAACTATTTTGTAGAGAGTTGATGAGGTTAGGGTGGGAGCTGGGTTATGTAGAGAGTTGAGGAGCTGAAGAGGTTAGGGTTTCACCTTTCTTTGGTCCATTTGATGGTAGGAGTGGGTTCGCCCACTGAGCTGCAGGGTAGCCGAACCTCCTTCATCCAAGGAGTGATGACAGTGCCTCCAAAGGATAGGATCTTAGCTGGAGCTAAGGGAGGGAGAGGAGTGAGGATACGATGGTACAAGATGGTTTTTCACAACTTATTTGCATTAAAACAATTTATTGGGACATTTAAATATAAATAAAATGCTGATGATATGTGGATTTACTTTGGCGATGCAAGTGTATTGTGTTGATGTCGACCCTGATTTGGTGAGGAAGTCATGTTCTACCATTTTATATGTAGAAGCAAGTGTTTTGTGGACCTATAGGCAGCATTTCTTAAGTTCATCAGTTATGAAAAAAAAAGTATGACATCATGTGCCCAACATTAACTAATTATCTAATGACAGATTAACAAGCTAATAAGGATACTGCTAATTCCTGTAGTACTGTAGGTCTACACACAGAGTTCACTATAATCCATCAAATGCTAACCAACTAGCTACAGTTGCTGTGAGTAGCTAACTAGCTAGTTAACAGGTGTCACAAAGCAGCTGCTGGAATTCAATTCAGCTATTACAGACTGTGATCAGGAAAGGAGCTACTCCAGAGGAAACATACTTAAGAAACACACATACTGATGTTCGATAACAGTCACTCTTCCTGGGCAGTATTATGGTTATGAAAAAAGCAAAGCATGCTAGTTAGTTGACTTGTGTCAGTAGTATCATACACAGGAAGCTTATTAAGACTTCTGAAATCAGTGACTACTGTGAGGGGTACCTGCAAAAGAGTTACCCGTTACCTCAGAAAATGTTCATTGGTTTAAAAAATATGTAGTTGCCAAGGAACAGCATATCTCGCAGAAAGTCCAGTTGATCGCAATTAGACTATCATAATCTGAATATATCCACTCAGCAGCTTAGTTTCATTCTTCATTTAAATGTCTTTCTCATATAGCCAAACTTGAAGTACTGTGGGCATTTCTATAACTACAGCTTCCAGCAACAATTGGGTGAAGGTAACGAGATCAAACACAATTACATAAAAAAAGAAAATTAGGAATGAGAATGGAGACTGGCAGAATGGAAGTGACTGAGTACTGCAGCAATGGCCTGCCCCTTTGTCTTCATTCACCTGGAACCTTTCTGTGTGTGGAGTTTCATGCACACACATCTCTCCGAGCTTTCCCCACCTCCCTCTCCTCCCCACCTCCCTCTCTCTCTCTCTCTCTCTCTCGTCTTTCTTTGTGTCTCTCTCATGGCTTTTGCACTCTTGACGTCTTAATGCCAGCGCTCTTGCTGTGGCTGAATGCAGTATTGAGTGGGCCAGCCTGGAGCACACAGCCTTTTACAGCTGCTGATCAGCTGACAGAGAGTCACTGTCACTCACACACACACACACACACACACATAAGAAAGAGTCAGTCAAAGGAAGACGGAGAGGGAAAAGGAGCATGTACACACAGAGAGAGAGTGCACGCTCTTCCTCATTCTCTCCTCACCAGTCTTCCTTTACTCCGGAGGATATTGATTAAACTGCCCTCTTCATCTTCTCAACCCTCTGCCACTATATTGTCCTGTGTATTAACCAGGTCCACCACTCCCTCACCCTGTCCCTCCCCCGTCCCCTCTCCCTCACTCCCTCATCCAGGACAGCTTGGATCTTAGTGTCCTATTGGTCTTCATGTCCTCATTAGGAAACAGTAGCCTCTGTAAAACAGCCCAATGTCTATCCATCAGGTGGACGGACAGACATTACAGATACGGACAGACATTACAGATTAGTGGCAGGAGAGGAAGACAGAGAAAGAAAGAGAATGAGGAGAAAATGTCATGGAGTTAGAAAAAGACCAAGGGAAAGACATGGAGACAGGCAGAAATAGAGGGAACTGAGAAGCAATAAAAAAATTTAAAAAACTCATGAATATTGACTTTCCGTGGGACAGCGAGGAAGACATCAGAACATCTGTGAGAGACTGTGTGAGGAAGAGGGAGAGCGATGGAGCTGGATCGTGATTAGAGGGAGAGCGATGGAGCTGGATCGTGATAAGAGGGAGAGCGATGGAGGTATACAGCAATGGAGAGAGAGATTAACGGGGTGTTGAAACCTGCACCCACAAACTCTAATCCGTCTCCTTATGAAAGACTAACCCTTTGCAGCAGGCTCCACAGTGACCTTGTCGCTGATGTTGCCTCGCCCAGCGGTGGTGACAGCGGCGGCCCAGATGAGGTACTGCTGTCCACGGTTCAGATGGGTGATTCGGTAGAACAGCAGCTCCGGGTTGGCCTCGTACTCGCTGGGGGCCTGTGGAGAACACAGCGTGCGGTCAAATGCTGTGGTAGGTCATAATGAACAAGGTTATTTGGACAGATCCCCTGAGCGGCATTCCTCATCCAGGACACCGGCCCTGGACCCCATCAAGATCGATCCAATCAGGACCAATTCCAATGCAACACCAGATCAAGCCATTTCTTCCTGTTGCCACTGAAAAGCTTCAACGTGTCTCGGCCTTTTTCTGTATGTTACATTATTCTCCGGACGGTAATATATTACAGCCCTGATGAGGAGGAGAGTGGTTAGAGGGAGAAGAGAACGCACGAGGGACAGAGGGGTGGGGCACACAGGAGTGAGGGACAGAGGGGTAAGGAAAAGAGGGGTGAGGGACGGAGGGAAGGGAGGCAGAGGGGTGAGGGACGGAGGGAAGGGAGGCAGAGGGGTGAGGGTCTGCGGGGTGACAGGGCATGGACCGGAGGGGAGAGCGGTGAGGGGAGAAGAAAAGAGACAGGAAGCCAGGGAGAGGGGTGAGGGAAAGGGGTGAGGGAAAGGAGTGAGGGAGAGTGAGATGAGGAGGCCGGGGGAGTGCAGATGGTTAGATGAGAGCGAGAGGAGGAGGACAGTAGAGTCAGAAAGAGATATCATTAACAATCACACAGGGTCACTCACACAGAAACACCCACACACACACACACACACACACACGTATGCATTGAGACTCATATAGGCACGCACACACACACACACACACACACACACACACACACACACACACACACACACACCGTGTCATATAACCTGGGGATGCCAGAGCTCTGAGTAATTGTGGTATGGTTAACCCAGACATTTGTCTACTGTCTACACACATTCTCATCACTGTCCGGACACACGCAACCCTACTGCCTCCCTCCCAGCCCTCTGTGTCTACCAGATCTGCCCACCAATTACAACCCCCCTGACCCCCAACCCCTGCTCAGCCATAATAGACCGCCAGGACTCCCTAAGTCCCCTCCCTGACCCCCGAACGAGGCTTTGACTCAAAGCCGCCTCCAGCTACCCATCCTGTCACTGTGCTATTGAACTCCACAGATGACAGAGAGTGTGAGACAGAGCGAGAGACATACAGCTACCATACACTCACATACATTCAAAAGACACTGAAATAATGGATAATAAAATACACACATTAATAATAAAACACTACTGTTGTTTGCTCCTTGGGGTTTAAGGCCGGGTGTCTCTGTAAAGCACTTTGTGACAACTGCTGTTGTAAAAAGGGCTTTATAAATACATTTGATTGATTGATTGATTAAAACACAATTAATAATGCACAAAAGCCCAAACTTTCTCACTAGCATTAACACAAAGAACTAGTCACATTTTTGTCCTTTCTCACAGACTCTTCCATGGGGCAGATGCCTCTTCCATAGGCTCTGTATGGGCCCTGGTGAAAATAGAGACTATAGGCTCTGTATGGGCCCTGGTGAAAATAGAAACTATAGGCTCTGTATGGGCCCTGGTGAGAATAGAAACTATAGGCTCTGTATGGGCCCTGGTGAAAATAGAAACTATAGGCTCTGTATGGGCCCTGGTGAGAATAGAAACCATAGGCTCTGTATGGGCCCTGGTGAAAATAGAAACTATAGGCTCTGGAGGGGCCCTGGTGAAAATAGAGACTATAGGCTCTGGAGGGGCCCTGGTGAAAATAGAGACTATAGGCTCTGGAGGGGCCCTGGTGAAAATAGAAACTATAGGCTCTGGAGGGGCCCTGGTGAAAATAGAAACTATAGGTTCTGGATGGGCCTGGGTGAAAATAGACAATATATAGGGTCTTCATGGGCCCTGGTGAAAATAGAAACTATAGGCTCTGGATGGGCCCTGGTGAAAAGAGACATTACACTGCGTGTGATTTCAGACATATTCTGCGTGCCAGAAACATGAGAGGTTGTCTCTGTAGTTTCAGTGACATTATCAGACTGTTGTAGTGCAGATTTACAATGCTTAATTCTGGTTCAATTTATCAATGTCGTTTTTCCCAGTTCCTCAGCTAAACACAGTCGTGCAGGGATATTCTGGGGTGTCTGTCCCCAGCATTCTTCTCCCCTCCCCTTACCTTCTCCCAAGTCCTGACACACCCTCTCCTATCACGGTTCCTTCCCCACTTCTCGCCCTCTTTCTCTCTGCTGTCATCCTTCTCTCCACCCTTTCTTCTCCCCTTTACGTCCAATCCCTCCAGTCCCCCCCCCCGTGTCTGTACTCATCCGTCTGTACTCATCCTCACTTGTTGTCTCTCTCCTGTTGTTCTCCATTCCTCCAGCTGCCTCCATTCCTCCCCCTGCACTCTGTTCCCTGTATTTCTTTCTGGTTCTCTATGTCTCTTGTGCTTTTGGAGGATGGACGCAGGGAGGGAGGGCTGGGAGGGAGGGGGGAGGGTGGGGTGAGGGAGGGCGGGATGGAGGGAGGGTTGTCGGAGTGTGATGGTGTTATGGATATTAAAATATTCCTCCGGCATGGAGATAGCACTGATCTGGTGAGCGATAGTGGGAGATAATGAAAAGAGGAACAAAAGTACTCCGGAGTGTGTGCCCCCCCCCCCTCCTTCACCCCCCCCCCCCCCCTCCTCCTCTCGAGTCACACTCATTTACATAGTAATCATCCCTGGCTCTGCGTGGGGGGGCGGGAGAGACAGAGGAAGGAAGAGAGATAGAGAGTAATTTGTGAATGAGGAAACGCGAGTAAGAGAGTGTGCATGTGTATACCTAGAAGGGTACATTCAGTCGGAATAGGTACACATGGTGTGAGGGTGTTCACTTGTATGTGTGTGTGTGTGTGTGTTCAAATATCCTGTAAACATTGTTTTATGGGTGTATTTCAGCACACAGAATACCTGGAGAAAAGAGAGAGAGAGTGAAAGAGTGAGAGAGTGAGAGAGACTGCGTCTGTGTGTACTTGAGTGTGTTTGCTGTCAGCTTGTTTCCTGCCCTCGTTGATGAACAGATGAGGTTGTCCTGGCAACATGATGAGACGTAGATATGCAAATTAAGCAGGAGGGTGAGTTTGCACGCGCACACTGCGGTAAGGGGAGAGCTTATTTCACACATCTCATTGATACTGCAGCACCAGACCCCACACACTCACACCTCACACATACAGCACACACACACACACACACACACACACACACACACACACACACACACACACACACACACACACACACAAAGAAGCACACACATGTACACACCAAGAGAGACTGGCACACAGATGAGTGTTACATTTATAGAGCCTTGATGTAAATTAGATAGAAACAGACAAACACAAGCCCACATTGAATTTACCAGACCATTCAGTTAACCACAGTCACACTAAGAACTTGGATCGACCCCTCTCCCACCTCACCGGTTGGCCCGACCCAGGGCTGGAGCAGTAGATGGTGTACTTGCGGATGATTCCATTGGGCTTTTGTGGGGGTAGCCAAGAAACGACCACGCTACTGGGGGAGGAAGGCACTGCTTTGATGCCAGCTGGGGGGCCAGGGTCTGAGGGAGACAGAGAGAGAGAGTGAGAAAGAGAGAGCGAGAGATAAGAAAACAGATGTTTTTCCAGAAGATGTAAACAGTGCAAAACTACAATTGTTAAGTATTAAATAATAAAACACCTAAATAGCCTGAATGAACTGAGAGAATGCATGCAGGCCATAAAAAAAATATTTCAAATTGAAAAGCTAAATGCATATTTGAATGTGTCAATGAACAAATTGCACTTTATGGAATAACGTTTTGGGATCTACAAGCAAAACATAAATTAACTGAATCAGGGTAAAAACCCTGTTGAAACATTTTCAGGGTAACACTACATACAGAATACGGAGGGCAGAATTAACATCCACATCTCAAATACACTGACCCCCATCACACTGAACCCCATCACACTGATCCCCATTACAGTGACCCCCATCACACTGAACCCCATCACACTGAACCCCATCACACTGAACCCCATCACACTGAACCCCATCACACTGAACCCCATTACAGTGACCCCCATCACACTGAACCCCATCACACTGAACCCCATCACACTGATCCCCATTACAGTGACCCCCATCACACTGAACCCCATCACACTGAACCCCCATCACACTGAACCCCATCACACTGAACCCCATCACACTGATCCCCATTACTGTGACCCCCATTACAGCAACCCTCACTCCAGTGACCCCTGTTACAGTAACTCTCATTACACTGAGCCCCATTACACTGACCCCATCTCACTGACCCCATCTCACTGAGCCCCGTCCCACTGAGCCCCATCATAGTCCACAAACCTGAGGCCTCAGGACCACAATCCATCAGAATAAACCAAAATACAAGACCGTCAAAACAACAACAACTTTAAAAAAACACACTAAGCAAAATGCAGTTCTATCTCGCTCTAATCGATCAAACACCACGTCAAACTATTTGACCATGTTATCTGATCAAAGGCTAAGAGAAACCTCTACAAAGTACTGGCTAACTTAGCACTGCTATGCCACTGAAAAGGGCAGACTCAGGAAAACAATGACAATGCTGCATTTAGTTGGTATGTAATGGTATGTAATGGCAATAAAACTGTTTAATTGACAAAGAGAGAGACAGAGAAAAAAGTGAGTCTGTATCACAAAATCAGTGAGCATAGCTATAAAGGACTGTATCAGATGGACATTAACACGGTTGTAGGTGTTATGTTACATGTCCGGCTGATAGTATCATAATAGTGTTTCTGGGTGCACATTGTGTGCTTCCTTCAATGAAGGTCTTAGAGATGTTCTGTGTTGTTGTTTGTTCATGACAGAAACAGATTGTCTTCCACAAGTGTAATTGTGAGCAGGCTGTTTTCTGGTCAGGTGTTAAATGTTCAGTAGACTAACGACTGATGAGGACAGAGACAGAGAGAGAGAGAGAGAGAGAGAGAGAGAGATAAACAGAGAGGTAGGGAGACTTTGACTAAATTTAATATTTTTTTTACTTACATAAATGTGTCTTACTTAAATATGACAGCATTGTTTCACTAAACCCGCCCACCGTACCTTCCACATAAAACCACAATGTGTGCCACCACAACACGCTGTATACGAAAACATAGAAAGGGAGAGAGCAAACGGGAGAGCAGAGAGAGTGGTGTGGGGTGGTGAAAACATATGCTCAGCCCGATATCTTGACTAGAGCCGACAGCTAGCTGTACTGTTGTGTTTTCTGTGTTGTTTTTGTGTTGTTGTTGGTAGATGGAGAGGTGAGCAAATGAGTAGCCTTGGAATAAGGACACAAATGTACAAACGCTTGTACTAAAAACACTCAGATTTAGTGTTCGATTGTACACCGAGCTTCACACTGCAAATTAACACTGAGATACACACTGGAAATAAACACTGAGATACACACTGGAAATCAACACAGAGATTCACACTGGAAATCAACACAGAGATTCACACTGGAAATCAACACAGAGATTCACACTGGAAATAAACACTGAGATACACACTGGAAATAAACACTGAGATACACACTGGAGTTGTGACAATTCAAAAGGAGCAAACAGGGAAATGGGGCCAAGGTTGACCCTCCATGAGACTGTGTGAGTGTGTGTGTGTGTTGCATGTATGTATATCCGTCTGTGTGAGCATTTGTTTGTTTGTGTTTGTGTCTGAGTTGCATGTGTGTGTGTGTTTATGAGAAAGACTGAGACAGAGAATGAGGCACTAGCGCAAATCCTTTCCAATTGCATTCCATATGCCGGGACAGACCCAGAGGCAGAGTGGGAGAAAAGAGAGAATTGTCTTGGACATATGTGGAGAGGATGCCCCTGGACACACTGTCAACCCGCATCAGATGTGGAGAACACTCAGCTAGTGTGATACACACACACACACACACACACACACACTCACACACACTCAGCCATTCTGAAAGCTGAGGGCAAGAGAAAGGTGGAGAACAGTTAGGAAGAGAGAGAATGGGAAAGAGAGAGGGATAAAGAGAGGGAGAGAATAAGAGGGGGACAGAGGAAGGAGGTAAAGAAGAGAGCCAGGGTCAGGAAGAGAGGACAGCCCACATACATGATCCCCCGCGCACGCCCTTGTGTGTGTGTGCGTGCGTGCGTGCGTGTACTTACAGTCCTCGCGTGTCTGGATGTACAGGACATTGCTCCGGACCCCGTCTCCAGCCTGGGTGTAGGCCAACACCTGGACGCTGTAGTTGGTAAACTTTTCCAAACCCCTCAGCTCCACCTGCTCACGAGCTGTAGTGATGTTCTGCATCTCACCCCATTCTGGCACGGACACAGTGACATGGAACAGAAGGGAGAGAGAGAGAGACATGGAGGAGATGGGGGAGACAAAGGGACGGAAAAAGAGAGAGATAAAGGGACAGAGATAGACGGAGAGAGATGTGGGGAAAGAGAGAGAAAGAGAGAGGGAGATAGGGGGAGTGAAAGAGTATAAAAAGTGAGAGATGCAAAGAAAGAGAGAGGGAGAGATGTATGGGTAGATGGTGTGAGAGAAATATGGGGAGAAAGAGGCCATTAAGGACAGACGAAATAAGACTTGTTTTCTGTACGTATTTTAGTGTTCGATTCCCCAGTAAACAGATCCACAGAGAGCTGACAGGAGATGAACCACAAGATTCTCACACAAAATCACTTGTTCAGGATCAGTTGATAAATCAGGGCTTCTCCAAGCATGATTAGCTGTTTTTGGAGTTCTCTAATTTGTTTAAAAATATGTTTTTTTATTATGGAGTTACAGTGTTCCTTTGAGGTGGGGTCAGGGTGTAGGGGTGTGAGGTGTAGTGGTGATAGTTACTCTGTGCGGGGCCCTGTGCGCGTGCGTGCGGGACTGGGTATTCCGGGCCCCCACAGCACCCACCTCCGTCAGGGAAGAGCGACCAGAACACCACACGGTAGCCCTTCAGCACACCGTGCAGTGTCAGGCGCGGGGGCTCCGCCCACGTGATCACCGCCTCGTCTGATGTCACCGAGATGGCCCGTACGTTCTGTGGGGGCTGGCTGGGCACTGGAGGGGAGCAGGAGAGATTCGCATCAGGGGGGAAAAAAAATACATGTTTTCACAACCTCTGGAGGATTTACCCAAAACAAATTCAATCTGGTCTTGAAAATGTCATAAATATTTATGGTCTAGGATTTTGCTTAATCTAGTTCTGGGAAACCATGCCCTAAAGCAGAGGTATTCAACCCCTACCATAAGGCCAGAGCCTGCTCAACCTCATCATTAATTGCACCCACCTGGTGGTCTAAATAAGGTCTAAATAAGGTCCCTGATTAGAAAGTTGCAATGAAAATATGGAGTGGAACTGGCTTTGAGGTCCAGCTCTGCCCTAAAGTTTTAAATCCTACAACACCAAGACATACATTAGGATATGAAGAAACACTAATTTTACTCAAACCCTAGACTTGCTTAAACATCCACCCTGACATCAGAGTGATGTCTCAAAATAAAAGAGCAGTCTGTCCTCTGGTTTGGAGATGTACATGTAAAAGGTTTCTCTGTCACTTCTAGCAGGTGCTCTCCTCTGTCAGCTGCCCTTGGCTCACTGACCAATGGGCTTTCACTGGGTGAACAGCACCACTATTGACGATGAACAGATCTGGACTTGTGAAAGAAAGAGAGGAACAGGATGAGTGGATGACGACTGACAAAACGGAAAGAGAGAGAGATTGAGAGAGAAAGAGAGAGAGAGTGAACTGCAGAAAGAGGGGGAGAGAAATCAAAGAGGGAGAGTTGGCTTGACGGGATAGCTGCAGCTGGCATGGAGAGAGAGGACAGGGAGATAGAGAGAGAGAGATGGAGGTGAGGACTGGGAGAGAAGGAGGGAGAGAGAGAATGGAAAAGAAAGAGGGAGGGGGTGAGAGGGGGAGAGACATGGACAGAGGGGGAGAGGAGAAATGAAGGGTTTGTGGTAAAACACCCTGAAGGTCTAACTAGACTATGGTTTAAAAAACAATGACACATTCCAAACCTAGTTTTAATAGCAACTTGCAATTGTCCTGACACTATCACATCCTGTTCTTAACCACTAAAAACACTACTGACACAATCCCAGCTAACTCCAAACTACTCCCAACATTACTGACACAATCACAGCTAACTCCAAACTACTCCCAACACTACTGACACAATCACAGCTAACTCCAAACTACTCCCAACACTACTGACACAATCCCAGCTAACTCCAAACTACTCCCAACACTACTGACACAATCACAGCTAACTCCAAACTACTCCCAACATTACTGACACAATCACAGCTAACTCCAAACGACTCCCAACACTACTGACACAATCACAGCTAACTCCAAACTACTCCCAACATTACTGACACAATCACAGCTAACTCCAAACTACTCCCAACACTACTGACACAATCACAGCTAACTCCAAACTACTCCCAACATTACTGGCACAATCCCAGCCTACTCCTAAACATTTAGGAACAGTCTTTCATGAGTGAAAGAGGACTAAAATGGAAGCATAGAGAGACAAGGAGAGAGAGTGGAAATGCAGAAGCAGAAGCTGGCCAGGAGGGAGGTTTGGAGAGAGCAGTAACAGAGTGGGTGGGAGAGGCAGAGAGAGAGAGACAAATGAAAGGTGTTTTTGGAGTGAGAGGGAGAGGGGAGGAGTAGAGGAAGGGATGAAAAGAGAGAGAGCAGGGAAACAATGCGTTCAGCTGTGGATAATTACTGAAGGAAGCAAACATAGTGAGAGAGACAAGCTAATTATAATTATGTTTAGTATGCTAGTTGTTATCACTATTATCATAATGGTCATCAGTATCACTGTCACCACGGCGACAGGCACCGGGAAGGAGCAGGAGGGCTGCGTCTGCTCTGGACCAATGGGGTTTAGACAACTGTGTGTGTGTGTGTGTGTGTGTGTGTGTGTGTGTTGGCATGTTTATGTTTATACAGTGTGTTTTTATATTTCATAGAAAGAGGGAAACATTTAGAGATAGTGGAATCCACAGGGGGCTATTGGAGAAACAGACAGAGAGAGACAAATGGAGAAACTGAGAAATGTGGAGAGAGACAAAAAGACTAAAAAAGAGGTAGAGAGGTAGAGAGAGAGAGAGGTGAGAGCTGGTTGAGGTCAGAGATGAAGTAACGAGGGACCCATCGCAAAGATAATGAAAATGAACATGTACAATGGGGTGATAGCATTGATGGAAGGCAGAATTGCCATTTTTCCCTTCCTATGTTTATGAACGCTTGATCAGTACAACGCTTGATCAGTGTACAAACAGCTTATTTTAACTGTAACTCACATGTCTACTACCTCCTGCTACAAAAACATAGAATTTTTTTTACACACAGACATGTGTAAGTCTGTGTATGGGATTGTGTGTGTGTGTGTGCACGTGTATCATTGCCCTTACCATCCTCCAGCGTGGTGGCGTTGATTTCAGAGCTAGAAGGCCCAGTCCCGGCCCGGTTGAAAGCCTGGACCACCACTCCATACTGGGCAAACTTCTTCAGGTTGTCCAGGGTGTATACCTCACTGTCCCCTGTGGCCTTCATCTCTACGATGCTGTACTGGCCACTACTGCCCGGCCCATTCTCACGGTAGCCAATCTGGTACCCCCGGATCACTCCGTTCTGAAGTTCCTTCCTGGGGGCCTAGGGGAGGGTGGTGAGAGACGGGTGACAGAATGAAAGAGGAACATTTTACATGCGCTGTGTATTTTATTCTATGAGACATCTGAGGAATGATGAATTCAGGAGCGAACCATCTAAAGCTCAGTTGTCGCGTGACGCTTTTCAACCAGGGCCAGTCCTAAGGGACACGAGCGGTCGCCTTGGGCCCCCGACCGCAAGTGAGACCCCACAGCTAGGTGAAGAGGTGGCCCCGCGTCAGAACCTACTTAGGGCCCCTAAAAGACTAGAGCCGTCACTATGTTCAATAATAAACATGGACTTCGTTTTACCTTCCAGGTAACCCGGATGCTCTGTGACGTCATCGGCTGAAGAGTCACTTCCATAGGAGGTCCGTCGGGTTCTGGACAGAGGAGCGGAGAGAGTCAACTCTACGTCACCCATATCAGTCTGGCGCGCGCGCGTGTGCGTGCGTCCGTGCGACTCACGTGCTTCCTCTGTGCTGATGGTGAGCTCTTTGCTGGCCTGGCTACGTCCAATCTTGTTGTATGAGTACATGCGGATGCTGTAGACGCAGGCCGGGTGCAGGTCCACGATGTTGGCCTGGTTGTTGGTGGGCGAGATCTTACGAGTGGCATGTTTCAGCTCCCAGGGATCTGCGTGCGAGAGGAAGTGTGAACACATCTTCACTGGTCAGTGCTGTCCACGCAGTGCCCGGGAATGAGCCGTCGAGGCCCTGGACGCACTGTACCTGTTTTGTTCTTATACTCGATGTCGTAGCTGGTGATGATGCTGTTGCCGTCGAATCTCTGGGTCCAGCGCAGGTTCATACTGCGGTCCTTCACCTCTCTCACCTCCAACTCTGGAGGGTCAGGGGGCTCTGAGAGAGAAAGAAGACAGGGGGGGAAGAGAGAACGATAACGGGCTTCCCGGACCAAGCCCCGCAACACTGACCCACCACACACAGGCGTTTCTGAGGTTTCATTTTGTTCGTGTGCTCTGGCTGATTACAACAAGCTGTGTCAGTTTAGTGTTAATAAAAAGAAGGATCGGGGGCTCTATTCGGGTGAAGGGGACTGAAACATCACTTCTGGTTCCTAGATGTTCAGCGTACGGTGTGGACTAATGATGTCTGAGTTTCCATCAGGTGGCTGCGTTGTGGGCTGACCTTGCACAGTGAGCTGAATGAGGCCCCGGCCCTCTCCATAAGAGTTGATGGCATGGCAGGAGAAGAACACTGAGTCACCACGCTCTGCTGGCTTCAGCTACACACAGAGAGGGAGAGAAAGAGAGACACATCTTATGTAACAGTGAACACCTCTAAACACAACCAGCGTGAACAACCGCCGACCCTCCATGGCTAATCGAACTGCAGACCATTGTGTGTGACACAGTTCTTTTTACCAGGAAATGTACCTCCAAAATATGATTAGCTATAGTTCATGCTTCGACACTGAAATAAATAGGGCCTTTCTGTCTGTCTGAATATCATAATGCTCCCATCAAAGTTGAGACACACGTAAAGATTAGCTTGAATCTATTGAATTAACCCTCATACTATTAACATATTTACATCCTCTATATGATATACTAACTGGGCTAATTTTGAAAGACAATCTACTGGAAAAAGCAACTATTATGTATGCAGTAGAAAATCAACTTTATTCTTATTAGACATCAGTTGACAAGTAAATAATGTTATCTGAACTTATACGAAAACCGACAGCAATTTCAAGCAAATTAGAGTCAATTTCCCCACAGCCTTCATTAGCATTCCTAGTGAAAGAATGATATTGGCAGTTGGATGGTTCAAAAAGCGTGGCCAAATTTTCCAGTTCACTATAAACTGAACGATATAGCAAACAAAATACCATTACAAGATGCACATACTGTATATATAAAATGTTTGTTTTAAGAATTATGGAATTTATATAATATTTTACAATTCATACAATTCATACTTAAAGCAATTCATAAATTTTGTCTTACACCAAAATACAACATTATATGTACATTTACAGGGTAGCTGCGTACTGTACTATAATAATATTACAATATTAAAACACAACTGTCCAGTCATGGGGTGGATTTCATACTGTTTGAATAAAACTTTTGCCTGATGTAGGGTTACCTAGTGTTCAATAGCGCTGGGCCAGTATACAAAAGGTTGTTGTTTTGTGATAAACCCTTATTGTTCTGTCTCTGAGCATAATTTATCCCAGGTTGTTGCTGTAGGTCCTCTGCCTAGCCTATTTCTTAAGCTATATTTGCACATTTTGAATTTGAGAAGTGTGGCACCTTCATTGGGAGCTAGGCTGAAAAGCAAGCTCAATACATTAGCTGTACCTAATGTAATGTTGTAGGACTGCCGTTGGGTTTAGGACCTGCCGTTTGGGAGCAGGTGGGAAGTCAGGAAGTCAGTGGTAGTGGGTGGGTGTCAGACAGGAAGTCAGTGGTAGTGGGTGGGTGTCAGATAGGAAGTCAGTGGTAGTGGATGGGTGTCAGACAGGAAGTCAGTGGTAGTGGATGGGTGTCAGACAGGAAGTCAGTGGTAGTGGGTGGGTGTCAGACAGGAAGTCAGTGGTAGTGGGTGGGTGTCAGACAGGAAGTCAGTGGTAGTGGGTGGGTGTCAGACAGGAAGTCAGTGGTAGTGGATGGTTGTCAGACAGGAAGTCAATGGTAGTGGGTGGGTGTCAGACAGGAAGTAAACAGCAGATAGTGGGTGTCAGACAACAAATCAACGGAAGTGGGTTGATTTCAGACAGGAAGTCACCAAATGTCAGACAGGAAGTCAATGGAAGCAGGTGGGTGTCAGATGGGAATTCAACAGGAGCGGTCCGACGGGGAAAGAAAAGTAGCTCCGGGCCTGGATGAAGAAATCGGTCCCACGCAAACATCTAGGGTGAGTCTGTGTGAATGTGTACATACGCCCCGGAATGTCTACAGAAAGTGGGACTCACCTTGAGCGTAGACAGCACTTCATCATTCTTCTCGTTGGGGCTGGTGGTGATGGAGTAGCGAGGGTTGCGGTCGGGGTCAATGACTGTGTCACCCCGCTCCCAGCGGATGATTATTGGCCACTCCCCTCTCGCTGTGCAGTTCAACTCCTTAATCTGACCCTTAATGGCCATGGTGGTGTTGGGGTGTGATGTGATCATAGCTGGGACTGGACAGAGGAAGGTGGAGGGGAGGAGGGGTGTGATGGGGAAGTGTCAGACACGCACATACAGCCAGAGATTAATAGGGAGGCTGAGATCATTGCACATCTAATGGAGGAACAATTATTTTACCGGGCAAAATGGTCTCTTGAATAGCTACCATTAAAATGAAATGCAGAATACAGAATAAAGTGATATAAGTAAATAATACATTAATACGGTAGTATATTTAATATCGTGGTACGTTTGTATGTGTTATACTCCTTGTCATCTTATTTTATATAACCTATTATTATAATTATGGATGTGTGTGTGTGTGTGTGTATGTGTGGGTGGTCTGCATTCCAAAACGAACACATTAGCTGTAGCCCTTTATTGTATTCTATTTTTTATTTTGTTTTGAGCGCATATTTTTTGTGTCAGGTTGTGTTATATTACGGCACCACTTGTCCTGGACGAGTGCTTTGATAGTTATCGACTTGCCACACACGTTTCTAGCTAGCTACTAGATTGCTTGCTATGTGCTCACTGAATGGAGGTTGATCATAAGTGGTTTGCTAGCGCAGACATTCCATTAGGAATGTCTTGTCCCAAACCCACGTAGCACCTCTGCTGATGTCGGAATTTCTGGGTGCAAGTGGTGCACCTGCTTCTCACCCCAGCACCTCACGTTCAGCCGCTAGCTTGTCTTCAATCAATTAACCAATCAAATCACATTTATTTATAAAGCCCTTTTTACGACAGCAGTTGTCACAAAGTGCTTTACAGAGACACCCGGCCTTAAACCCCAAAGAGCAAACAACAGTAGTGTTGAATTTCACCCTTGATTCCATCGTGTTACAGAACCGATGTAGTTGTTCAAGCATGGGCTGAACACAAGCGTGCCCTCGATGCCCATTCTTAAAACATTTCCTAAACCTATATTTGGTTGGACTACTCGTTTATTACACCCGACCAGGTATGGTGAAAGACCATGGCTATGGGCTAGATAGTCAAGGAAAGCTAAGTGAAAGTTATTAGATTGATGATGATAGCGAAAAGTGTAGAAAATCATTCAATGTTCTTGTTTATTTTATTTGTATGAACGCATATGTTTTAGGAAGGTTTCCCTAGTCTTTGGTCGAGACGATAAGCTAACATTAGTTAGCTAAGTTATGTGTCTGAACAAACACTCCTTGATTCCATTTGCTGCTGGAAAATAGTGTTACAACCTGGTGTTCTCTGCAAAAGACAAAGAAAAACTAGCATGCATTTTGGGTTCTTTGACCAAACCTAATACATAAGCGATTATTGCCTGAAAGAAAACATTACATTGCCTTTTACCTAGATTTAGCCTTGTGCAAACTGGTCTAAATGCAGATATTACTGTTCTAGCTAGCACTGGCTTGCACAAATATCATGTTCTGTACATAGCCATCAATGAGCCTCTGAAATATGGCAATTGATCTAATACAATAGATAGCCCAGATGACGTTTTGATTGGTTTAGCTGTTTACTATGTTTATTCTGTGATGGGTCCTTTGCATAACTAGATGGGGGTCCAACCATCTAAAATTAATGTCTGTGTTCTTTGCTTCAGCAACGACATTTGCAGGTTACACTTCTCCAGACCTGTCAGTAAACTCTTAATTAGTAATGATAGGGCCAAATCGTGATGGAGTTAAAGAACCAATATACAACTCATTGCCGATAGGTGGCGAAAATTTGCATAGGGCAACTTTAACAAATTGGAAAGACAAGGATTGAGTATCAAGGCAAATGTTGGGAATGTTTCAGGTGTTTAGGAATGGTAAAAGCAAGGAAAATCTAAAAGTTAATGTATAACTATAAGAACGATACAATGTCCTCCTAAGTGGGGTGGTGGCAGATAAATATAAACATATTGTAAAACATGGATAAATGTCTGAATATATATATATGTATATCAAGCATTTAAGATAAGTATAATACTGTCCTACTAAGAGAAGGGATGCAGGGGGGTAAAAAATATGTATTTGTTAAAAACCTTTCTTTATATGATCAGAATATATGAAATTAGCCTTTTAGGCTAGATCTTGTTGTGAAACTGGGCATCACTGAAACATGTTCCAGTAGACAGTAGTGTACATTCATGTACATTAGCACATTTGAATGTATCCATTTATAGGCACTGCAATAAAGATTTCTATTCATACTGTCCATATTCCCATTTCTACATTATTAGAAATAGCTTCTAGTCACTATTGTTATGTATATTTAGTATTTTCCGATATTAGTTTTGCTTTATATATTTCTTAATTACTACGTAGATGTCGCGTGCCATGTCACAAGAATTTCATTGTTCAGAATGACACGTTATTCGGTGCACTTGACCAATACAATACTTTGACTTTGACAATACGTATAGGAATCAGGGGAAAGCTGCAAATAGCCCTATGTTTTACATCACATAACAGATAGAAAAAGATCCTGCCCCCAACATTTCCCAATGATTCCTCAATCAAAGCAATCTAGAACCAGGACTGATTTTTGCAAATCAAGCATTATCTTATTTTTGACGTTGGTTTTCAAGGTCTCCGACCAGACGTGAGTTTGATCGTAAGGATACGAAAAAGATAATATTGATGAATATCAGCTCTGTCAGTTAAATGATCATACATTTGTTAAAGCTACACTAGGTTGGATTTCTTGAGTAAAAAGTGCCAGCGGAATGCCAATTTATAATCTTTGGAGCATGCCGCTACTTCCCAGCCAATTCTGTTCCAGCCAATTGCCTTCTGCGACACAGGCTTTCCTCTTTGGCTTACTTTGAGACTGCAAATTTTACCTGGGTGATACAGCTGTGCTCAAAAGTTGGCGTAGCTTGGAAAATAGGTAATATGTGTACCATTTGTAAAGAAAACATGAAATTGATGTATTTTATTTGCTATGGGATTCACTTTCAACTGTAGGTCATAACAGAATGGCACAACCATAAAACAAAACATGGCAACAAAGAAAAACATAAAATGACCCCTGTGCAAAAGTCTGCATACACTTAGTTCTTAATACTGTGTATTGCCCCCTTTAGCATCAATGACAGTGTGCAGTCTTTTGTAATAGTTATCTATGAGACCCCAAATTCTTGCAGGTGCTATAGCTGCCCATTCATCTTGGCAAAATGCCTTCAGGTCATGCAAAGTCTTTGGTCGTATTGCATGAACCGCAAGTTTGAGATCTCCCCAAAGTAACTCATTGATATTACCGTCAAGAGATTGTGATGGACACTCCAGAACCTTCACCTTTTTCTGCTGTAACCACTGGAGGGTCAACTTGGCCTTGTGCTTAGGGTCATTGTCATGCTGGAAAGTCCAATATCGTCCCATGCGCAACCTTTGTGTAGATGAACGCAAATTGTCTGGCAGTATTTTCTGATAATATGCTGCATTCATCTTGCCATCAATTTCACAAGATTCCCCATGCCTTTAGAGCTCACACACCCCCAAAACATCAATGAGCCACCACCATGCTTCACAGTGGGGATGGTATTCTGTTCACTATAGGCCTTGTTGTCCCCTCTCCAAATATACTGTAGCGCTTATGGTTGTGACCATAAAGATCTATTTTTGTCATGTCACTCCAAATTACAGTGTGCCAGAAGCTGGGTTTTGGCAATTCTTCAGGCAGTTTTGGCTGACATCTTTCTTGGTCTACCTGGGCCTTGCTTGATATCAAGAGATCCCCAAATGTTCCACTTCTTAGTAAGTGTTTCAACAGTATTGACTACCATTTGCAAGGCTTTTAATATCCTTTTCCATCTTTATAAAGTTCCATTACCTTGTTACGCAGGTCTTTTGACAGTTCTTTTCCGCTCCCCATGGCTCAGTATCTAGCTTGCCCAGTGCATCCACGTGAGAGCTAACAAACTCATTGACTATTTATACACAGACACTAATTGCAATTCAAAAGCGACAGGTGTGGGAAATCCACCTTTAATTGCCATTTTCACCTGTGTGTGTCACCTTGGGTGTCTGTAACAAGGACAATCATTCAAGGTTATGTAAACTTTTGATCAGGGCCACTTGTGTGATTTCTGTTATCATTATGATTTAAAAAGGAGCCAAACAACTATGTGATAATAAATCGCTTCATATGATCCCTATCGTTAAATAAAAGACTGTTTCTTTTCATGATTGGTCATATTTTCAAATTCAATGCCAAAATGTCACAATTTCTGCCAGGGTACGCAAACTTATGAGCACAACTGTATATATAGCATAAGTACACCATAGAGAGCGAAGTTCGTTGACTGTAAGAAACTATAATGTTAGCTAGAGACCAGGATGAAAAAAAATGCTACACAAAAAATGTGTAGCAGTTAAGGGTTAGGGTTAACTGATTGGGATTCAGTGAATTGACTTAATAAATTACCTGTGTTGAAAACAAAGGGATTTGAATGTAGCCTAGTTAAGAATTAAAACATTAAATTATGCTTTTTGGACAGTAATATCATTACTATATATTTATTTTTTATGCCCTTGTTTTGAGTCTTAAATGTTAAATTCTGTACCGGTCCCTTGCATTCCTGCCGGTGGCCCTGCCCTAACCTTAAGCTAAGTTGTCTAATCCTAACCCTAACTGTATCTCCGAATCCCAAAGTTAAACTTAATTTTAACTTAAAAAGAAATGTCTACAAAAACATTTTGCACAAAGACACACATGCACAAACAATCTGAGTGGTCTGCTGTTTTGTTTTCATCAGTTATTCATCTGTTCCTTCTTATGTTACTCTGGCTCTCAGTGGTATCTTTACTGACTGACAGAGGAACATGTCAATCAACAACAAAACCTCTCAGACAACATCAACACTGTATCAGACAACACCCAACCTCTCTCATATAACACCAACACTGTCTCAGACACAGTGTTGATTTAGCAGCTTTTTAGTCAGAATAACCAGTAATTTTTCTATGAAATAATGTACATTTAGGCTACATCTTACCCCACATAATGTGCAGAATCAATAAGTCTTGCCCAACTACATTAGTACTATACACCCATCTCAAAAGGGCAAATCACATCCATCCAAAATACCCTCCTAGAGCCCCAAGAAATGTAATGAATGAAGTAAATGCTAACCCAAACAGAATATCTGGAGATTTGAATACCTCCCTTGCACCCTCCCATTTTGAATCTAAATGGCATTAATGGGAGGCATGCTAAGTTATTTATTTCAAACTGCCCATTTTAACTTTGCCAGAGTGACCTTTTTTGGTCACAATTAAAACTGCTACATTTGGTGAAAACCAACACTGCTTACCACCAAAAGAACCTTATCGCAACCGTCATCTATATTGGCAGGAGTGTCAAGATTTGGGGCTGTTTCTCCTTTCAAAATATAATTTGAAGTTAAAGTCCTTCTCCTTAATCCAATCAAGATGTTGCAGCAGGACCTGAAGCGGGAAGCACAGGACAGACACCTTTAAAACCTCATACAGCCAGAAGAGGTCACCCCTCTGAGCCTGGGTCCTCTCTAGGTTTCTTCCTAAAATTCGGCCTTCTTAGGGAGTTTTTCCCTAGCCACTGAAATTCAACACTACTGTTGTTTGCTCCTTGAAGTTTAAGGCCGGATTTTTTGTAAAAGCACTTTGTGACAACTGCTGATGAAAAAAGGGGTTTATAAATACATTTGATTGATTGATTCAATTGGTTGAGTACTGTTAGGAGGAGCTGGCAAAAAAGATGTCAAAGACTGAGACTGGCTACAGATGTTTATCGCTGCTACTGGAGGAGCCACAAGCTATTGACTGAAGGGGTTCACATATTTTTTTGGTTAATGAACAATGAAAATAAATTTTCTTTGTAATGGGGTTTAGGATTTTATACATTTATTTTAATATTTATACAAAAATAATGACACTGTATTCTTCACAAAATATCAAGCATCACTGTATTCTGGAATATTATGTCTTCATCATTCTGGAACGTTTGTGTAATGTGTTTATTCTTGTTTTTCTCTTCTGTTGTTCATTATATCTAGCTTATTTTCCACTTGCTTTAGCAATGTAAGCAAATGTTTGCTGTGGCAATAAAGCCCTTAAATTGTAATCAAATTGAATGGAGAGGGAGGAATGGAAATATAAAGAGGGAGAGAAAAACATCTGTGTTGTTTGGCGAGGAGTGTTGTCTCCTTTAAGCTACACATGGGCAATAGGCCTCAGAGACTAATATAGAGGATAAGGGCAGTTCATCAACACTCCAGGGCCAAGGTGGTTGTGTGAGACTGTGAGTGTGTGTATGTGTGAGTGAGTTAGTGTGTTTATGTGTGTGTTACTGAAGGCCAGTGCAGAGCTGAGGGATTGATTGCAGATAATGATTAAGGACAAAGTGTGGTTTGATAGTCTGAAGACTGATCCCTGGAGTCATGAGATCAATACCTCTCAGTCAGTCTCTCTCCATCTCTCTCTCTCTCTCTCTCTCTCTCTCTCTCTCTCTGTGTTTCTCTGTCTCTTCCTCTCTCTACTCTTTCTTTCTTAATTTCTTTCTTTCTCTATTTGTCTTAGTCTCTGTCTCCTTTCTCTCTCTGTCTGTTTGTCTCTGTCTCTCTCTGTCTCAGATTCTCTGTGTCTTTGCCCATCTCTTTCTCCAACAGTATACTGTAGCTATGGGAGTGTTATGAGAGACGCCTCATTGCTTTGACACACTCAATGACTCATGGGAGAGAGAGAGAGTAGAAGACTGATATACTGGGCTCGCTGGAGCATTCGCAAACGGCCCTCCTGGCAGCCATCTTTACTGGGATAAAAGAGCCTCCAGGAGGAAATGAAATATGTTTTAGTTAGATCAAAGGAGAGGCGCTCGACATTGTCTACACTTTATCAACCAATGACACACACATTTGAGTTGTAACCATTCGCATTGATAAGATAGTTTATCAGTTTATTGTTTGTAGTTCTTTGTCCGTGTGTGCATGTGTGGTCATGTTCTAGTCAGACTCACTGTCATTGGCCAAGACAGTAATCTTGCAGATTTCAAAGTCTATTCATAATGAGCGTCTGCATTCCTGTGTGCTCATGTTGTGGTCAGTGCGGTCAAACCTACTTTTGACTGTCAGGACCATGCTCTTGCTGATGTCGGAGCCCACGCCGTTGGACGCCTGACAGAGGTAGTACCCTCGATCCTCCTCCAGGACGTGGCGAATGAGCAGCGAGCCATTCCCCATTATCTGGATCCGACCAGTCAGAGGCACTGGGTGGTACTGCTGGGGGTTCCCTATACCTGCAAGGGTTAGGGTTCAGGAGGATCAGGGGTTAGGGTTCAGGAGGATCAGGGGTTAGGGTTCAGGAGGATCAGGGGTTAGGGTTCAGGAGGATCAGGGGTTAGGGTTCAGGACGATCAGGGGTTAGGGTTCAGGAGGATCAGGGGTTAGGGTTCAGGACGATCAGGGGTTAGGGTTCAGGAGGATCAGGGGTTAGGGTTCAGGAGGATCAAGGGTTAGGGTTCAGGAGGATCAGGGGTTAGGGTTCAGGAGGATCAGCAGGAGCATTCAGGAGGACATTCAGCAGGATTCCACTGACAGAAAATAAAATTAAATGTACAGTGACAGTAACAACTCGTTTCCTGAAATAAGCGTGTGAGAATATGGACCTTTGGCATGTTTCCACATGACTCTTGGAGGAGGGTATCCATCCACGGAGCAGTTGAGGACCCCTGCCTTGCCATAGATCCCGTCTTGGTTGTTGGGCTGGACCACAAACTGAGGAGGTACTGAAAAATAGGAGAGGAGGAAGAATAATCAAATGTGGCTTTCTATCAACGTCCATCAATCTTTTTTCTTTCTTTCTGTACATCTGTCTGTCTTCTTGTCTGTCTTTCTGCTTAACTGTCTTTCTGCTCAACTGTCTTTCTGTTTGCCTGTATGTCTGTCTCGCCATTCGTCTTCTGCTTGTCCTGTATGCCTGTCATGCAGTCATCTGTCTGTCTGTGTGTCTGTCTGACTGCCTGTCTGTCCATGTACCCTCTGAGAGTCACCATACAGACACCCCCCCCCATCCCATATCTCACCAGTGACAGTAAGCTGTCTCTCAGAGCTGACAGTGGCAGCATCGTTGCTTGCAATGCAGGTGTAGTTTCCATTATGTTTCAGTGACACCTTGCCGATCTGCAGGGAGCTCATGTACTCCTTGGTCTCGATGTTGACGCCGGACGACGGCACGATCTCCTGGCCGTCCTTACGCCAGGTGATGCGGATGGGCATGTCGCCAGAGGACACCACACAGGCAATGTACATGAGCTTCCCAATTGAGGTGGGGGGGAAGTCAAAGGGCTGGATGAGAGGAGGCACTAAGAGAGGAACAACAGGAAGAACAAAGCATGAATGGAGGGAGGGAGATATGGAGTAAATAGGTAGATAAAGGTGATGTGGAGGCAGACAGAGAGGGAGTGGAAGGAGCTGGCAAATTGAGAGAAAGAGAACAGGTTAATGATTACTGAATCAGACAGGGTGGTGGGGTAGTTAGCTGGCTGGTTGACTGGGTGGTGGGGTAGTTAGCTGGCTGGTTGACTGGGTGGTTAGTTATTGGCTGGCTGGTTGACTGGGTGGTTAGTATTTAGCTGGCTGGTTGACTGGGTGGTTAGTAATTGGCTGGCTGGTTGACTGGGTGGTTAGTATTTAGCTGGCTGGTTGACTGGGTGGTTAGTATTTAGCTGGCTGGTTGACTGGGTGGTTAGTGGTTGACTGGGTGGTTAGTAATTGGCTGGCTGGTTGACTGGGTGGTTAGTAATTGGCTGGCTGGTTGACTGGGTGGTTAGTATTTAGCTGGCTGGTTGACTGGGTGGTTAGTATTTAGCTGGCTGGTTGACTGGGTGGTTAGTGGTTGACTGGGTGGTTAGTAATTGGCTGGCTGGTTGACTGGGTGGTTAGTTATTGGCTGGCTGGTTGACTGGGTGGTTAGTAATTAGCTGGCTGGTAGACTGGGCGGTGGGGTAGTTAACTGGCTGGTAGACTGAGTGGTTAGTATTTAGCTGGCTGGTAGACTGGGTGGTGGGGTAGTTAGCTGGCTAGTAGACTTGGTGATGGGTTAGTTAGCTGATTTGTCGTGGGCATTAGTGTAGCAGTAAAATTAGTTGGGTAAACTTTTAATTAAAAAATAGGGAAATCTCCCAATGATCAATGCATTTTTCTACAAAAGCTTTGTCAACTGTTTATCTAAATAAAAGATGGGTGAACTGTTTACATCATTTGGGGCAACAAACCCTTTCTAGTCCTCTCAATGCTCCTTCCTGTCCCCTTCCCTAACCCTCTCTACTCATCTCCCCGCCCCTTCCTGTCCCCTTCCCTAACCCTCTCTACTCATCTCCCCGCCCCTTCCTGTCCCCTTCCCTAACCCTCTCTACTCCTTTCCCCGCCCCTTCCTGTCCCCTTCCCTAACCCTCTCTACTCATCTCCCCGCCCCTTCCTGTCCCCTTCCCTAACCCTCTCTACTCATCTCCCCGCCCCTTCCTGTCCCCTTCCCTAACTCTCTCTACTCATCTCCCCGCCCCTTCCTGTCCCCTTCCCTAACCCTCTCTACTCCTTTCCCCGCCCCTTCCTGTCCCCTTCCCTAACCCTCTCTACTCCTCTCCCTGCCACTTCCTGTCCCCTTTCCTAACCCTCTCTTCTCTCATTTCTTCTTCTCTCCTGTCCCCTCCCTTCCTCTCCAGCCCATAATAGCTGCTCTAATTAGTGCCCAATAGCAGGGGGAAGAATGGAGTTGCCATGGTGACCAGAGTGGGAGTGGGGGACGATGAGGTTACAACTGAGACATCTGGGGGGTTTAATCTGGGCCTCGTTAAAATTCATCTAATTAAATCAGAAACATGATGACACACACACACACACACACACACACAAGCATCAGTTTTCACCCTTCGGTCTTGCTATGACAAACACCCTCACACACACATGTCAGATGAGCATCAGTTTTCACCCTTCAGTCTTTCTATAAAACGCACACATTTGACATCATGAAACAGGCAACATTCAAGCAGTAGCAACTTGACACTGTGCTCCAACATGCAAACAAACACACACACACACACACACACACACACACAATAGCACTCTTGCTCTCTAATTGCTGAGTGTTTGGGAGGGTGCAGTAGGCTCCTTAATCAGAGGTTATTAGAGGCAATGCATTCAACATGCAATCTGTCTTTCTCTCCCTTTCGCTCTGTCTCCCACACATTCATTCAAATACACACTAATGCACTCATTCACAAGCATGCTCTGCTCCAATCACTCTCCCCCTCTCCCTCTCCCGCTCGGCTCAGTGACACAGTCCTCCCAGCCAGCGTCACAGCCGGCATTTGGAGAGACACTTGGCCTACAAACGCACACAAACAAACTCAATACTGTCCCCAAAGTCCCACTTCCTGTAGAGTGACCTCTGACCTTTGACGGTGACATAGACGGTCTGGCTGATGAAGATCTGTGGTTGGATGAGCACACTGCAGAGGTACGCCCCTTCATCCATGCCCTTCTGGACGTCACTTAGTTTCAGAGTGCCATTCTCGTACACCACCTAACAACGGGAACACCAGGAGTTGTTGCTGTTTTCATGGAATATGAGAATATGTCGACAAGTACAGTTGTTTTTATTTATTGTTTTGAGGTGATTACAATACAGTTATTATTTTAAGGTTTTGAGGTTAAATTGTAAGGTAAAGTTGTTCTCAGGCTTATTCTGAGGTTATATTAACAGGTACAGTTGGTGTTTTCTCTGGTATTTTAAGGTTATATAGACACGTGCAGATCTTGTTCTTATAGTATTTTGAGATCATGTTAAGGTACACTTTTTGTTTGATGATAAATGTAGGTTATATTGACAAGTACCGTTGGTGTTTCGTAGGTATTTTGAAGTTATATTGATAGGCGCAGTTCT
Source organism: Esox lucius (assembly GCF_011004845.1). NCBI lineage: Eukaryota > Metazoa > Chordata > Actinopteri > Esociformes > Esocidae > Esox > Esox lucius. The sequence continues at coordinate 32,636,000 of NC_047569.1, read as the reverse complement.
TGTTTTGAGGGTATTTTGATGTCATATTGGCAGTTACGGTTGATTTTTTTGAGGGTGTATTGAGGTTATTTTGACAGGTACAGTTGTTGTTTGAGGGTATTTGGATATTTAACTGACAGGTTATATTGCTGTTTAATGATAATTATAGGTTAAATTGACTGGTAATATTGTTGTTATGTTGTAATTTGAAGACAATTTGAAGTTCTTTTAGACATACACAGTTGTTCTTTTAAGTGTATTTTAAGTTACTTTCTTGGAGATACCTGTTGTTTTGAGAGTAATTTGAGGTTAAAATCCAGGACATGATCAACTTAAGCACAATTCCCAAAACATGATGCAATATTAATTGTTCATTTTAGTAAAAATTCACAAAATGTAACCACCTGACGATGGTTGTCGGGCAGTAGAAGCCCCTCCTTGTACCACTTGATTGAGTAGTACGGATAACCAATCACACGGCAGTTTATAAAGGTGTTCCTTCCAGCCACCGCCGTGATATTACGCATATCTCTGATCCTGGGAGAACCTGAGAGAGAGAGAGGGAGGGAGAGAGAGAGAGAGACAGAGGGAGACAGACAGATAGAGAGAGAAAAAGACAGATAGAGAAAGAGAGAGAGAGAAAAGAAAGACATGGGGTAGTCAGAGGATAGTAAGAAGGATGGGGGTGGTGTAGAAGGAACATCATCAGGTACGCTTGTAGATGGAGGGAGACAAACATGACATAAGGGAAGGAGTTAGTGATGAGAAAAGGAAAAGAGGGAGGGAGGGAAGGAAGGAAAGAGAAGAAGAGAGAGTGAGGGATGTGTGGATGGAGATTATGGGATTGGAATGCCTGGTCCTATGTGTGTGTGTGGGTGTGTCTGTGTGTGTGTCTCTCTGTGTGTGTGTCTGTGTGTGTCTGTCTGTGTGTGTGTGTCTCTGTGTGTGTGTGTCTGTGTGTGTCTGTCTGTGTGTATGTGTGTGTGTCTCTGTGTGTGTGTGTGTGTCTGTGTGTGTGTGTGTGTCTCTGTGTGTGTGTGTGTCTGTGTGTGTCTGTCTGTGTGTGTGTGTGTGTGTGTCTGAGTGAGCATCTGTGCATGTACATTTGTGTGCTCCTGTCAAATTCAAGTGGCATGGATAGTATAATCTATAGACCTTGTAATGCATTTCTGTTGCAATATTCTGACAATACTAGATGTTCCACTGACAACACTGATACTAACACTTTAACAGCCTAATTCTAGTCTCACTAATAGTCTAATTCTAGTTTTATTAATAGCAAAACTCTATAGTCTCATTAATTGCTTAATTCTAGTTGTATTAATAGCATAACTCTAGTCTCATTAACAGTCTAATTCTAGTCTCATTAATAGCCTAATTCTAGTTTCATTAATAGTATAATTCTAGTCTCATTAATAGCATAACTGTAGTCTCATTAACAGTCTAATTCTAGTCTCATTAATAGTATAATTCTAGTCTCATGAATAGCATAACTCTAGTCTCATTAATAGCCTAATTCTAGTCTCATTAATTGTTTAATTCTAGTCCCATTAATAATCTAATTCTAGTCTCACTAATAGTCTAATTCTATTCCCATTAAAAGTATAATTCTAGTCTCATTAATAGCATAACTCTAGTCTCATTAATAGCCTAATTCTAGTTTCATTAGCATAACATTATTCTCATTAATAGTCTAATTCTTGTCTCATTAATAGCATAACTCTAGTCTCATTAATTGCCTAACTTAAGTCATATTAATAGCATTATTCTAGTCTCATTAATTGTCTAATTCTAGTCTAATTAATAATCAAATTTTACTCTGTTCATATGTTATGCAACTAGTTATGCAGCTTTGTCTCAATTTAGAAAAAAAATACGTCTGTCGGTCTGTCTGTCTGTCTGTTGCTCTGTCTGTTGATCGGCCTGTATGTCTTTCTTACTATCTGTCTGTCTGTCTGTCAGTCTGTCTGATACAGAGCAAAATACAATTTGTTTTTAAATCATTTGTCAGATGATGCAACATTAATTCAGTAATACTATATAATGGCTGAGGAGAGCACTATCAATTATAAAGTGGTTAACACTTTATTTTGAGTTCCAAAAGTGTGTGCAGATGGTCTACAGATTATCTACAGACAGTCATTAACATTTTAAATAACTATCAACCAACACTAACACCCTAACATTTAACCTACAGTAACACTAATCCTAATCTAATCTCTTACCCTAAACCTTCTTCTAAACCTAACCCTAACCTTAGCAACCAACTACGAACAGATGGTAATACGTTCAGACTTTCAACAAACTATTATAGAACATCTACAAATGGAAATTGGGACTCTCAAAGTAATGTGTAACCAAAAAGAGCAATATGTAACATTAAAAAAAAAAAAAAAATACAATTACAATTGCAAGAGGGCCATTCTTACATGGCTTGAGCACCTTGGAAGGTGCTGAATCCCTGCAGTGTCAGCCACAGAGTATGGTCACATATCCCCTGACATACACGCACACACTCCTCTTGTAATTTCTTCAGCCGGATCAGACAGGGCTGCTTGAATGTGTTGGGGAGACAGAGTTGTGTGCTTTTTTTTGCATTTCCATGCTGCTCCAGGGACATTGTCACCGGGGTGAAGGCAGAGATGTGTAAAAATGTTCAAGGGGTTGGCAACAGAGTGGGCAACTACTGCTGTTTCATCAACAACTCTCTGTCCATCACTGTTATAGTCTACTGGAAAGCCCAAATGCTGCCAAACTAGAGATTTAAATGATGCTTTACTTTAGAACACTAAAAACTATTGACATTTCAATTCTATTTAAGTAGTAATATGCACATTTGTGTGTAAAAATAGATCAAATTATGTCTTACAATATTTCCTGTAAGTATACTAAAGTATTAGTACACTTAAGATATAATCCTAATGTATTTTAAATACTGTTTCCCTGTTTCTCTTCTTTCTCACTATATCCTTCTGTGTCTCTCTCTCTTTGTCCTGGTCAAATCCAATACTCTTTAAAGACAAGAATGACAAGGTCAGTGCAGTCAAAGCAAAGTAATACACATCAAAAATAAGAAAACAACAGTGACAATAGAAATAGTAGATAAAAGACCAACAATAATAGATGTCCATAAAGAAATATGAGTCTCTCTGTCTGTCTATCTGTCTATCTCTCTCTGTCTTCCTTTCAGTCTTTTCCCTGGTGTTGCTCAGTGTGGGTTAGTGTTTGAAGTCACAGCTCTGACGAGTCAGACCCAGATGTTTTATTCACGAGCTCTGCCTCACTGTTCCTCAGACACTCTTCCAAAAAACTCGCTCATAAAAACACACACATTAAAATAACCTTCCACCTCCACACACACATTAAAACACCCACCACTCCACAAATATACACAAGGAAATCCCCCTCCCCCACAGACGTGAAAATACCACCCCGACACACACACGCACCGACACACACACATACACGCAAACACAAGCAATTGCAGATGAGTGTGTCCTCTGGCAGTATTTTCTGTGTAGTGTGTGTGTGTGTGTGTGTGTGTATAAGTAAATGTATGTGCAACTGCCAGCAGAGAGTTTGCGCCGTGATGTGTAATTGCTAGCAGAGTGCATGTGTCAGTGTGTCTGTGTGTCAGAGTGTGTTAAAGCTAGCAGTGTTTGTCAGCGTGTGTCAGTGTTTAAGCGTATGAGTAAGTGTGTGTGTTAGTTCTGGCAGTGTGTGTCAAAGTGTGTCAGGGCTTGGGGTTGAGTAAAGGGGACGCGTGCATTGAAACTCTACTCATTGTCAGTCCAGTATATTGGCCTGGCATGACTCCTTAGAGCAGACACTTGTCATAACTCAGTCTCTCACTAAGAGAGACGGAGAGAGAGGGAACAAGGGGGAGAGAGTGAGTATGGGGGGGGTGGGGGGGGTAGAGGAGAGAGAGGTGGGGGCCGGGAGACAGAGGGAGAGGTGGGGGAGAACGGAGGGGTTAGGGGTGGGGGGTTATATCGTGAGGAGGACAGAGGTGGGGTGATATGACTGCAGCCATCAGTGCCACTCCTCGTCCCCCTCGTCTCTGATGATCACTGCAGGGACAGTGACATCACCAGGCCTGTCATCGGAGCTCACCGTCAAGCCTCTGATACATGCTCCGACCAGACCTGGCTCTCCTCTACTATTCCTCTCCTTCTCCTCCTCTCTCCTTTCCTCCGTTCTCCCTTTGTCCCTCACCATCTGTCTCTACCCCTCCAGCTCCTTCCTCTCTACCTCCACCTACACTACCCAGCTCCTTTTTCTCTACCTCCACCTATACCATCCAGCTCCTTCCTCTCTACCTCCACCTATACCATCCAGCTCCTTCCTCTCTACCTCCATCTACACTCCCTAGCTCCTTCCTCTCTACCTCCACCTACACTCCCTAGCTCCTTCCTCTCTACCTCCACCTACACTCCCTAGCTCCTTCCTCTCTACCTCCACCTACACTCCCTAGCTCCTTCCTCTCTACCTCCACCTACACTCCCTAGCTCCTTCCTCTCTACCTCCACCTACACTCCCTAGCTCCTTCCTCTCTACCTCCACCTATACCATCCAGCTCCTTCCTCTATGCCTTCACCTACACTCCCCAGCTCCTTCCTTTGAAACCTTCTATTCCTCATCCTAGCAGCAATTTCAACGGCAATTTCAAGTTCAATTCAAAATGCTTTTTAGCGTTCAGCAGTGAAACTGGTAAAATCCTATTGTATTTTGTTAATGTTGGTTATGGTTATCATTACTGGCTTTTAAAGTGTTACCACATTCTGTATAAATGACCAATAACAAACAAATTGATAATGACATGAGTAGATAATAATAGCAACAGTAATAGTTAATGATCAATCATTACAATTAACAGGACAAAGTAATTAGTGTCCTGAGCCTCATTTGCCAGTTTCAATATAACTTATTAAGCATTACAATGATCGTAGCATCTGGATTTGTTAAGAGTGTTACCAAAACAAGCACGTAGAATAACCCATTAGGTGCGACAGCTACGAGCATCATTGGGGCTGTGTTCCAGTTTTCACAAGATCCCGACGGGTAAGCTGTCCAGTTCTTCGGTGCTGAAATGCCTCTTCTGTCATAAGCAAACAAACTAATAGCCCACATTTAATGTGTAATCTAGGCTAGCGTATGTTTTTTTTATAGAACAGTAAATAACTCAATAAATCACACACTCATCTACATTTAATGTTCATTCATTTAAATATTTAAAGCCCAGTCTTTTTCCTTCACAGTGCTTGACATCAATATATAGATATAGTATATTTGTATATTGGTGGGAAAAGCAACATGTATTGTTAGATTTTTTCGGACATACATGGCCTGTCATGCCAAAATGGGTACCCTGTCAAAAACCTTCCCCCTCTGCACCACAAAAGAATCAGAGTACTTCCAGCGTCCATTGCTTCATCAGTTGTATGATGAGCTAATGTGTTGATTATTAAGGATCATTAGAGACTACATTATGTTATAGTTAGGTGCGCTATAATACACAAAGCTTTATAAATTGCTTAGTTCTACAACAGTTGTGTTGCTAACGTTATTTTTTTCATTAACGAAAAGATAACGTTTACGGTTGCTATCTAGCCAAACTAGCTAGCTAACTAGCTAAACTAGCTGGCTAGCAACCATAAATAACACTGTTGGAAAGTGATTTACTTGTTCAAATGATCTCTTATGAGGTAAAGTCGATCTAGAGCAGTCCACCCAGTTATATCATCTATGGGTCCGCCCTCCTAGCCCTGTGCAAACTCTACTAGGGAAAATAGTAAGCACCCAAACATAGCAACGGACACAATGCTTGGGTCAGAATTTATCAGGTTTTAGCAACCGGATCTAATAACATAAAGTAGAAGTTTCTTGAATACAATTGTAACACAGAGGGAGATGATTTTAGCATTATGCACTAATCATGCACTTATGCATTACCGGCCCATCCAATAATTTCAGGTAATTGTTAACGGACAAAATAATTAAATACAGTAGTCTGTGAATTGGTATTGCCTACATAAACATACACTGTATATTACATACCTACAAACACAAATAAAGTGCCTGAGAATTGTTTCTTCCCAATGAAAAGAACCAGTTGAGACCAGAGATGTTAAATCTGACATGCTATTAAAACGTAAAAGCTCCATTAAAAAAGGAAACTAAGGAAACTTAGACCTCATAGATAGAACGGTTTCAAGGCATTGACCTGAGAAAGGTTCTAAAAAAAATGCTAAAGCACAGCATGTTTCAGGAGAAAAGGGAGTTCCATCATTGTGAAATGGAAGAAATATGGAACCATAAAACCCCTTCCTAGATCGGGCCATCAGGCCAAACCAAGTAACTGGGAAAGAAGGGACTTTGTCAGGGAGGTGACCAAGAACCCAGTGGCCATGCTAACAGAGCTTCAGAGTATCTCTGCATAGAGGGGGAGATCTGCGAGAAGGATAACCATCCCTGCTACACTCCATCTGTCAGGCCTTTTGGTAGAGTGACTTGATGAAGCCACTCCTGAGTAAAAGGCAAATGACATGCTGCCTGAAGGACTCTGAGAGCATGAGGAAATTATTATTCGGTCAGATAAGACCAAAATCCAACAATGTGGCCTGAATGCCAAGAGCAACATCTGGCAAAAACAAGGTACCGCTCATCACCAGGCTTATACCATCCATATGGTAAAGCATGGTGGAGGGAGCATCATGCTATGGGGATACTTCTCTGTGACTGGGAAGGATGAACAGGGCATTAGAGAGGTACTTGAATAACCTGATCCAGAGTGCACAGGACCTCAGACTGGTTTCATCTTTCAGGACAACAACAACCCAAAGCACACAGCCATGACAGCACTGGAGCGGCTATGGAACTAGTATCTGAATGTCCCAGGCAAATCATTACAAAATAACCTGATGTTTCTAACATTGTTTGATCAATGACAAGACTTAGCAGGGTGAGCGTCCATTTATAGATAGCTAGTTAAAATAAAATAATGAGACAACAGATAACAATGTTTAAACTAAATCCCAAAAGTGGTATAGAAAACAAAACAATTACAACTGCTTGTATTTTTGTACTCATCTGTATGCATTTCTTTCTATCTATCACTAAATTCTCAACATTTATATAAAATACTCTGGGGCCTAAGTTTCCTACTTCCTACTTCTACACAGATGTATTTGTGCATGCAGGCGAAAGGGGTTCAGCTGTTTTATGACAGTTCCACTCAATATATGGCATCATTATATCATGCCATTTTCCCCTTTAACACGGAGCATTACTATCGAGGGGGAGAGTGTGCTTAGGTTCTGAAAAACTAACCATTGTTTACGATCTGTGTGAACGTTAAAAAAAGGATATTGAGATGCCAGGCTTTTGATAGCATGTAAGAGACCGCAATCAGAGATACTCTGTCCCGAAATGCAACTACGACATGATGGTTACAATGCTTTGAGCTTCAGTAGCAGATTCTGCCCTTGATGAAGTGGACCCTGCTTTTCCAACACATCCCAAATCTGAGTTTTGCTGCCACTCTTGTGTTTCATATTTACACTGACCTGAGAGGCTGGTTGAACTGGTTATGTTGGAGGAAAAAACAGTTGCATGACAGCGGCCGTAGTCTGGTTATTGTAGTTCTGCAGGCCTCTGACACTCACTTGGTATTTACAATGTTCCATTCCAGATATTAATACTGATTTGGAAATAGTGGCGGATCAAACCAACATAATGATACGATCCTATACATTATTAAGAGACGATCCTGGAGATTATTATGATACAATCCTATACATTATTACGATACGATCCTGGAGATAATTATGATACGATCCTATACATTATTATGATACGTTCCTGGAGATTATTATGTTACAATCCTATACATTATTATGCTATGATCCTATAAATCAGGGTCATTCAACTGTTGTTCCTCCTCTTTATCTGTCAAGGGACTGATTCAGACCTGAGATACCAGAGTGTAAGTAACTACTATGCAAAAATCGGAAGTATTTTGAGAACTGGACTTGAATAGCCCTGCTATTCATTATTCAAATGAAACTTGTATCATTAGGAGGGTAATAACCATTCACACTTTAAATGTATGAGATGAGGCAGAAAACAAAACATCTAACAATGCACTTTGGCTGATCTACAACAGGCCTGGATTAATTATGTTCAGAGTCACGTTACTAACAAAAGGCTCTGAGAAACAACTTGACTACTCAAAATGTTCTCAGAGTGATGTTACCACTACAAAGACTCTGGGTAAAAAGGCCTTGATACTTCCTACAATCTATGGCAGGAAAAGCTAATATTTTTACAGGTAATATGAAATCCATATATTTTTCCTAGTAGATGGAATCTTTATGGTTTTAATTTTTAAATGTTTGACGTTCTTTTTAATTTTGAGCGATAAAATGTCCTCTAAGTACTGGTGGCTGGGAAAGCCCCGCAGCCACCGCAAATAACAGGCCTACTAGTATCTACATACTACCTGGAATAGTCATAAGAATTGAACAATTGCTAGCGAGACGGAAGATGCACTTCTAAGCTATTTAATTTCTTGGCACAACAACGTTTGTTTTTCTTTCATTCGTGAATGACATTGATACAACAACTATCAATATAGGTGATGATAACTGACTTTTTTGTCAAGGGAAAAGACGAGATTCATGGAAACTCCTCCTCTTTCACTGTGCAAGGGGTTGTGGTCTATATTCCCCTTAGAAGTACGCACAGATGCGTACTTCAAAAATCCACCTGGAATAGTTGCAATTTTAGGCTTACTGCATCACAGCCACTGAAGCTTGTAGCCAGCCAAGTTTTTGTCTATCCTGAACAAATCCTAATGCATACTGTGTTCTGACTGTGGCGAGGATCCAACACCAGTCACCCACATGGCAGTCCACGTATCTTTAACCACAGTGCTAGTTAACAATGGTCAGTCAGTCAGTCTGTTTTCCATTATTGAACATGTATAGTTAAAGTTAGACATCCATCATGACGTAGAAGGAAGTGGAATAAGCTCATAGATGGAGATTTCAAGGGGTGTTTGGGGGAGGGGCCTCGAGCTCCGACCGTGTGGGGAGGCAATGTCTGGAGTCTGCATGGTTCTGGAGTTATAGGAGAAAGCACAGCTCTCTCTCTTTTCCTGAGCTGTCCCTATGTGCCTCTTTCTAGGGGAACACTGTTATCTTTCTCGGCTTTAGCACCCAACATGTGTTTGTTTCTGTGCGTGTGTGTGTCTTTAAGAGAGAGAGTGTGGTGGAGAAAGACAGAGAGAGAGAGAGAGGGAGGAGGGGGCGAGACAGAGACAAACATGGCTCAGAGTTGAGCAACAAGAGATATTTAACATGAAGCAATGAAGAACAGACGTGAGGGGACGACTAACACAAAGTAGAGATAAAATTCACGCAGAAGTAGGACATTGACGCACACACACACACACCCGCACACACAAACACACACACACACCAACAAACACACACACACACACCCGCACATACACACACACACACATACAAACACACCGCATGGAATAAAAGGAATGCAAGGTAGGAGGAGAATAGAGAGGTAGATGAGAGGAGAGAACAGGAGGAGAGAGGAAAGGAGGTGAAGAAATAAAAGGCAGGGCGTTTGGGGGAGGGTGGGGGTGGGGGGGGGGGGTGTTAGAACCCCGTATGGCTGATATTGAAAAGTAGACAGGCACCTCTTACGTTTATGCGCGCTTGGTACTCGGCGCTACCGGCCGAGTTGCGTGCGGCGCAGCGATACACCCCTCCGTCACGAATCTCCGGGCTGCTGACATTGACATGGGACACAGTGGAGCCGTCGGACAGCGTGTACTGGCTGGTCCTGACCCGGGACAGGTCCCTGGCCACCGCCTCGTCGTCCAGGGTCCAGGTGATGGTGGGAGGAGGGGCGCCTTTGGCCGCACACATGAGGGAGAAGGGCTCCCCCGGGACCACCACACGCTCACTGAAGGAGGACACGATTCGGGGCGTTCCGTCTGGGAAACGGGTCGGGAGGGGATGGAGAGGGTGATAGACAGGGAGAGGGGGTGGAGGATGGAGGGGATGGAGAGGTGGAGGATTGAGTGGGGATGGAGGATGGAGAGGGGATGAAGGATGGAGAGGGGATGGAGGATGGAGGGGATGGAGGGGATGGAGAGGTGGGGGGGGTGGAGGATGGAGTGGGGATGGAGGATGGAGGGGATGGAGGGGATGGAGAGGTGGGGGGGGGGGAGGATGGAGTGGGGATGGAGGATGGAGAGGGGATGGAGGATGGAGGGGATGGAGGATGGAGAGGGGATGGAGGATGGAGGGGATGGAGGGGATGGAGAGGTGGGGGGGGTGGAGGATGGAGTGGGGATGGTGGATGGAGAGGGGATGGAGGGGATGGAGGGGATGGAGAGGTGGGGGGGGTGGAGGATGGAGTGGGGATGGTGGATGGAGTGGGGATGGAGGATGGAGGGGATGGAGTATGGAGACAGGAGAGGGTGGCGAAATGATGAGGAAGGAGGGTAGAGGGGATGGAGAGGGATAGGATGAGGAGACAGGGAATGATTAATGAAATGGGAGCAAAAATGGAGGATGGAGTGGAGGTGGGGGATAGAGTGGGGATGGAGGATGGAGAGGAGGTGGGGGATAGAGTGGGGATGGAGGATGGAGAGGAGGTGGGGGATAGAGTGGGGATGGAGGATGGAGAGGGGATGGAGGATAGAGTGGGGATGGAGGATAGAGTGGGGATGGAGGATGGAGAGGGGATGGAGGATAGAGTGGGGATGGAGGATAGAGTGGGGATGGAGGATAGAGTGGGGATGGAGGATGGAGAGGAGGTGGAGGATAGAGTGGGGATGGAGGATAGAGTGGGGATGGAGGATGGAGAGGAGGTGGAGGATAGAGTGGGGATGGAGGATGGAGAGGAGTTGGGGGATAGAGTGGGGATGGAGGATGGAAAGGAGGTGGGGGATAGAGTGGGGATGGAGGATGGAGAGGAGGTGGGGGATAGAGGACAGAGGTCGGAGGGAGAGGACAGATGAAATACTGGGTTGTGGATAGAAATAGGCATTCTTTTCAGGGGGTTATTAGTAACAATTATAACAAAAACCAGAGACAATGACTCTGGAAAGGAAACACAGGCACAGATATAACCACATTACCATACATTGGAGGACCTTTTTAGGATCACAATAATTTCCATCAAAAATGATACCTCTCCTATCCCCTACCATAAATGTTTGATTTCATCGCAACAGAAGCCTAACCCAACAGAAGAGCCTAAACCAACAGAAGAGCCTAAACCAACAGAAGAGCCTAAACCAACAGAAGAGCCTAAACCAACAGAAGAGCCTAACCCAACAGAAGAGCCTAACCCAACAGAAGAGCCTAAACCAACAGAAGCCTAACCCAACAGAAGAGCCTAAACCAACAGAAGAGCCTAAACCAACAGAAGAGCCTAAACCAACAGAAGCCTAACCCAACAGAAGCCTAACCCAACAGAAGAGCCTAAACCAACAGAAGAGCCTAAACCAACAGAAGAGCCTAAACCAACAGAAGAGCCTAAACCAACAGAAGAGCCTAAACCAACAGAAGAGCCTAACCCAACAGAAGAGCCTAAACCAACAGAAGCCTAAGCCAACAGAAGAACCTAAACCAACAGAAGAGCCTAAACCAACAGAAGAGCCTAACCCAACAGAAGAGCCTAAACCAACAGAAGAGCTTAAACCAACAGAAGAGCTTAAACCAACAGAAGAGCCTAAACCAACAGAAGAGCCTAAACCAACAGAAGAGCCTAAACCAGGCAATATAACCCCAACCGTAACCCCCAAAATCCAATGTTGTGAAGACCAGTGGAGTATACTTGTACACACTTACACACAAAACATGCACACACATACAGTACACACACACACACACACACACACAGGCACGCACACATTTCACTCCATACCCTCCAGAAGTATAATGGAGAAGTCCTGGGCGGTCTGGCCCTTGCGTGTGGCGAAGCACTGATAGGCCCCTGAGTGTCTCTTCTGGGCGGCGGAGATGAACAGGGTCTCGTTATGGGCCCCCTGGATGGAAAAGTGCTGGTCTGGGAGGACAGGTTCTGTGTTGCGGTACCAGGACACAGTGAAGTGGGGAGAACCCTGCACAGCACACGACAGAATCACTGTACTGCTGATGCCCGTCTTCAAATTCTTCGGAGACAGAGTCACTCTCAATGGCTCTGTGGAGAGGAGAGCAGACAAAGGGAGAGGAACAGAGAATTAAACCAGAGAAATATCTGTCCTCCGAAATCAAAAGGAAACATCACTCAATTGATTGTTCATTATTTATTCAGTCACGTTAATAACTAAATTAAGATAGCTCACAAGCTGCCCTTTCCCATATAACGGCCTGCAAAGCCGAAGTGACCAGAGCCTACTGGTCAATAATGGCTTGTTGTAGCATTTTCCTGCTACAAATCAGATCACTGTGCATTCCTTCTTAGACAACTACATCTCTGAACGGATCTAACCAAGTTTCATGCCTCAAAACGGTTACAAGCTAAAGAGCTAAGGTGTGTGTTTGTGTGTGCGCACGCTCAGCTGCCGAGAGAAAGAGATAACGCCACATGGAAAGAGAGAAAGGAAAAGTGACAGAGAGAGACACAGAGAGACACAGACAGAAAGAGAGAAGGAGAGAAGGAGAAAATGTCAGTGAGCAATAAGGCAGCTGGTGTTATGTGCTGGGGGCTGTCTGTGTGTGTGTGGGTCTGTGTATCCCACCATCCCTGGCCTGTCTGTGAGTGTGTGTGTCTGTGTGTGTGTGTGTGTCCCACCATCCCTGGCCTGTGTGTGTGTGTGTCCCACCATCCCTGGCCTGTCTGTGTGTGTGTGTGTCCCACCATCCCTGGCCTGTCTGTGTGTGTGTGTCCCACCATCCCTGGCCTGTGTGTGTGTGTGTGTGTCCCACCATCCCTGGCCTGTCTGTGTGGATCTGTGTGTGTGTCCCACCATCCCTGGCCTGTCTGTGTGTGTGTGTCCCACCATCCCTGGCCTGTGTGTGTGTGTGTGTGTCCCACCATCCCTGGCCTGTGTGTGTGTGTGTGTGTCCCACCATCCCTGGCCTGTGTGTGTGTGTGTCCCACCATCCCTGGCCTGTGTGTGAGTGTGTGTGTCTGTGTGTGTGTGTGTCCCACCATCCCTGGCCTGTGTGTGTGTGTGTCCCACCATCCCTGGCCTGTGTGTGTGTGTGTGTGTCCCACCATCCCTGGCCTGTGTGTGTGTGTGTGTGTGTCCCACCATCCCTGGCCTGTGTGTGTGTGTGTGTGTGTGTGTGTGTGTGTGTGTGTGTGTGTGTGTCCCACGTCCTCTGCCCTGTCAGAGAGGGTTTGTGTGACTCGGCCGTGATGCACCCTAAGGCCAAACGTCCACTACACTCACCCACCGGCCTCCCGTGGCCTCACCCACGTCTCCCTCCCTCACCCCTCTCTCTACGCCGCTCGAACCCTACTCCCTCTCCCTCCCTTTCCCCCTTCTTCCATCCACTCCTCCCTACGTGTCCTCAACCTCTGTGTCTCTTTGGAACGTCGCCTAGATCTGTTAACCCCCACCCCCTTCACCTCTCCCTTTGTAACCCCCCACCCCCACCACCGACAAGTCAACGCGGCGACACTGGGCAGGGGTTCCGAGAGGACTGGAGCGGGCGGGCGGGGAGCGAGGCGTCCCTGGAGATCAGGATCAAGCTCAATCGAGAGTGGGGTCACGGCGAGGTGACAGGAGGCCAGGACACAGCCAACCGAGCTTAAACGATCCCCTCCGCTCATGCTCTCCTTCTGTCCTGCCCGTCCGTCCCTCTCTCTGTAAACACCTCTGTCCAGGAGAGGGTGATGAGGCCATTGTCAATGCGAGGTGACAGCGTTGGGAGCGACGTGACGGTAGAACGTGCGCGCCAGTTGTCCACTGGTTCGGAGAGGCGGGGTGTCTCCGCGGAAACCTGTGGGCGTTCAGTCACAGGACAGAGCTGCGGGACGATACAGCTGCCGCGGGACGGTACACATCAGACCACCCACATAACGGAACGTAAGAACACCACACGCGTCAGTCTTCTGACCTGGGATCAGTTCGCCTTGTAGATCGCAATGAATGCACTCGTATTGAGAGGGAGGACCTGATCCTGAGCAGGCCTCAGACTTTGATGACTACATGTCCAGAAAATAACGCATTTCAATCCAGAGAATCCGAGCAGCAAGTTGATTCCCGGAAAGTCCTACAAAACAGTGCAGCAGCACCAGACTCCGGTTCACTGGGCCGGGGCCGTCTGTGAGTATGGACCCATAGTTTTTAGATCTCCAGTGATCTGAAGTCATTACTTTCTCATAGAGGCTCTGTGCTGAAAGGCATAACCCTAGTAAATTAATCCTTTGTTTTTCCCTATAAAACCTACCTGGTCAGCATATCCCTGTTTTTACAGACATATTCAATGTCACTAAAGCAATACATGGTTCCTGCACATTTTAAATTATCCATTGTTGTTCAAGTTGTTGAAACCACAGAACTGTAGGTCCGATGTGGTTACACAGGTTTTTGTTTCATGGCTCATACTTTCTCCAATAAAGACATGTAATATTGGATTCATTTGCTCAAAAAATTACATGAAAAAGTATTGGTTTTCTAGTATTTGTTTAATAAGTTTCACTTAATCAACACATTTGGCATGAAGATCTGATCACATTTTAGGTGAAATTCATGCAGAAATTCAGCAATTGCTAATGATTTCACAAACTGTATCTCATCACTGTGGAAATGGCGGGGAAGAGCAGAACACCCTGATCTCATTCCATGTGTCCTGGTGCACAATGGATTATGGTAATTGTAGTAATTTACCAAGTTGCATGTGATTAACTATTATGAGCACTTGTGTTGGTATTTGCCTTCTGAAACTACAACTCTCTAAAGCCCAACACACCTGTTTGTTTGTTCCACAGTCTCACTCATTATTTTATTTCTCTCTAGAGAAAAAACCCACTGAACCAAAAAAATAATTGCTGAAAATCAATCAATATCGGGTAAAAAAAAAAAAAAGTCAAAATGTAAAGAAAGAAATAACGAAGCGAAGAACTCTTCCTTGAAGGTGAACTAAAACCCGACGACGTGGCAGGGACACCTGGACTCACCGATGACATTGAGATGGCCCGTCACCTCCTTGGAGCCAAAGCTGTTGGTCACCTCGCAGATGTAGTTCCCGCTGTCGTCCAGGCGCATGTCGCTGACCGTCAGGCCCGTGAGACGACGCGTCCAGCGGGAGTCGCCGGGCAGCGGGCGTCCATCCTTCAGCCAGCGGATGGTGGGGTTCGGGTACCCGGAGGCGATGCAGGGCAGCTCCACGTCATGCCCCACCTGCACCTCCCCCGACTGGAAGCTATCCAACACCGAGGGGATGGACTCCGTGGGGTCTGGTGGCAGAGGGGAGGAGCGGCGGGTGAAGGGGAGCACTGGCACCTATGCTAACCACGCTGACAATGCTGATAATGCTGATAATGCTGATAATGCTGACATTGTATTACTGAGTACGGCACAAGGACGGGGAACTGGAGTGAGTGTCAACGAGGCGCGCGAGATGACCACAGCTCAGACACCTATGCGCCTAACACACACAAACACGCACACACACACACACACATACACAAACACACACACACACACACACCCACACGTCTCTTACCCGTGACGGAGAGCCGGGCTCCGTTGCTCTGCCGCGTCTCCCCGCTGTACTTGTGCTTGGTGATGCAGCGATAGGTAGAGAGGGCGTCCTCCTTCTGGACCTCCGAGATGTACAGGGCCCCGAACGACGTCAGGAAGAAACGATTGCCTGCGAGGCCAAGAGGAGAGGAACACGTGAGGCAAACCAACACTCCAAAGGGGTTAGGGTGAGGGCCGACACCGGCCACTCTGCACTCAGGCGACGACGTTAAACCCTCAGAAAACGGGGTATAAGTCCTGCCGTGGTCTAACCGGTGCTGTCTCTGGTACACATGCCATGTACATCTGTAGCATGGGGCTCTGTAACAACGCACGCAGACTCAGGCTGTTAGAAGACTGAGAGAGAAAGAGAGAGAGAGAGAGAGGAGAAAGAAGTGGACAAATGGAGAGGGATTAGGAGAGACAGAAGGAAAAGATAAAGAGAAAGTGAGAAAGAAAAAGGAAGAGAGAAGGGAGAGTGATAAAGGAAATATATGAATAAGTGAAAAAAAAGAGAGTGAGGGAGGGAGGGTGGGGGGGAAAGAGTGAGGGGTTAGGTCAGTGTTAATATTTAATGCAATGTGTTATTGTAACACTATATTAGTGTCATGTTCATTTCACATCAGTGAGTGCTTGGCTTGCCCCTGATTTATCCACAGGTCGATGAGGCCCGAATCCAACATCAAGCCCTCAGACACAAAGAGTGGATTTCAGTGTTCAGCCCTTCTTCCACTCCGTTTATCTATTCTTCCCTCGGTTGGTTTAAAAAAAAAGGCTGTGTCTTTGTATGTCTGTGCGTGTGGACACACAAACGTGTGTGTGTGTGTGTGTGTGTGTGGGTGCGTGTGTGTGCATTTCAGAATGGACCAAGGGAAATGTACTGGCTGTTTTTTTTTTCCGTAACCACTGTGTTTGCTGGACCAGGTCAACAGCCATGTTTACATCCACTGCAACTTTCGTTTGCAAGTATCTGTGGTTTAATGGGTCGCACAAACCCGCGTACACACACACACACACACACACTCACACACATTCAGTCTCAGCCTGGCCTTGTGTTTTTGGGGCCACATGCAAAATCTTGCAAACATTGCGGGAGACGTTTTGACATACTGTACTTCCTGTTTTGTCATACAGTGGAGAGAACAAAAAAATATATATATTTTACATGAAATTTGGAATGGTGTGGAGAAATTGTTTAATGTGATATCTAAGTGATACTGATTAATGATTATCTGACTACCACTAGTAAGTAATGATAGTGGGAAGCTATAATAACTAACCCCAGTACCATTCTAAAACGTGTTAGCAGACGTGGCTAATTGAGTGACAGTGACTGCCACAACAAGAGAAATACTGCAGATGCACAGCTACATTTAGAAGGGCATTTCACATATTATATTGTAACTCTCAACGGTGTTTGGTATATAGTACATAAAAAGTATAGGAACTTGGTTGGGGTCTTTACGTATTTAATTGATTGGGCCGACAAAATGACAATGCCATTGGCCCCACCCTGATCGAGCAGAAATAGTTGATTTGAGTGTGTACAATCTGACGCACTAGGGAAAGTGCCTATATTGTAGCTATGGTCGGCAGTTTCTCTATTAGAACTAGCTGTCTTTACTTGTCACTGTGAGTTTTTAAAGACGTGCGTCGGTCGGTGCGTGTGCGCGTGTGTGTTTTTATATGTTTGCCTGTCTGTGACACACAATAAAAGTATACACATTGCTGAGTGTGTGTATGAATTTGTGCACGAGTGTGTAACAACGTGTGTCTATCAGTGGGTGTATGACAGGGTGTACAGATGTGTGCATGAATGTTTTCTATAAAGGTGTGTATCAGTGCGTGTACGAGCGTATATAAAGGTGTGTGTCAGTGCGTGTACGAGCGTATATAAAGGTGTGTGTCCAGGCATTGGCAGAATGAGGGATGGCAATCGATGCGCTTTATGGCTCCACAGCTCCATCCAAAAGAGATTTATTAAATCAGAGCCGACAGGCCTGGATCCCCGCCACACACACACACCCAAGCAGATTCAAACTCAGACCAGCATACTCTCACACACACACACACACTCTCTCACAGACACACAGTGCATCACTCTAACAAGACTCTGACGGGACAGTGATTTGGCTGTTCCTAACTGCCCTCAAAAAAATGTCACAACCTCCTATAAACCTTCACACAACATTCATGTAACATTAGGTATATTATCGATACTGGCTTATATGCTCCAGTTCTTGTACAGTGTTTATTACAACCTGCTTTACATGTTTTTAGTTGGGTTCATTAGAACCTGTGAGTATTCAGCTGTGTGTGTCCTTCTGTAGCACAGGGTCTTGGTGACGGTAGTTTGCTGTATGCATGCTAATATATGGACCAAACGTAAGAAGAGTAAAATGATTCAAGATAGTTGGCTGGTTCTCTCAAGGAAACTGTATATTTTAGGCAAAGGGTTTAGTTTAGAGTTAACTTTACATTTCAAATCAATGATGATTTGATGACATGTGATTTCAGAATCTTTCAGAATCCTTTTTTTTTTCTTACATGAGCCTTCAACTAATTTTAGTCAATGTTGGCTAAAGTTGTTTGTAATGGCTCTTTAAATAATCTTGTTTTGCAGTTGATGCTGGCTCAGGATGAGGATACATCACAAGAAACTATCCTGTACAGTTAGGGTAAGGCAGATGGTTAGGGTAAGTTAGGTTTAGGGTTAGAAAAAACATGCTTTTCAATAGGAATATGTCTTTTCTAGTCCTCACAAGCATATCAAAACAAAACCGAGTGTGTGTGTGTCTAACTGACTGCTAGGCAGAGAAGGCTGTAATTTGCAGGCCTGCCCTATTGTTCCAACCTGGGTATTAAGGCTTACAGGATAATGTGCTCCTTGGTGGGTTCAACCCTCCACAACACCCGCAACGCCCTGTCACAACACACTGACAGAGGCAAACGACACCCTGCGTCCAAGCCCCATGCTTAACCAGGACCCAATGGGGATCTCATCCACAGGAGGACAGTACATAGTGAACAGGGAGTCATTATGGACGACGCCAGGGAGAGAAAACTGAAGAGACAAAGGACTGGAGAATGGAAAGGAGAAAATTGAGGACAGGTGGAAAAAGTTGAGGATAAAAGGGAGAGGGGATGAAGGGAGAGGGGATGAAGGGGTAAGGGGATGAAGGGGTAAGGGGATGAAGGGAGAGGGGATGAAGGGGAGAGGGGATGAAGGGAGAGGGGATGAAGGGGTAAGGGGATGAAGGGAGAGGGGATGAAGGGGTAAGGGGATGAAGGGAGAGGGGATGAAGGGAGAGGGGATGAATGGGTAAGGGTATGAAGGGGTAAGGGGATGAAGGGCCGAGGGGATGAAGGGGTAAGGGGATGAAGGGACTGGGGATGAAGGGAGAGGGGATGAAGGGGTAAGGGGATGAAGGGAGAGGGGATGAAGGGAGAGGGGATGAAGGGGTAAGGGGATGAAGGGGTAAGGGGATGAAGGGAGAGGGGATGAAGGGAGAGGGGATGAAGGGGTAAGGGGATGAAGGGGTAAGGGGATGAAGGGGTAAGGGGATGAAGGTAGAGGGGATGAAGGGGTAAGGGGATGAAGGGAGAGGGGATGAAGGGGTAAGGGGATGAAGGGAGAGGGGATGAAGGTAGAGGGGATGAAGGGGTAAGGGGATGAAGGGAGAGGGGATGAAGGGGTAAGGGGATGAAGGGAGAGGGGATGAAGGGAGAGGGGATGAAGGGGTAAGGGGATGAAGGGAGAGGGGATGAATGGGTAAGGGGATGAAGGGGTAAGGGGATGAAGGGAGAGGGGATGAAGGGAGAGGGGATGAAGGGAGAGGGGATGAAGGGGTAAGGGGATGAAGGGGTAAGGGGATGAAGGGAGAGGGGATGAAGGGGTATGGGGGATGAAGGGAGAGGGGATGAAGGGGTAAGGGGATGAAGGGAGAGGGGATGAAGGGGTAAGGTGATGAAGGGAGAGGGGATGAAGGGAGAGGGGATGAAGGGATAAGGGGATGAAGGGAGAGGGGATGAAGGGGTGATTGAAAAAAGGAGCGATGGGAAAAAGGGTGAGGGAATAAAGCAAGAGAAGAGACATGGACTGAGGTTGAAGAGGGAGAAAAGGGGGACAATTACAAGAGAAGGGGACTGGACAAGGTGGATCATCCATCGCCCCCAGTATTCCTCATCTTCTTGGTTCTCCTCCTTCTCCCCTCTTCCTCTTTTTCCCCTGCGACTCCTCTCCTCCTTTCCTCCACTTCCTCTATCCCTTTTCCTACACTCCTCCCCTACCTCCTCACCCCTCCTCCTTTCCACCTCCATCCCTCCTACTTCGTCCTTCCTGCTCGGCTCCTCTTCTATCCACCCTCCTCCTCAAACTCCTCTCTCCTCCTCCTTTCCTCTTCCTTTTCCCTCCTCTCCCGTTCCTAATCCTCCTCCATCCCTCCTTCTTCTTCCTTTCATACATCCTTCCCCTCCTCCTCTGCTCGTGCCTTTCTCCTCCTTCCATCCCTTGTTCTCTTGCATCTCTCCTCCTCCATCCCTCCTCTCCTCCTCCTCTCCATTCCTCCTCCTCCTAGTATAACTGTATAGTGCTATGGTAATGCATGAGGGTAGATGCTGTATGAGAGGCTTTACTGCCCCCCCAACAGACTACGTATCTGTACTTAACACTACGTTGAGTATGACGCCTGTATGTACATCTACCATGATGTATATTATGTTCATGTCTTCATCACCAATCAACTGAATTGCGGCTAAAAAACACTGACTACCACCACTGATAACTGTGTGCTAGCTACGCTACCTGTTTACTCCAACGAGAGGTAGCATGTATCGTAGCAGTCTGATAAACATAGAAATTACAACTATTACACAGCAAAAACAAACACACATATCCATACCGGATTTGAGTAACCATACCGGGGACTTGTTCCAAAGAACAAATCATGATGTACTTTACAAACGTCCACCTTTGTTGAAAGAGATCTTTCAATTGTGCACTAATTACAGCGTCTTTCTTCTATCCCCTAACGGTCTCTGACCTCTTCACCGCCTCTATAGAATTCAGTAGACAGGAGCTTCAGAGGTTACTGTGAATCCATATCTCCTCACCTCCCCCGTACTCTGGTCCATCCCTCTCTTTCCATACTTCCCATGTTTCTCTCTCACCCTCTCCCTGTTCGTTCATATATCCCTGTCTTCTTCAGTTTTATTATCCACAGTGGCAGATGGAGTGAAATATTCATCAGTAAGTCACTCTGTTCACGCTTTCCTCCGCTGCTCCGTCTTCAGCTCTGTGTCTCTCTTCCCTCCCCATCTCTCTCCCCCTTTCTCTTTCTGTCGTATAACTGCATCTCCCTCTTTCTCTCTGATTTGTGATCTGATCTGTGTGGAACCCAGTGGAGAGAGAGGGACGCACCTGTCGTCGGAAAGATTTGCTAGGCCTGGATGGAGAAAGTCGGTGGAGAAGAGAAAGCGCTGACCCAACTGGGAGGAGGAGTGTGGATGGAGATTGATGGAGGGCGAGAGAGAGATGAAGACAAATAGACTACTGGGGGAAAGACAGAAAGAAACACAGGATTGTGGGCCCACAGGCATCATACATATGGACAAACAATTCACTTCTCTCCTTGTATGCAAGCCTTTCCTTTTGGGAGATCAGATCAATTCATGTCTAGTCTGCCTCCAGGAGTTTGTGTCTGTGTGTGTGTGTGTGTCCCTCTCTATCTATCTTCGTGTCTATGTGTGTGTGTGTGCATGTAAACTGGGGGATCAGGTCTTTTGAGGTCCACTCCACAGTGGTAGAGCCTAAACCCCCCCCACCTCCCTTTCAGGAGGGCCTATCAGTAATGGACTGCGTTGGGCTTCTCAGCCTGGGGCAAGGTGTCAAGTCGAGTGCAGAATAAAGCTTCTGTTGGATTTGTGCACGTTTGTAGGGCTGAAGTCACACCCACAAACACACACACACACACACGCACACACCCACACACACAAAAACACACACTCACACACACACACACACACACACTCACACACACTCACATAGAGAGAGGGTGGGGGTGGTTTAGGGTACAGGGAAACACTGGAAGAATGGAGCAAAAAGCCATGGATAAAAATAACCTCATATATATGGCTGCCATTTACAACAAATCATCTCCAAGTAACAGAGGAGCAAGAAATGAAAAAGCAAGAAAACAAAAAAACAGAACAAAACCACGACAGCTCGAGAGAAGTGTTCTGCCACCGCTTGAGGACAGATCAACAACAGATCAACAACAACAACAACCGACAACAACAACAGACAAACAAAAGTTACAATGGAAGGGAATTGAAGGTAGATGCATATATATTCTCTTATATTACGGAAATACAAACAGATTACATTTTGTTAGGTTTGTTATTTTATTTTAAAACACATTATTCAAAAAAAGACATGTATTGTGACATTGGTTGAAAAAAAAAACGGAAATATGTTGCTTTCATAGGTATTCAACCCCCACACATTTTCATTCTGTAGAGCCACATTTCGCTGCAATAGCTGAAGAATTTTGGTACAATATGTACAAGCTTTGCACACATTCCTCTGGGCAGATATGCTCCAGGTCGTTCTGGTTGGTTGGATCGTACTTGAAGACTACATTTGAAATTATTAACTTTGACTGGGCCACTTTTGTTGTTCTCCAATCCTAAATTTACTTTGACATTGTGCTTGGGAAACTGTGCAGCTGATGGAATGTTCTCCCATTCTTCAGTGTTTTAGACAATATAAGTAATTTCTCTAGCGCTATTTACCTGCAATTTGTTTTCCCTTAAATTTTTACAAAATGCCCAGCACAGTGGTTAAATACTTTCACATAGTTACATTTAAATGTTTTCCCAACATTAAACTACTAACTGAAACAATTGATTTTTGAAAACATATCTTCAAGGTAAATATATAAAAGAAATGTGCATTTTCAAAATAACATTTCAATAAAATGGGATAACCAGTTCGAAATTTGGCACTGTAAATACAGGAGTGAGATAGAGGCAGAGAGGAATGGAATGGAAGAGGCCATGTTCCTGGATCCCATGCAAATAATGCCACCATAATGCTAACTAGGATTGTTTCAAACTGTTGGGTTCATTACTTATTAATGCACAATCTCTCCCCCTCATCTCTCTCTTCCAGTCCCCCTATCTCTCTCCCAGTCTCTCTCTCCCCCTCTGGCTCTCCCCCCTCTTGCCCTCCCTCTTTCCGTGTCCCTCCTCCTCTTCTTCTCTTTCTCCATCCCTCTCTCTGCCTTCCTGCCGTGTGCCAGCCTTTCGCCTGCTCGCTCACTGTTGCTAGGGCCCATGTGGTCACGTGATGGCGGCTGGGTAGGGGGCGCTGCTGTGCCGTGGTGGCGTGTGTGTTTCAAGTGGGCATCTTAATGGATTAACAAAATCTGCATTTTACGTGATGTTGAACGAGGAAAGGTAGAACAAACTGAGATATACGAGAGACTGGCAGACGGACAGACAGATAAATGAGAGATATATCAATAGCAACAGCCCAGATCCTTAATACCCCAGGCCACCAGATCCTTAATACCCCGGGTCACCAAAACATTAATACCCCGGTCACCAGAACCTTAATACCCCAGGCCACCAGATCCTTACTACCCCGATCACCAGAACCTTAACACCCCAGGCCACCAGATCATTAATACCCCAGGTCACCAAAACATTAATACCCCGATCACCAGAACCTTAACACCTCAGCCACCAGAACCATAATACCCCGGCCACCAGATCATTAATACCCCGGCCACCAGATCCTTAGTACCCCAGCCACCAGATCCTTAATACCCCGGGTCACCAAAACATTAATACCCCGGTCACCAGAACCTTAATACCCCGGTCACCAAAACCTTAATACCCTGGTCACCAGATCCTTAATACCCCGGTCACCAGATCCTTAATACCCCGGTCACCAGATCCTTAACACCCCGGTCACCAAAACCTTAATACCCCGGTCACCAGATCCTTAATATCCCGGTCACCAAAACCTTAATACCCCGGTCACCAGAACCTTAATACCCCGGTCACCAGATCCTTAATATCCCGGTCACCAAAACCTTAATACCCCGGTCACCAGATCCTTAATATCCCGGTCACCAAAACCTTAATACCCCGGTCACCAGAACCTTAACACCCTGGTCACCAAAACCTTAATACCCCGGTCACCAGATCCTTAATACCCAGGTCATCAAAACCTTAATACACCGATCACCAGAACCTTAATACCCCGGTCACCAGATCGTTAATACCCCAGTCACCAGAACCTTAATATCCCGGTCACCAGATCATTAATACCCCGGTATTATTGTTTTTATATGTTCAATAATTTTGCTCCAGTTTTGGGGCACCTAAACACAATGTTTGCCATCATGCTACCATGGTTCAGGTAAAGCACGACGAGTTCTTAATTCATGATGTTAGCAATGTATTGTAGTGTCCCTGGTGAACCGTGTCAGTTACTGTCAAACGTCTTTCTCCATACACCTGCTGACGAGATCATTAGACTACACCAACACCCAGCACAGAGGCTCCCACCTCACACATGCCGGGAGCCTTCAAACGGAGCAGTCAGGCCACACACAGAGTGCAGTAAGGATCTGCATGGCCCACGACAGGCCCAATGTAGAACAAAGACTTAACTCCAGGGAGACCAGTTGGTTAGTGCATCTCCATCCATCTAGGTCATATCGGCATCGCTGAAAAGACCTGCCATTCTCTGACCGGGCACTGAGGTCGACCACAAGTGCTCCCATGTCATTTGCTGACAATGAGAATGTGTACACGGGAAAATCCCTTGGACAAAGATTCAGAGAAAGCACTTATGTTCACCTATTTAACTAGAAAGTTAAATAAAGGCTGGCATTTATAATATGCACGAAAATCGAACAACCAAAAGATCCTGCTGAACAATGGAGACAAAAACACAAGGTTAACACAGTACTAGTAATTTGGAGTGTTTACACATATCTTTACAAGGACGGTATGTGCAATAGCAAACGTGTGTCCCTTTGAATGGGGGAGTTCTTGCATGTGTGTGCGCGTGTGTAGCTCTTGCATGTGTGTGTGCGCGTGTGTAGTTCTTGCATGTGTGTGTGCGTGTGTAGTTCTTGCATGTGTGTGTGCGCGCGTGTGTAGTTGAGCAGAGTCGTTGAGGTTGGCCAGGTGTCTTCCTCTTTCCAGTTTGTCTCAAGCACTCCCCTGTCTCTTTTTCTTTCTACCTGTGTCTGGCTGTTTGTTTCTCTCGCTCTCCTCATCCTCTCCCTGTGACTCTGCGTGTGTCTTTCTTATCGTCTGTTAATCTCTCTCTCTCTCTCTCTCTCCCTCTCTCTCTCTCTCTCTCCTCTCTGTGTGGGTGTGTTCTTTGTCAGAAAACTTTTGAGGAAGATGACCAGAGAATGGACTTTGTCCCGTCGAAGATATACATTTTTTAGTATTCTCCTCCAGTTCCCGTTTCACAGCCATGCTTCTCACCAACTGCTCTTTCATCCTTCAATCTAGTCCTGTCTCCTCGTTCCCTATGACCTATCCTGCCCCCTTCTGTCTCTGTATCATCACAATGTTCTTTTCAAATTCAAATCTTCTGTTTAGGAATTCAACTCCTTGCTCATATCTCTGCTCGACTCCTTTTCCCCCTCATATCCCCTCTCTCTCCCTCTCTCTCTCTCTCCCTCTCTCTCCCTCTTACTCTCTCTCTCTTTCTGTATCTCTTTCTTTCCTTCTGTCTCTCCACCCAGTTCCATTCATCTTGTATGTGGTCCTACATTTTGTTATGACAATATTAGTGTGCAGGTTCTTGCTTTGTGTGTGTGTGTGTGTGTCTGTGTGTGTATGTGTGAAATGTATTTGTGCATGTCTTTGTGCATAGTATTGCTGTTTGTGTACATTTGCTGACGCACTGAGAACACTATTGAAAAAGCCCTATGTAAAAGACATAACAAACAGAGCACACAGCAGCTATTGGGTAATCCATCATAGTAGCAGCAATTCAAAGAAAATTCCCCACGCTACAGCTGCTGTGATATACAATCACTTTCTGTCACAGAGTGTCAGGTCATTTGTGTGTGAAAAGTTTGTATATGTGTGTGTCTGTGGGTGTTTGTGGGTGTTTGTGTGTGTGTGTTCTATGTTTATATTGTGTTTATGTGAAATGTGTGTGTGTGTGTGTGTGTGTAGTGAGTAACCTCATGTAATTTATTCTATTCATTCTTACAGAAGAGTTGTGTGTTATTAAAGGCGTAGCAGAGTGCCGGCCTATTACACACAGACACCTCTTAACCTGAAGGCATCTGCAAGGCCAAATGAAAAGGATTGCTAATTGCTGTGCTCCTGAATTTCAGAGTATAGGACCTTGGAAAGCTCTGCGGAGAATCCAACCCTTGAATTAGGAACCACGAGTGCCATGTCCTAAACTAGGTCATTTCTTCACACCACATTCCAACACAAACACACACACTTCCAACCGTACTCACCCACTACTAAACACACAACCCCATCCTACCCTCAGCTAAACACCCAACCCCATCTGCCCTTAACTGAACATCCAACCCCACCTACCCACCACTAAACACCCCTACATAGCCTCAACCTAACACCCAACCACCATTGACTTAACACCCAACCTCACCTACTCACCAAGAAACAACCAACCCCACCTACCCACCACTACACACCCAACCCCACCTATTCACCGCTAAACGTCCAACCCCACCACTAGGCAACAAACCCCATCTACTCACCACTAAACACCCAACCCCATCTACCTACCACTAAACACCCAACCCCACCTATTCACCGCTAAACGTCCAGCCCCATCAACCCACCACTAGGCAACAAACCCCATCTACTCACCACTAAACACCCAACCCCATCTACCTACCACTAAACACCCAAATACCCACCACTAAACACCCAACCCCACCTATCTGTGGGTAGCGTCATGTACTGGGTATTCCAGCTGAATAGGGTCGGATACGGGGTAAAACTAAAAGTCATATGGCCCAGCCTTTCCCAGTAGCATAGCCAGTAATAATGGAGAGTAGCATAGCCAGTAATAATGGAGAGAGTAGCATAGCCAGTAATAATGGAGAGAGTAACATAGCCAGTAATAATGGAGAGAGTAACATAGCCAGTAATAATGGAGAGAGTAGCATAGCCAGTAATAATGGAGAGTAGCATAGCCAGTAATAATGGAGAGAGTAACATAGCCAGTAATAATGGAGAGAGTAACATAGCCAGTAATAATGGAGAGAGTAGCATAGCCAGTAATAATGGAGAGAGTAGCATAACCAGTAATAATGGAGAGAGTAGCATAGCCAGTAATAATGGAGAGAGTAGCATAACCAGTAATAATGGAGAGAGTAGCATAGCCAGTAATAATGGAGAGTAGCATAGCCAGTAATAATGGAGAGAGTAGCATAACCAGTAATAATGGAGAGAGTAGCATAACCAGTAATAATGGAGAGAGTAGCATAACCAGTAATAATGGAGAGAGTAGCATAACCAGTAATAATGGAGAGAGTAGCATAGCCAGTAATAATGGAGAGAGTAGCATAGCCAGCATAAAAATGGAAAAAGAGCACAGAGAAGGAGAGAGCGGAGGGAAGTGCAAGTAAGAAAAAGAGATGGTGAGAGATAGAGAAGGATGAATAGAGAGAGATAGAGAGAGATAGCTAATTTATTTGATAATTACTACAGGCCATTACAGCTGATTTGAAGTAGGCACTAAAAGCTATTTCATTTGAGCTCCCTGGCAACCCTAACCACCTCGCTGCATACCCCCCCCCCCCCCCCCCCCCACACACACACACACACACACACACACAAACACAAACACACACACAAACACACGTACACACACACAGACATGGTCCTCCCTACTCCCACACATCATTACTGGCCCACATTTATGATTTACCATTCATATGCATTCATTTCATTTACACCAACACACAACCATAAAGACACACACACACACACACAAACAATACATGGCTTGCCCAGCAGAGTCCAACATGTAATTAACTCCCCCATCCCAACTGCAGCAACCTCCTGGGGAAGTGGAGTGTGTTTGTCTGTCTGTCTGTTTCTCTGGCTTTGTGTCAGTGTCTTTGTATTTCTGTGCGTTTAAATCTGTCTGTGTGTTTCCACGATCATTTGTGAGAACGTCACTGCGAATGTTTGTGTGAGTACGTGGGTGTGTGTGTGTGTGTGTGTGTGTGAGTACGTGTGTGTGTGTGTGTGTGTGTGTGTGTGTGTGTGTGAGTTTGCGCATGTTTTTTTTGTATCCATTTGTACGTGTGTGTGATGAGAGTAGAGGTGAAGGGTAATAAAGATGAGTTTGTAATAAAACCTCCCTGTCCTCCTAAATCTCTCCGCTGCCCTCTCTCCCCCTCCACCCATTCTCTGCCAGGCCGGTTACATGAACCGCTACAATGGGACATGATTGGAAATGAATAGAGCTTTAGTGGGATTCCCCATGAGTGGAATCAATACTGCTCCCTCCCTCCCTTCCCCATCTTCTATCTGCCACTATCATTTCCTTTTCTCCTTCCTCTGTTGGCTC
Organism: Esox lucius; assembly: GCF_011004845.1. Lineage (NCBI taxonomy): Eukaryota > Metazoa > Chordata > Actinopteri > Esociformes > Esocidae > Esox > Esox lucius. Next base: position 32,607,687 of record NC_047569.1, on the reverse strand, counting down.
AGAAGAATGAAGCATGCGTTTAACAATGGGAAACCCACACCTTCCTGACAATAACATGGGTGTATGTCAAGGTCTCTATCTTTATCTCTCTCTCTCGCTTGTTCACTTCTCTGTCACTCTGTCACTCTATCACTCTCTCAACCCAACCCCCCCCCCCCCCAGTTCTTATGGGCTCTTCAGTCCATCTTCACACCGAAGCACCCCATAGTGTCACTGCATGGCACGATCACATGCTGTAGTGTACCTCACCACTGTCACCCGTACAACATGCCAGCAGAGAACACACCGATCACGTGTTGACCAAGGTTCTGCATATAGATCAAACAGAACCCAGTTGTAGAATTAAATAATATTACTGGGAGATATTATATCAAATGTCAGCATGACCGATGAACTGAAACATGCATGTGTCATGCGTTTATGGGGATATGCATATCAATCAGCCTACAAGGATGTTTTAAATAATGCACGGTGTAAGTATGATGGCAATTTTACGTGTTAACAGCCTACCCCTGTATTTTGCCTAGTGACACAAATTGTTGAATGTGAGCGGTACATGGACATCAAACTGATATTTGTTAACTTTCATTCTGAGAACCAGAACTGATGCTTATTAAATCTGATTTCATTAAAACCAGAACTGATGTTTATTTACTCTGATATCATGTCAACCAGGACTGAAGTCCATTAACTCTGATTTCATAAGAACCTGGACTGATGTTTATTTACTCTGATATCATGTCAAACAGGACATATTTCTAACTCTGATTTCATTAGAACCTGAACTGATGTTTATTTACTCTGATGTCATGACAACAAGAACTGATGTTTATTTACTCTGATATCATGTGAGCCAGGACCGAATTTTAACTCTGATTTCATGAGAACCAGAACTCATGATTAGCCATGATTTCATGAGAACCAGGACTGGTCTGTATTAACTCTGATTTCAAGAGATCCACGACTGGTGTTTATTTTGATTTCATTAGATTAAGGGCTAATGTGTTCCTCTCCGATGGAGGCCGAACCAAAATGTTGCATCCGAGTAAAATTCGGAGGATGCTTGATTGCACATTGAGAATAAAGGTCATTCTGACCCTACCCAGTGTATAAACACTATCACATGGATCCTGGCAGTCATTCCTCTCCGATCCCAATCTAACATCCAAACATTATTCTGTCCCGCTTGCCTTACCTCCACAATACGATTTGCTGTTGCCTTTACCAGTTAAACCCCCCCCCGGAGTCCCATCGGTGGTTCCATCACTTCTTATGGGTGTAACTCCCTCGGTGTGGGTGTTAGAGACTTCACATGATTTCTGCAGACTTAAAGAATCGGCTGATGTGCACTGCACTGAAGGAAGGCCGCTAGTCACTGTGTTTTACGGAGTGATTTATCTCAGAGTGAAAAGTTACGTTCAGAAAATGGAACTAAATCAAAATGAAATGTTTGTGAAAGACCGACCATATGAGCTGGTGTGAGAAAACAAATGAACACGGTGAGTATAGATTACAAGACGGTGTTGTGCTAGTGACTTTCTGTGACTTTCACTTGTTTAATTGAGATTATTTCATTACAGGAATGTCCACTCACATTTTTCTTTTTGTTGGAACTAAACTGCCAGGGCGAGAAACACGTTTCCTCTGTGAGAAACACGTTTCCTCTGTGATGCTTCCCAGCTTCTGAGGCATTGTTTTGAAGCACCGCATGCCCATTCATTTATTTTAATAATCGAGTTCTGAGCACGGAAATAGAAAAATTGCCAAATATTGGTCCAAAGATGTACGTTTTTAACATTTATTACTTTCCTTCACAATGACATCTTTGCTCCCAACCTTGTCGAGGAGAAGAGGGGAATGTATGTCCCCCCTCCCTCACCTTGCTCTCTTTACCTCCTCGCCATCTTCCACTGTTTCTTTCATTTCTCTCCTTTACTCCCCCCTCCATCTCTCGGTACCTGCTCTTCCATATCTCTCTTTCTCTCAGTAGTGGATGCAGGCCTCTCCTACCCTTCAAAACCCCTAATTGTAAACAGGCATACATATTCAAGAAACAAGATGGATGGAGGAGAGGACAAGAGGAGAGAGATATGGTTAGGGACTGATGGAGAGAGAAAAAGAGGCAGCAGAGGACAGAAAGAAGATAAACAGCTAGTAATGGCCCCCACTCATCTCCCCCCCCCCCTCTCCTCCACCGCCTCACCCTTCTTGATTCCATTCCTCTCTCTCCTCTACCCCCCTTCTCCACATCTCTCTGTCCTCCACAGTCTTCCTCCTCCAATCTCAATCCTCCCTTCTCTCCCTCCTCTTTCAATCTCTTTCTCCTCCCCCTCTGTGTTTATATATATATATATATATATATATATGTATGTATGTATATAATCACGCGCACATACTAATGGCCTCTGCAGGTACACAAAGTGATTCCGTTCTGACAGCTACACACACACACACACACACTGGCTTGTCAACATGCAGTACGTTGTGTCGCCCTGTCTTTAATTATTCAGTCTCATAGATAATGAATGGGGACATGCTCGCCAACCATGAGAAGACTCACAGGACATATTTAATATATTAAACACACACACCAGTTTCATATTCTGCTGTGGAGTAGAAACAAACAATGGTGTGTTAAAGATCTAATCCCACACAGCTCTAGGTGTCATGATAAAACTGGTCTAGGGTCTCTTGGTAACTCAGTTCTAGGTTCCATGGTAACACAGGTCTATGTGTCTTGGTTCCACAGATCTAGATGCCATGGTAACACTGGTCTATGAGTCTTGGTTCCACAGATCTAGATGCCATGGTAACACTGGTCTATGTGTCTTGGTTCCACAGATCTAGATGCCATGGTAACACAGGTCTATGTGTCTTGGTTCCACAGATCTAGATGCCATGGTAACACAGGTCTAGGCACCATGGTAACACATGTGTAGGGGTCTTGGTAACACAGGTCTAGGTATCATGATAACAATCAATAAAATGTATTTTGCAGCAGTTGTCACAAAGCGCTTTTACCAAACACCCAGCCTTTAACCCCAAGGAGCAAACAACAGTAGTGTTGAATTTCAGTGGCTAGAAAAAACTCTCTAAGAAGGTCGAAATTTAGGAAGAAACCTAGAGAGGAACCAGCTCAGATGTGTGACCAGTCCTCTTTGGATGTGCTGGGTGAACGTATTACGAGTACAAATTGTAATAAGTAATAGATGCATGTAGGCTGGGTCCAGAGTCTATTTAAACCTAGTCCAGATCTAGGTGTCATGGTGACACAAGTCTAGGGTGTCATGGTAATACAGGTCTAGGTGTCATGGTAACACAGGTCTGGTGTCTTGGTAACACAGTTCTAGGTGTCATGGAAACACAGGTCTTGGTGTCATGGTACCACAGGTCTAGGTGTCATGGAAACATAGGTCTTGGTGTCATGGTACCACAGGTCTAGGTGTCATGGTAAATCCGGTCTGGTGTCTTGGTAACACATGTCTGGTGTCTTGGTAACACAGGTCTGGCATCTTGGTTACACAGTTCTAGGTATCATGGAAACACAGGTCTAGGTGTCATGGTAAATCCGGTCTTGTGTCTTGGTAACACAAGTCTGGTGTCTTGGTAACACAAGTCTGGCATCACGGTAACACAGGTCTGGTGTCTTGGTAACACAGGTCTGGCATCCTGGTAACAAAGGACATGGTGTCACAGTTACACAGTTCTAGGTGTCTTGGTACCACATGTCTAGGTGTCATGATAACACAGGTCTGGTTTGTTCGTAAACCAGGTCTAGGTGTCATGGTAACACAGGTCAGGTGTGTTGCTAACCCAGGTCTAGGTGTCATGGTTACACAGGTCAGGTGTGTTGGTAACCCAGGTCTAGGTGTCATGGTAACACAGGTCAGGTGTGTTGCTAACCCAGGTCTAGGTGTCATGGTTACACAGGTCAGGTGTGTTGGTAACCCAGGTCTAGGTGTCATGGTAACACAGGTCAGGTGTGTTGCTAACCCAGGTCTAGGTGTCATGGTAACACAGGTCAGGTGTGTTGGTAACCCAGGTCTAGGTGTCATGGTAACACAGGTCAGGTGTGTTGCTAACCCAGGTCTAGGTGTCATGGTAACACAGGTCAGGTGTGTTGGTAACCCAGGTCTAGGTGTCATGGTAACACAGGTCAGGTGTGTTGGTAACCCAGGTCTAGGTGTCATGGTAACACAGGTCAGGTGTGTTGGTAACCCAGGTCTTGGTGTCATGGTAACACAGGTCAGGTGTGTTGGTAACCCAGGTCTAGGTGTCATGGTAACACAGGTCAGGTGTGTTGGTAACCCAGATCTAGGTGTCTTGGTACTACAGGTAATCTTAAGTAGATAATTGATTCAGGAGGCAACTTGGCAGACAACTGTAGGCTGTACAAAAAAAAAAACACACATGTCACCACACAAACTCAGTCACAGGAGTGTGCAATCAGACCTCACATGCACACACAAACACACGCACCACTGAGAGCTCTCACACTAATCAATATACCGTTCCACCATGCAGCCTAAGCATCAGGCTCCCATGGACAACTGAAGGGATTGTGACGTAGATGAGAGGAGGCCAGTGTGTGGATAAACGCACTGCAGAAGGGAAGGTCTGCCTTTGTTTCTAGTCCTGTTGCTCTGTTGTTCACCCTTTCCCCATGATGTGCCCTTGCCACTGTTGCTGGGCTCATAAAAACAGAGACCCAGAACAGGAGGACGAGAAGCAGGTGGAAAAGCTAAGCAGCTACAGTGGAACCAAGTATAGTGGAAAACAGTGGTGTGGTGTGGGGTGTCCCTGTCCGGGTGGAGGCTGGGGGATGGGATGGGTTCAGTGTAGCTGGGGAGGTGGGGTGTTGGAGGGGAAGTGGAGCGCCAGCAAGCCTCCCTCCGTCTTCCGCCTTGATGCTTCAGCACGCGACCCCACTTCACCCCCATGTCACCGCTATACAGGCGAGGAAGACAAGGATAATGATTTGACAGCGTATGCGGAGTACACACGCCAGTCTAACCTTCAACACACACACACACACACCTGCCTGATAGTTCTTTGTCTCTCGGCTGCACTCAGCACAGGAGCTACGCATGCATTTACGAAAAGTCCCTTACGCAAACAACCTGCACCCGCCCACACAATACACACAAACACCCACACACCCTCACACACAAACACACACACACGCATTCACACACTCACAGACAGGACTGCACAGTGACCCATTCAAGCATGTATTGCGGCGTAGTCAGCTGGTCGTGCTGCGTGGGTGGTCTACGGAGAATGCGGCACCCTGGGTGTTTATGTGTGTGAGTGTGTGTAAAGTCAATTCCCTCACAAGTTCGCTGCATCACTGTGAGACCAGGGTTCGAGTCATGGACGGAAGATGGAGAAGGAATGTGGTGGAGAAGGAAGGTATGTGGGTGGAGAACAGAGAGGATGGAGAAGGTATGTGGTGGAGAAGGGAGTTATGTGGGTGGAGAACAGAGAGGATGGAGAAGGTATGTGGTGGAGAAGGGAGTTATGTGGGTGGAGAAGGGAGGTATGCGGGTGGAGAACATAGAGGGCGGAGAAGGGAGGTATGCGGGTGGAGAAGGGAGGTATGCGGGTGGAGAACATAGAGGGTGGAGAAGGGAGGTATGCGGGTGGAGAACATAGAGAGTGGAGAAGGGAGGTATGCGGGTACAGAACATAGAGGGTGGAGAAGGGAGGTATGTGGGTGGAGAACATAGAGGGTGGAGAAGGGAGTTATGTGGGTGGAGAAGGGAGGTATACGGGTGGAGAACATAGAGGGTGGAGAAGGGAGGTATGCGGGTGGAGAAGGGAGGTATGTGGGTGGAGAACATAGAGGGTGGAGAAGGGAGGTATGTGGGTGGAGAACATAGTGGGTGGAGAAGGGAGGTATGTGGGTGGAGAACATAGTGGGTGGAGAAGGGAGGTATGTGGGTGGAGAAGGGAGGTATGTGGGTGGAGAACAGAGAGGGTGGAGAAGGGAGGTATGTGGGTGGAGAACATAGTGGGTGGAGAAGGGAGGTATGTGGGTGGAGAAGGGAGGTATGTGGGTGGAGAAGGGAGGTATGTGGGTGGAGAACAGAGAGGGTGGAGAAGGGAGGTATGCGGGTGGAGAAGGCAGAGGAGAGGGAGTGGGGATCTATAATTTTAAGCTGTGTAGCTTTGTGCCTGATGACAGAGAGGGAAGGAGAGAATAAGAGGAATGTAAATAGAGGAACGAAGAGAAATAGAGATGGAGAAAAGAATGCAGAGACAGAATGAAGGATGAAGAGAGAGAAAAAGGGATGGAAAGTGAGATGGAGAAAGAAATAACTATGATCTCTCAGACCACATTCACCCTAAAAAGACCACATTCAAACTAATATAAGACCACATTCCCCCTAATAAAATACCACATTGACCATAATAAAAGGCCACATCCAACCCAATGAAAGACCACATTCACCCTGATGAAAGAAAACATTCACCACAATAACAAACCACATTCACCCTAATTTAAGGCCACATCCAACCTAATGTAAGACCACATTCACTCTAATAAAAGGTCACAATCACTCCAATAAAAGGTCACAATGAACCTAGTAAAAGACCACCCTCACCCTAATAAAAGACCAAATTCAGCCTAATTAAAGACCATGTTGAACCTAATAAAAGACCACATTCATTCTAATCAAAGACCACATTTAGAGTAACACCATTGGACAGAAAATCAGCATAGAGCTATAGAAAAGGCAAATACTGCAGTGTGTGTGTCTCTGCGTGTGCGTGTGTGTGTGCGTGTGTGTGTGCGAGAGAGAGAGAGAGAGTAGGGCTGATTCCCCAAGAGTGTACGGCATTAACATAGCCATAAATCAACATAATCAGAGACCAGCCTTCTCTCTTTCTCTCTCTCCCTCTCTTTCTCTGCTTGTCCTCCCTTCATCTTGGTTTCAATGCACCAACTCTCTTATCTTCGCTCCATCACTTCTTACTTCATCTCGTTCTTTCTTACTGTGTCTCATCCCTTCTTAATGTGCCTCACCCCTTCAGGCTCTCATCCCTTCTTAATGTGTCTCACCCTTTCTGACTATGTCCTCCCTTCTCAATGCATCCCACCGCTTCAGACTGTCTCATCCCTTCTTAATGTGCCTCACCCCTTCAGGCTCTCATCCCTTCTTAATGTGTCTCACCCTTTCAGACTGTCTCATCCCTTCTTAATGTGTCTCACCCCTTCTGACTGTCTCATCCCTTCTCAATGTGTCCCACCGCTTCAGACTGTCTCATCCCTTCTTAATGTGTCTCATCCCTTCTGACTATGTCCTCCATTCTCAATGTGTCCACCACCCCACCCCGGACCCCCAGCCCCAACCACCCCACCCCAGACCCCCAGCCCCAACCACCCCACCCCGGACCCCCAGCCCCAACCACCCCACCCCAGACCTCCAGCCCCAACCACCCCACCCCAGACCCCCAGCCCCAACCACCCCACCCCAGACCTCCAGCCCCAACCACCCCACCCCAGACCCCCAGCCCCAACCACCCCACCCCAGACCCCCAGCCCCAACCACCCCACCCCAGACCCCCAGCCCCAACCACCCCACCCCGGACCCCCAGCCCCAACCACCCCACCCCAGACCCCCAGCCCCAACCACCCCACCCCGGACCCCCAGCCCCAACCACCCCACCCCGGACCCCCAGCCCCAACCACCCCACCCCACGCAAGCGTTAGCTAAGATCCAAACTGACGCTGGAGGTAGCGACTGAATCTGCAGGACCACCCAAGGCCATGTGTCTCATCCCTTCTAATTGTGTCTTATCCCTTCTTATGAGTAATCCCTTCCTGTATCTCATCCTTTTTTGTCTCACCCCTTCAACCTTTCTCTCTTCAACGTTACACCCCCCCCCCCCTTTCCTCTGCAGTGGGTGGGAAGTGGGGTAACATGCGTACTGGGAGACTAAGGATGTATGTATCTGACTAATAGTATGCCCACGTCTAGGTTGGTCTGTATCTTGTGCTGCATGAGAGGAAGGAGGAGGCCATCTTAGGAGTGAGTCTCTCTCTCTCTGCCTGTCTCTGTCTCTCTTTCTCTGCAGTAAGCTAGCTGCTGAGATTTAATGGGCTAGGAACTGAAGCTGAACCTCGAATCATAATAATGAGACAAAACGAAAGGCACATACGCAGAAACCGAGAGAGGGAGGAATGGGAGGGATTGGGAGGGAGATTCTTGTGCATAGATTTACTTGGATGATATTCATCAGAGCGACAGAACATGGGGGAGCGAGAACAGAGAGGATAGTGGGGGTATTTCTCTGTCTCAACAAGCCATTTGGTTTTATTACTGCTTCTCTCTTTCCTTGTTCATCCTCCTCTCCTCTGATTTCCGTGTGCAGAACATGTATTTTTTTTTTTTTTACACTGTGGTTGTTCAGGAACATGGCACTCACGTTCATATACCAAATGTATTGTGTATCTCATTGCATCTGAAGTATAACGGAGAGGTGTTGCGTATTCCATCTAGACAATGACATGGAAATAGAAAGACTGACTGGAACAGAAAAGATGGGAGTTAGTGGGAGTGACGGAGGGAGGCAGGGAGGGAGGGAGGGAGGGAGGGAAAAGGGGTCGCAAGGGAGGGAAAGAGAGAATGTGACAGAGCTGTGACAGGGAGGGAGTGAGGAGCACGCTGTGCATGTCAGGCCTGTGTGTCAGAGCTGTGTGTGTGTGTCTATGTGTGTCTGTGTGTGTCTGTGTGTGTCTGTGTGCGTGTCTGTGTGTGTGTGTCTGTGTGTGTCTGTGTGTGTGACTGTGTCTGTGTCTGTGTGTGTGTGTGTGTCCTCCGGCGCTAGCAAACATTAGCTGCATTAAGTGAGCTGGCAGGTCCCTCCACATTACCACAGCTGGTGGCTCAGACTGAGAGAAAGACAGAGAGACTGAGTGAGAGAAAGACAGAGAGACTGAGTGAGAGAAAGACAGAGAGACTGAGTGAGAGAAAGACAGAGAGACTGAGTAAGAGAAAGACAGAGAGACTGAGTGAGAGACAGACAGAGACACTGAGTGAGAGAAAGACAGAGAGACGGAGAGAGAAAGACAGAGATACTGAGAGAAAGAAAGACAGAGAGACTGAGTGAGAGAAAGACAGAGAGACTGAGTGAGAGAAAGACAGAGAGACTGAGAGAGAAAGACAGAGACTGAGAGAAAGACAGAGATACTGAGAGAGAGAAAGACAGAGAGACTGAAAGAGAGAAAGACAGAGAGACTGAGAGAGAAAGAGAGTGAAGGTACAGAGAGGGGTGATGGTGTATTGGGGTGTAGGTTACGGAGTATTGGTCTATAGGTGATGGCCTGTTGCGGTGTATGTGGGGGTGTATTGGGGTGCAGGGGATGATGTATTGGGGTTCAGGTGATGGTGTATTGGGGTGCAGAGGATGATGTATTGGGGTTCAGGTGATGGTGTATTGGGGTTCAGGTGATGGTGTATTGGGGTTCAGGTGATGGTGTATTGGGGTTCAGGTGATGGTGTATTGGGGTATAGTTAATGGTTTATTAGGGTGTTGACGGAGGTGATTGTATATTGGGCTGCAGGTGGAGAGAGAAAGTGGCAGAAAGTTATTCATAACACCAGCCCTCCTGAAGCTGAAACATGGGAACCAAGTGGATGCAGCAGAACCAGCCCTCAACAAACACCTACAGTCAGAGACAACCACAGAACTGATTATTCTCAAAGAAAACACCTACAGTCAGAGACAACCACAGAACTGGTTATTCTCAAAGAAAACACCTACAGTCAGAGACAACCACAGAACTGGTTATTCGCTAAAAAACACATACAGTCAGAGACAACCACAGAACTGGTTATTCTCTAAAAAACACATACAGTCAGAGACAACCACAGAACTGGTTATTCTCTAAAAAACACATACAGTCAGAGACAACCACAGAACTGGTTATTCTCTAAAAAACACATACAGTCAGAGACAACCATAGAACTGGTTACTCTCTAAACAACACCCACAGTCAGAGAAAACCACAGAACTGGATATTCTCTAAAGAACACTTACAGTCAGACACAATCACATAACTGGTTATTCTCTAACCAACACTTCACAATCACAGACCCTTTATTATTCTCTGAACAACACTATGAATCCCCTCAGCTGGCAGAAAAACACACGCCATTCATCATACCCAGACAGCCGCTAGCATGTCCATGCGAGTATGGCTGTGTCCGCTGCATGAATGTGTTAATTATGACGCGTCTGTCTGATGTATGCATGTTTGTCTGTGTGCATCTTTGTTTGCATGCATTTGTGCATCAGGGCCAGGTTGAGTATCATGGTTTTTCTGTTGAATTATTGATGGGTGTCTTGTCTGGGGTTTCAGGGTTAAAGACCTTCTGCTGCCCACACCCTTCAATTATTCACCCAGGCAACCGCCCAACAGACAAAAACACTTTGTACACAGCCATACACACGTAAACACAAAGCACAATCTTCACCATATCACTTTCCTCATCTTCTCTTTATACTCTCTTTACATTTTCTCTCTCCATGTTCTCTTTCTCACCTGTCTACATTCTCTTCCTCTTCTCTATATTTCCCCGTCTATATTCTTTCTATTAATCTTCCCTTTTTATTCCCTCTCTAAATTGTGTCTTCATCCCATCTTTCTATAACCTTCATCACTCCGTCATCTCTTTCCCTGTCTGCAGTTTCTCTCTTCATCTCCTTTCCATCCTCTCTACATTTTATCTTTTCATCTTCTCTTTCTATTCCCTTTCTCTATACTCTATCTTTTAAACCCTCTTTTCTTTCCTCTCTCTATGGCTGTAACCCTTTTTATCTCGGCCTATTCTGACATTATCAGTTCCCGTCCCTATCGTCTGTCTTTCTTCACACTCAGTGGGAATGGTGCAACAATCTGAATCGGTCAGGGAATGCCTGATGCGTTCACATGAACCCAGTTTCATCCAACCAAAGCAACATCTGCCATCCCATGGCTACCGGGTTACTTATCCAATGTACTCAGAGATTTTAAGTCAACAGAATGTTCTTCAATGTTAGAGATGTGCCATGTGGCATCCCTCAAGGTAGATGCCTTGGCCCATTATTTTTGCAGGACTAACATTGCTCCTGTCACTGACAATATGAGGGTTAAAAGTAGTAGAATGCATGTCAGTTTATTTTAACTAAAGTTAGGGGAGAAACTGGAATTCGTCTTTTGGTTTTATGAGAAATAAAATTGTGTCCAAATAATAACTGTACAGCTCAGATATACATCTTCTAATTACTGAACAGGGCAAGTGACAAGGGGTCTCTTCACAGTCCCCAGGCCTAGAACAGAGCCATGAGAACAAGAAAGTATTTTCCATCTCAAGTAATACAACCATGAAGTAAAATGGGATTTAAAAGAATGATATAACAACACCTCACAGCACCGCATAGAACACATACATACCACCAGACACTTGCTAACACTCGAAACACAATGTTGGAGAGGATAGAGGAAAATAATTGTGAGACATGAAAAAAAAGCGAGAGATTGAGGGAGAGGGAGAGTGACAGCGAGAGGTGGGGGGGGGGGGGGGATAGTGAGATATAGAAACATTCTAAAAACAAATCAAACATGAATAAACTTCTGGATGTGTTAGAACGATGCACCAATGTACACCAGAGCATCATGACCAGTCATCATGACTACCAGCAGAACACAAACAGCACTGGGAACAAAAGCAATATCTACCTGTTCACCTTTCCTTTGAAAATGTATTTCTAGTTTCCCATGCTGTATTTCACCTTCTTTATAACTTATATACTTGCTTTGGCAATGTAGACAATGTTCATAAAGTCACTTATGAATGGTGTTATTAGGGAGAGAAAGGGGGAGGAGAAATGATATCACTGCCACCAGAAACACGTCACAACTACTGGAGCTGTGTCACTCACTGGGCTTCTTATGGTAGGGACACATACAGCTCATCCATTGGCAGCTGCGCTGTAGACTACTCTGTTGCACTGTAGACTACTCTGTCGCACTGTAAAAATTGTAGACCTGCACAAGGCTGGGATGGGCTACAGGACAATAGGCAAGCAGCTTGGTGAGAAGGCAACAACTGTTGACGCAATTATTAGAAAATCTCACCGTGTGGGGCATCAGTGATGATGAGGAAGGTGAGGGATCAGCCCAGAACTACACGGCAGGACCTGGTCAATGACCTGAAGAGAGCTGGGACCACAGTCTCAAAGAAAACCATTAGTAACACACCAAGCCGTCATGGATTAAAATCCTGCAGCGCACGCAAGGTCCCCCTGCTCAAGCCAGCGCATGTCCAGGCCCGTCTGAAGTTTACCAATGATCATCTGGATGATCCAGAGGAGGAATGGGAGAAGGTCATGTGGTCTGATGAGACAAAAATAGAGCTTTTTGGTCTAAACTCCACTCGCCGTGTTTGGAGGAAGAAGAAGGATGAGTACAACCCCAAGAACAACATCCCAACCTAGAAGCATGGAGGTGGAAACATCATTCTTTGGGATGCTTTTCTGCAAAGGGGACAGGACGACTGCACCATACTGAGGGGAGGATGGATGGGGCCATGTATCGCGAGATCTTGGCCAACAACCTCCTACCCTCAGCAAGAGCATTGAAGATGGTTCGTGGCTGGGTCTTCCAGCATGACAACGACCCGAAACACACAGACAGGGCAACTAAGGAGTGGAGCATCACAAGGTCCTGGAGTGGCCTAGCCAGTCTCCAGACCTGAACCCAATAGAAAATCTTTGGAGGGAGCTGAAAGTCTGTATTGCCCAGCGACAGCCCCGAAACCTGAAGGATCTAGAGAAGGTCTGTATGGAGGAGTGGGCCAAAATCCCTGCTCCAGTGTGTGCAAACCTGGTCAAGAACTACAGGAAACGTATGATCTCTGTAATTGCAAACAAAGGTTTCTGTACCAAATATTAAGTTCTGCTTTTCTGATGTATCAACTACTTATGTCATGCAATAAAATGCAAATGAATTACTTAAAAATCATACAATGTGATATTCTGGATTTTAGACTTTTAGACTGTGATATTCTGGACTTCTACATGCTTTGTAAGTGGGAAAACCTGCAAAATCGGCAGTGTATCAAATACTTGTTCTCCCCACTGTAGGTTATTATTAGGGAATGATGCTAAGACAGTATTGTCAAATAATGTTAGGAAGATAAAGTAGACAAGTAAGACAGACTGGTGTACAGGGAGGACATTTTAGCATTTCACACATCAAGCCTTTTGTGTGGTTGATGCCAGCGTGTCGGCCCGTAAACCCCCCCCCCCCCCCCCGCTGTTGGAAAACAAAAGTAGGGGAAACACTGAGAATACCCACCCACTGTGACTGACCCAACACTAAGAGACACCTTGACTATGTACAGGTGCAGTGTGCATGGCCTTATGCCCACAAAATGAGGTGGAAAAAGAGCATCAGCTATTAACCTTTCATAGGATCATACAGAAGATGTTTAACCCACTGCCATGTCAGAGGGGAAACCACTGGGCCACAACCTACACAGAAAACATTACCAGAATTGTAGGCCTTTATTTATTTTCCCATCATATTCTCTATACATATATAACAACTTACACATGGTTACGACATGTACATGTTAATGTTCAGTCTGTTATTTATTATTGTGCTTATTGTCCACTTGTTTTGACAATTTATACGTTTCCCATGACAATACAGCCCTTAAATTGAATTTAAGTGAATTGGGGGGGGGTCCTGACTCCTGGTTATGTCCCTACATCACGAGAGAGGATTACGCTCTCAATCTCTTTTCGCTCGAAGCGGAGAAAAGGGAAGGAGGGAAAGAGCGATGGATGGATGAAGACAGACAGCAGGGGGAGCGGGAGGGGGTGCTGTTGAAGATGTTTTTCCTCAAATACGATTTCTCTCCGCTGCCGAGTGTGTGAGCGTAATCTCCCTGGGCAAATCTGTCTTTAGCCAAATCCAGGAAGAATGGAAGAGAAAAGGAAAAGCCATATTTATCCAAATCCAATTGCAGCTGGAAGGAAAAAGGGAAGTGAAGAGGGAGGGAGGGAGGGAGAGGGAGGAGGGAGGGAGAGGGAGGAGGGAGGGAGAGGGAGGGAGGTCGAGGGAGGGAGGGAGAGGGAGGAGGGAGGAGAGCATGGAGGGAGGAGAGGGTGCAGGGAGGCAGAGGAAGGGGGAGGAAGGGGGATGTTGTAATTTGTCTGAGGGATTACAAGCAGAGCTGGCAGAACACTGACTCATTGCGAGTGTGTGTGTGTGTGTTTATACATGTGTGTGTATATGTTTGTGTAAGTATATTACCAGGACAATGGGAAGCTCTTCCTCATTAGTTTCCGATGCCCTCTGACCTCTCCTGTTTAAAGGTCGACTGGGGGCGAGCCATGCGGCCATGTGGCACACATCAACACCAGGAACATGTCAACCCTGCCCCTCCCCACAGTCTCCCTACAAGCCCCGCCCCTCACCCTGACAGACGTCCACAGAGTGCCTCAGAGGACCAACGGGGAGGGGGGAGAGCCAGGGTGGGAGGTTTAACTTGATGTGACTGTTCAAAAAGAGCACACACACTCTCTCGATCTTTCTCACACGTACACACACACACACACACAAACACACAGTCATAGACAGAGCACGGTAAGAGGCGAAGACCGTGGGCCAGATATATGTCAGTGAGATATCAGTATCAGTGTCTCTCAGTGTCTTTATGACTGACAGTAAGACACTGAAGATGCATGCAACAAACACAAACACACACACACACACACAGACAGACACACACACATGCTGTGATGGAGGTTCTGTCCTAGACAGAGTGCCGAGCAGGGCAGTGTTGTTCAGTTATAAGCTGATTACTGTCACTCAATCAATCACCAGGCTCTGCCCTTCTACAATAAGGTCACCCCCCCCCCACCCCCCGCAGTTTGTGCCCCCTCTCCTCTTCTGTCTTCCGTCCATCATTGTGACGTCCATCTCTGGCCTGTATTGTGGTGTGAAAATGGCCCTAAAGAATAGTGTTTCCACCTACACAGGCTACAGCCTTGTCACAACACAGGCTACAGTCTGGCTACATCCACGGAGATGTGATGGCAGTGGGCAAGTTGTTGTTATGACAACACCCGGAGACGTTCTCTGTTTGTCCCGCCCACTCCCGTGATCAACACGTCTGCAGGGTTCATCGTCCAATTATCATACAGTATCACGTAGCAGTTGTTATCTCACAGCCACTCCAGAGGATGCTGGTTCACACGCGCTCGAAGGGAACAAAAGGCACGGTGAAACAAGGGGGGAAGCCCCGTGACAAAGGGCAGGCCAATGTGCCTGACCAAGTAAGACAAGACTATCAGGCCACTGTTAGGTAAATCCCTCAACTTAACGAACACATTGTCCTTCCATACCCTTCGTCATCTCGCTCCCTCGTCGCTCCATCGCTTCTAGAGAAGCGTGAGATGGGGCAGCGCCGAGTTCTTTTCCTTGTTTCTCCACCTTTATCACAGACGGGGAGACGGAGGGGTGAAGCAAGCCACTGAGAAAGGCCCCCATAGCAGCACTTAAAGCAAAGCTGCATAATTGATGATGAGACAAAGCGAAACATTTATTTATCGTTGAGGACGTGTATGGGCTAAGCCTTCCCTACAGAGCTGAAAGAGAAAGAGAGAGAATAGGGAAGGGAGAGTGGAGGGGGGAGACTAGGGGAGGGACGGGAGAGGGGAGGGGGGAGACTAGGGGAGGGACGGGAGAGTGGGAGGGGGAAGACTAGGGGAGGGACGGGAGAGTGAAGCGGGGAGACTAGGGGAGGGACGGGAGAGGGGAGGGGGGAGACTAGGGGAGGGACGGGAGAAGGGAGGGGGGAGGGCGGAGACTAGGGGAGGGACGGGAGAGGGGAGGGGGGAGACTAGGGGAGGGACGGGAGAGGGGAGGGGGGAGACTAGGGGAGGGACGGGAAAGGGGAGGGGGGAGACTAGGGGAGGGACGGGAGAGGGGAGGGGGGAGACTAGGGGAGGGACGGGAGAGGGGAGGGGGGAGACTAGGGGAGGGACGGGAGAGGGGAGGGGGGAGACTAGGGGAGGGACGGGAGAGTGAAGCGGGGAGACTAGGGGAGGGACGGGAGAGGGGAGGGGGGAGACTAGGGGAGGGACGGGAGAAGGGAGGGGGGAGGGCGGAGACTAGGGGAGGGACGGGAGAGGGGAGGGGGGAGACTAGGGGAGGGACGGGAGAGGGGAGGGGGGAGACTAGGGGAGGGACGGGAAAGGGGAGGGGGGAGACTAGGGGAGGGACGGGAGAGGGGAGGGGGGAGACTAGGGGAGGGACGGGAGAGGGGAGGGGGGAGACTAGGGGAGGGACGGGAGAGGGGAGGGGGGAGACTAGGGGAGGGACGGGAGAAGGGAGGGGGGAGACTAGGGGAGGGACGGGAGAGGGGAGGGGGGAGACTAGGGGAGGGACGGGAGAGGGGAGGGGGGAGACTAGGGGAGGGACGGGAAAGGGGAGGGGGGAGACTAGGGGAGGGACGGGAGAGGGGAGGGGGGAGACTAGGGGAGGGACGGGAGAGGGGAGGGGGGAGACTAGGGGAGGGACGGGAGAGGGGAGGGGGGAGACTAGGGGAGGGACAGGAGAGGGGGAGAGGTGTTGGCGGGGTGGAAGTGGAGTAGATAGACGAGACAGATCAAGACGAGGTCAGATGAGAGAGGTCTGGAGCGTCCCAGAGTTGGGTCAGGTGGTTTTAGCCCAGTCGTTAGTCGATAGAGTCGAGTCCTCAGGGTCCAGGGATCAAGTCCAAGTCAAAGCATTATTGATGAGGCCCGAGCTATCACGAATGCACCAGTGTGGTTTAACCCTCTCTGCTCTGGTCTTTGTTCTAGCGCTCCTCTTTTATCTCCCTACTACTGCCTACTTTCCCCTAGTCTTTCAATTTTCCTAGTTTGGCTCGTACAGTTTACACAGATTTCCGTGGTCTCTCGCCCATTATTCCGCCCATGCTCTCCTCCCTGGTTCTCTGAACTTCCTCTTATACATGTTTTAACCCATTAAAGACTCATACTCATAGTTTGCAACGGAACAACTGTTGCGTGTACAGGGACGTTTGAGTACATGTCCAGACGTCGATCTCCTATGGTAACCTTAATGACACAGTCATGGATTAACCATTATTACCTGTAGTTATAACCCCACTGAGATGCCAACGCCCGTTACCAAGGAGTTGTGGCTTGTTTGGCATGAGAAAAGCCGTCAAACTTTCTGAGCAGGTGTGAACATGCATCCTATCGTGTGTGTGTCTGTGTGCATTTGTGTGTGTATGTGTGTGTGTGTGTGTGTGTGTGAAGCAGGCCATTAGAGGGATAAGCACTCAATAACAGCTGACACTAAGCTGCCCTCTGCTCTTGCTCATATGGGATTATATTACTGTTTAACTGCTTCAGTCCTCCCCCTCTCTTTCTCACCCCACATTCCCCACCCCGCACGGCCAGTACAAACATACACACACACACACACACACACACTATTCATCCGGAAGTGTGTCTCTGCTCCTCTATTTGTCACCCCCTCTATATTTATTGTCACCCCCTCTATATATATTGTCACCACCTCTATATATCTCCTCTCTTCTTCTCTCTCTTCCTCTTTCCATCTCTCCATTTCTTCTTTTTCTCTCCCTTTCATGTAACATCTCTTCATCTGTCCACCGTTTCCTCTATCCATCAATCTATCTCTTCAATTTAACATTTCCCAATTTCTTAGTCTTTATATCTCTCCATTTCTTCCTCTTGTCTTCATTTTCCCATTTATGTATCTTTCCATCTCTCTCCATCTTCCAATCTCTATATCCTTCCATCACTCTTCATTTTA
The DNA here is from genome assembly GCF_011004845.1 of Esox lucius. Lineage (NCBI taxonomy): Eukaryota > Metazoa > Chordata > Actinopteri > Esociformes > Esocidae > Esox > Esox lucius. The sequence continues at coordinate 32,589,836 of NC_047569.1, read as the reverse complement.
CCATCTATGTCTTTCCATCTCTCTTCATCGTTCCATCTTTCCATCTCTATGTCTTTCCATCTCTCTTCATCTTTCCATCTCTGTCTTTCCATCTCTCTTCATCTTTCCATCTCTCTTCATCTTTCCATCTCTGTCTTTCCATCTCTCTTCATCTTTCCATCTCTGTCTTTCCATCTCTCTTCATCTTTCCATCTCTGTCTTTCCATCTCTCTTCATCTTTCCATCTCTATGTCTTTCCATCTCTATGTCTTTCCATCTCTCTTCATCTTTCCATCTCTATGTCTTTCCATCTCTCTTCATCTTTCCATCTCTATGTCTTTCCATCTCTATGTCTTTCCATCCCTTCTTCATCTTTCCATCTCTATGTCTTTCCATATCTCTTCGTCTTCCCACCTCGATGTCTACCCATCTCTGAGAGGGCTGAGGAGGTGAAGGGTGAAGCTGAGACGGGGGATGTACAACAGAAACCAACCATCCAGAACCAGAAAAGCCCTTCAGGCCAATTCCACATAGTTCCTGACTTGTAATGTTAATCCAGAGCAAGTTAAAGTACTGAGGGCAAATATTTTCATAGTGGTCCCTCACGGGAATCGAACCGCAAGCCGGTCGCTAGAGATTGCCCTGGGTATTGGTGGCTGCCTACAGTGACATACAGAGTGATTCACATGGAGTCCCGCTCCTCCCCAACCATCTCCCCTCCATCCACCTCCAACCCCCCTGGATCTGACCCTCTTAGAGGCAGGCAGGGTAGGGGGGCTGCGTGTGAAAGTGCTTTGATGCCCCCCCTGTTAAAGTTTAATGTGTTCACTCTGCTGTGGTACTCAGGGAGACTCCTCAGAAATGGCTTTGGTTGCAGAAACACCAGAGTGGATGAAGGCTCTGAGTAGAGTATATGGTGTATGTGTGTGTATGGGAGGTGGGGGGGCGGGGGGGGTGTAGTGGTTTGTGGTGAGGCAGGATAGAGAGGTGAGGGAGCAATCTGATGTTGGACGGGTGTTTACACGAACAAGCACAGCCACAGACAAAATGTAACCATTAATACAAAAACACCTTTGCTCTCAGGTTCCAACCCCACACCCCCCACACACCCCCACACCCCCCACACACCCCCTTACCCAAACTCCCTGTCTGACTGCGGAATGCATGAACACACCGCCTCACATGTGGAAAAACAGTAGAATAAAGACACACTTTCCAAACACATTGACAAGCGTAGATCAGGGATGTCGTGCATTATCAGAGTTGAGGAGTGGAGTTGCTGGTAAAGAGACACTATGGGTAACTATACATGGGAATACACACAGTATTTGTAGATGTGCTCTACATACAGATTCTTCTGTTTTATTTGCTTTGGCAATGCTAACACATTTGCTATGCCAGTAAATTCTGATTGAGAAAGACAGACAGAAAGAGGGAGCATATGGAGAAGAGATGTGTGTGTGTGTGTGTTTGAGGTGTCAGTTTCAGGTAGTATATGTCATCGATCTGCTGTGTGTGTGTCAGATGCCGGGCTCTGTCCCCTGGGTACTCATGTGTGTTTCCAGATCCTATTGGTTAACACATTCTCAAGTTGGTCACTTGAACATGACACACACACACACGCATACACACGCAAAACAGAGACACACACACCATGGGAGGTGCGCTCTCACACTCATACATACAGGCATACACACACTGGAAAGAGGGACAGGGAGAAAGAGGACGAGAGAGTGAAGAGGGAGTGAGAGAGTGCAGAGTTTGAGAGAGAGGGAGAACTCCTTCAGCGGCTGCCATGCGTCTCAGCCATCTGTTGGTAAGGGGCTAGGCCTAAATTAATTAGCTCAACTCATTACAATTTAGCACGGGGCCTCCAGCCCAAAGGCAGAGTGAAGAGCAGACACCATCGAAGACCCCTGCGTTCTTCACCTCACTCTTCTCACTCTTCTCTCTCTCCTCTCTCTCTTACTCTAGCTCTCTATCGTTCTCTCATAATGTGCGTCCAGCTACAGCCCAGTCAAATTCCCCTGTGCACAACAGGCACATGGCCTCTCTCAGCCACGACCATGTCAGCAGAGTCACAGTGATGATGTCATCAAAACATCATCCAAACATCAAAAACAGCCCAAATAACACAGCCACTCACTCGCCCTCCTCTCTGTGCATTTGACCAGTTCTGAGGGGCTTTACGGGCATGTGAAACAAATGTCTGCCACGCCAAAGCAGGGGGAAATTTATCAAATGAAGTGAGAAGAAATAACCGCATTGTTCAAACAGAAAGACTGTGGGAAAATGACTGTTCAAAAACATCAACGAAAATCATTCATTTGTTGCTTCCCTGGTGATCACATATCCTGTCTACTCTTGGGGATCAATAGCAATGGCTATGCTCACTGAGGCTTTTCTAATGTTGGGTCAGGGACAGTGGTCAGGTGTCCTGTTTAAACGTCAAGAAATGTCATGCCTATTGTATGCTTTGTTGGAAAGGAAGCGGGTGGATCGCTCCCTCGCTTTCTCTCTCTCCTCCAGTGTCCAGGGGGAGCTCTCAGTAAGACGACAGATGGGGCTCAACATCAGTGAGCACAGAGAGAGAGAGAGAGAGAGAGAGAGAGAGCGAGGGAGCAAGAGCGAGATCCAGGGAGGGCGCATTCATTATTTACATCACTTGGTAGTGGAATATTAATGTTAAAAGCAGTTGGGCGTCCCTTCATTAAATTAACTGGAGATGTGGTAGGGACAGAGGGTGAGAGGAGTGGAGAAAGGGAGGGAGGGATGGAGGGAGAGAACGGACAGGAGAAAGAGAGAGGGAAGGGGGAGGGAGAGAGAGAGGAGAGAGATGGAGGGAGGGAGAGAACGGACAGAAGGAAGAGAGAGGGAAGGGGGAGGGAGAGAGGAGAGAGGGAGAGAGGAGAGAGGGAGGGATGGAGGGAGAGAACGGATAGGAGAAAGCGAGAGGGAAGGGGGAGGGAGAGAGAGAGGAGAGAGATGGACGGAGGAGAGAACGGACGGAAGGAAGAGAGAGGGAAAGGGGAGGGAGAGAGGAGAGAGGGAGGGATGGAGGGAGAGAACGGACAGGAGAAAGAGAGAGGGAAGGGGCAGGGAGAGAACAGACAGGAGGAAGAGAGAGGGAAGGGGGAGGGAGAGAGAGAGGAGAGAGATGGAGGGAGGAGAGAACGGACAGAAGGAAGAGAGAGGGAAGGGGGAGGGAGAGAGGAGAGAGGGAGGGATGGAGGGAGAGAACGGACAGGAGAAAGAGAGAGGGAAGGGGGAGGGAGAGAACCCCATGCGGTTAAAAAGCCCCTAAAATCCGTGAAGCAAAAAGGCCTCCATTAAGATGACTTGGCCTCAAACTCCCCTCTTCTCCTTTCCAGATCCCCTTCCTCCTTTCTTTCCTCTCCTATTTTATGCCTCTTTCTCTCACTCCCTAAATCACTGTTCTCTGCCTCTCGCCACAAGTCCCTCTTTCAGAAATATGCATTTCTCTGCTGTTTCTCTTAAGTGCCTGTTGAAAGTTTAAACACGGTGGCAGAATGGGGCCCCTGTCCCCATCCACAACTCCCAGGGGAATCCCCCTCTGCCTCCCAACAAGAACATCTACTTTCTGTCTCTTCGTCTTTCTCTGATCGCTGTCCCCTGTTTCTCCTCTTCCAATGAGCACAGCCCTGAGCCCGTCATTGTACACAGATATAAGAGACACAGACACAAGGAGACACAGACACACAGAGACACAGACACACAGAGACACAGAGACACAGAGATACAGAGACATAGAGACACAGAGACACAGAGACACAGACACACAGAGACACAGAGACACAGAGACACACACACACAGAGACACAGAGACACAGAAACACAGAGACACAGACACACAGAGACACAGACACAAAGAGACACATACACACAGAGACACAGAGACACAGAGACACAGACACACAGAGACACAGACACACACAGAGACACAGACACATAGAGACACAGACACACACAGAGACACAGACACATAGAGACACAGAGACACAGAGACACAGACACACAGAGACACAGACACACAGAGACACAGACACACACAGAGACACAGACACATAGAGACACAGACACACAGAGACACAGACACACACAGAGACACAGACACATAGAGACACAGACACACAGAGACACTGAGACACAGACACACTGAGTGCCAGGCACACGGCAGCCTCTGTCCTGCTCAGCAACACATTGTGTTTATCAGATGTCACTCCAGTCATTAGTGGGTTAGTGCTAAGCGCCGTTGACTTTTGCAGGGAACCACATCCTATACATTCATCTCCACACCTTACCTACGGACGCTAGGGCTGGCACAATAATCATATCACCCATAATTATGAACAACGACTCTGAATTCTGTGAATGGTTGGGGACAATTTATTTAGACGGGGTGCATTTTTAGACGGGGCGGGCTCACCAAAGCTGCGTTGTATTCGTTAGGCATGTCATGTCTATATTTTAAAAGCTTCTTGTCACACCACAGCATGACTGGGTGAATTGGAAAACTGCAAATATATGGATGGATGATGCTGGTCTATTCAAACCGTTTCATCTAATATAACATTGTTCAGACAGAGATGATTAACATGCTAACATGATGAGGATTAATATTTCAAAAGAATTCCAACAATTCAAAAATAGCAAGTTGAAATAGGCCACATCCCACTGGAAATAAAAAAAAGATCAAAATAGATAACTACGACTCCAGGTGCCAATGAAGTCCCCGAGACATGCACTGAAATAGCAGAGGAAACTAAAAAATCATTGCTCATGGGAGATCCGATATTACTATCTGAACTGATCCAAAGTACATCTGGAAAATATCATGTTATACAACCAATCGCAGTAGACCAATGAGAACAACAAGACCAGGTGTGGGTCTACAGGACACTGAGAAGAAGGAGGAAAAAATGCTGATGATAGGTGAAATGAAATGTATGTGACCCTCCCCTGACTGATCAAGACTAGAAACAGGGCTCCTCCCAGACAGAAACATGGAAACAGGGAAGTTGAGTGCAGAAGACGGAGTGGAGCAGGACAGAGCAAGGAGAGACCAGAAAAACAGGCAGGGAGGTGATCAGTGAAAGGGAACACACAAAGAGAACATACACTAAAATAGTTTGTTTCTTTGTGAAATGAATGAAACCCAGAGAGAGACATACAGAGAGAGAGAGAGAGGAAAAAGAGAGAGTTGTGAGGTGTGCAGCACTGCAGATGGATATGCAGACATCAGTAAGGTGGAGGGATGAAACAGAGAGACATAGAACTGCATCCATCCTTTCATCCATCCATCCATCCTACTTGAAAAATCTACACTCTGTTTCAGTCACATTCAGTCACGAACACACGCAGCAATGTGCAACATGCTTGCTGGAATAAACGCACACACTTTAGGCTGCATTATCCTTGAGGGAACTCATATAGTATTCCCTCACAAGATCCCATTTTCCTCAACCCTTACACCGATTCCTAACCGTTAACCTCTGACCTCCAACCCCAAACCTCTCTTACCGGGGCTGAGCGGCATGCCGACATTCCACAACGCTGTCCCTAAGTGTGTGTGCATCACGTGCATCACTTCATTTGGGGCTTTTCTGCGGGTTTCACGCCTCCTGGGGTTGCTGGCAGGGAACTCTGTGGGCTGTGCTTGGCCTTGTCTCAGGGTGGTTGGTGGAGCTATTTCCGGTCTGTCGTTGGAAGGCAGCAATGTAAACCTCCGACTGGCTGCCCTGCATCTAATAACCCTATTCCCAGATATACATGCCTAACCAGTCAGTTGCATGCAAATACCTGGTTCGGACCCGATTAAATAACTTTGTCCACAGTCTCCATCAGCAGACAGTGGGGGTACCCCAGTTAATATTTACGCTGCTTCCCTTCACCCCAGGACATCTCCATTGAAAGGACTACCACCTGTGGATATTGCTTCTTGCCACAACCTCTAGACAACTTTAGTTTTTTTTGTGTCAATGTCAAAGCGATTCTCATTTACAATGATGATGTGGCCAAAGGCGTAATAATCGCAGGACAACGCTAAATCTTACATAAATACAACCAGGAACCCAATGTGCAATGGAATAGGTAAGAGATCAATAAATAAAATAAATGTCAGAATGTTAATGTCACTAAACTGATTTTACATGCAGTATATTGCTAACTAGCTAGTTGAGGGAAGTGAATTTTGGCCAGGTAACATTAGAATCTCATGCTATTTTTAACTGACTTTACTAAGTAATGACAGCATTGTCATCATCCAATGTGCGTTTGATGATCCAAGCCCTTATAGTGTAATTTAGACAAAAACTGAAATGAACATGTTTAAATGTATTAGCATCTTCTAGTCATTAATATGACTGCAGCATCTAAAGACTGTTAATAACATGGCAGCAAGGTGACCGATTGACTGAGGTGCAATCATTGAGGTACATACGCTACCACGTACCTCATAAATATGGTAATTGCCTTGTATCAGATATTTACTAGCCCATCGTGTAGCATAGTATGCTAGTACACTTTGGAGTTCTCTACAAGTCTATTGTTGTTTAGCTTCCCAGAAATAACTATCCACCCAGTCTCATGTTGCTTTAGCATACAAATCCATTACAATGCAGTACTATTTCACTTCTTTTTTACTGTTTTTACTACTGTTTTAGTTCTTAATGAGATTATAGCATATAGCCTGATAGTATTATTGCCAGCATATTAACTCTGAAATTGGATTGAGGTTGCTGTTAGCCTATTAACCTTCTAATGGTATGTATAACCTCTTCTATTACATCGAAATTCCTGTTAGCTATCATCCTGCTGTTGACTGCCATTGACTATGCTGATAATAAACCTGTGTTTTTACCCATGTCTCCTGCTAAGTCTCTTGCTAACCTGGTGACCAAAGGCAACTAGCAGATCTATGAGTCCACTTACTGGGTGGCATTCGTTTACACTATCCATAACCCTTGTAAAACCCTGATGGTAACCCCTAGAACCTAACCCTGATTATATTCATAACCCTTGTAAAACCCTGATGGTATGATTCTTTTCATAACTGGTTGGTGGATGCAGGTAGCTTCTGACCACTATCCAAAAGGTTGCTAAATTGAATATCCAAACTAGCATTTATTTACTTGGTTTAGTCAACTATTTATATTTTAGTTCCATTTTCCTGAGGGTAGCATTCAAGTAAACATTTTGTTGATTTTTGTCCATTACTTCGTGTTTTCTGTTCACAAGACACATCCAAATTTGAAACTTGACAAACACACAGACAAACACACTGACACTCAACTCCTGGCGCTGACCACAAACAAAATCAGCTAGCTAGTATTCCACAATCATACCATGCAACACATCTGTGAGGCCACATAGGAGAGCCTGGAGTGTTTCAGAGAGAGGGAAAGAGTGGAATGAATATATGGCTCTGTTTTCCTCTCAAAAGAAATAAACAGGGCGTGCACTTGTCATCCTGGGAGAGAAAGGCACACTGTCTGCAGAAAACAAGAAGAAAAAACTGTCACACAACTGACAAAACTATAGATTGGTGCCACACTAGTAAGAGAGCGAGAGATAGAGAGAGACAGACAGACTGAATTGAGAAGGACTGAGACAGGGAGAGAGACGGGAAAGTGAAGAGAAGAAAATGAGTGAAAAATGGTAATGGGGAGAGAGTGTGAGAGAGAGAGTTGGGGAAGGAGGAGAAAGGAGAAATATTTTAGGAGAATAAGTAAAATAAAAGTTACATTGAAAGCTTTTCCTCCACAAGAGACACAGGATTGAAGGTATCTAAAAGGTTACAATGACCTCAAGTGTTTTACATTACGGACTTTTAGGTGAAGGTTACAGGGGCCCATTGTAGCTCACTTGATTAAAGCCTGACTTTTACATGTAAATTGCTTAAATGTACGGACAGAAATGGAGGGAGGAGAGAAGGACAGGCAATTCCAGATGTTATTTACATTTTTAATTTCAGTTATGTTATTTTATTATCTTTCTTATTTTCCACTTGCCTTAGCAATGCAAACAAATGTGTCCCATGCCAATAAAGCCCTTGAAATTGAGTTGAATTGAAATTGGGAGGAATGACAAGAAAGACATGAGAGCAAAGACAGGGAGGAGAGAGAGGGGGGAGAGAAAAGACAGGGAGGAGAGAGAAGGGGGAGAGAAAAGACAGGGAGGAGAGAGAAGGGGGAGAGAAAAGACAGGGAAGAGAGAGAAGGAGAAGAGAGAGAGAGATGAGTGAGAAGGGAGAACGGAAAGAGAGGGAAGAAAAAGAGAGGAAAGCGAGAGGTAAAGGAGAGAGGAGATGAGAGGGAAAGGAGGGAGGAGGGAAAGGAAAGTGATCTAGAGAGAGGAGATAGGAAACATTTCCAGTGGATCAACTGCCACATTCACTGTTTGCTCTCTGCTTTCAAAGCTAAATAGATAATAGATTTGCTTTTACGAACATATTTCCATGGCAATGGCTGCCATCTTTCAGTGAGTGTTTGTGTGTGTGTGTCTTTGTGTGCGCGAGTGCGTGTGTGTTAACATATGTGCGCACGCACACAATAGTAAGAGTGTCTTACTATTGCTTTTATTTAGGATTTTTGGTGTGGCGTGATGAGGCTGAACAGATCGGCTGAGTCTGTGTCAGCACTCAACTGGCAACATGTGCATCAGGAACCATTTGTGCTTATACACAAGAGAGGACTGTACACAAAGGAGAGAGATAAATATAGTGTGTGTGTGTGTGTGTGTGTTTGTGTGTGACAGATGTGGCTGTGTTGTGTCTCTGCATGCCTTTAGTAGGTGTGTTGATTGCAGAATGGAGCAGAACAGAAGACGGTTTGAGGAGTGTGTGAAAGCAAGAACGGCTTGCTTCAACTGAAATGAATATATAACCTAAAACGCAAAGAAATGAATTAATACAAAATAATGGATGGCATAAACCAAGGTTCACCGCACAGGGTGAGATCTCAAACCAAAGATCAGGAACCGGGAACGAGGACAGAATCAAAAGATAGAAACAAGAAAAAACGTTCCCCAAGACAAACTGAGAAGGCAAAGTATTTTCATCACGCATAAAAAAGAATATAAACTTGACTAAAACTCTGATTATAGTAAACGGTCAAGTCAGAACAAAAATAACAAAGAGAAAGTATGAGGAAGGGAAAAGTGGAAAGAGAAAACTAGTAAAAACAAAATGAAGCAACAAAATAAAAAGAGCAGGATAATGACTCAAAACAGGAGGGGGTCATGTACAGTAGAAATGATAAGTTGTTTTGAGGAGAAATATCAAGCAAAGCAAACACAGAGCCTAAGGAGAAAGCAGGAGAGCAAAATAATGTAGCCACAATTGCATCTCAATTTTTATGCAATCTAAAAAAGGGCTGTTGACTAAGGTGTTCTTCTGCATTACAGGCCTCCCATTTCTGTCCCCTGGGTTATTGATCAAGTGTGTGTGTTTGTGTGTGTGTGTGTGTGTGTGTGTGTTGGTTCATTCAAGTCTGAAAAATGTAGGAGGACTGACTGATAAGGAAGTGTACTTAATAGGCCTTTTCACATTGTATTGTTCTTAGCCCCAGACTATTTTAGCCCCAGATTAGCCTGCGTTCACACAATAGTTTGTTAACCTTGGGCTAAGGTCTAACCCAAGGTGCACACACTTGTATTCCTTGGGCATTTTGACTGTCGTCTCCAGGAGTCCTGGGCAAACTGACAAATACGACAAGACTATGTAACTGTCTGTATCTGACAAGTTACAAACATTATCTTCTCTTCTGCATGCGAGAAATGTACAGGTGCGGGTCATAAAATTGTAATATCATCAAAAAGTTGATTTATTTCAGTAATTCCATTCAAAAAGTGAAACTTGTATATTATATTCATTCATTACACACATACTGATATATGTCAAATTATTTGATTACTTAAGACCAATACAAAAATAATATTTTTAGAAATGTTGGCCAACTGAAAAGTATGAACACGAAAAGTATGAGCATGTACAGCACTCAATACTTAGTTGGGGCTCCTTTTGCCTGAATTACTGCAGCAATGTGGCGTGGCATGGAGTCGATCAGTCTGTGGAACTGCTCAGGTGTTATGAGAGTCCAGGTTGCTCTGATAGTGGCCTTCAGCTCTTCTGCATTGTTGGGTCTGGCGTATCGCATCTTCCTCTTCAGATTTTCTATAGGGTTAAGGTCAGGTGAGTATGCTGGCCAATTTAGAACAGGGATACCATGGTCCTTAAACCAGGTACTGGTACCTTTGGCACTGTGTGCAGGTGCCAAGTCCTGTTGGAAAATGAATTCTGCATCTCCATAAAGTTGGTCAGCAGCAGGAAGCATGAAGTGCTCTAAAACTTCCTGGTAGACGGCTGCGTTGACCTTGGACCTCAGAAAACACAGTGGACCAACACCAGCAGATGACATGGCATTCCAAACCATCACTGACTGTGGAAACTTTACACTGGACTTCAAGCAACGTGGATTCTGTGCCTCTCCTCTCTTCCTCCAGACTCTGGGACCTTGATTTCAAAAGGAAATGCAAAATGTACTTTCATCAGAGAACATAACTCAGCAGTAGTCCAGTCCTTTTTGTCTTTCGCCCAGGCGAGACGCTTCTGACGTTGTGTCTTGTTCAAGAGTGGCTTGACACAAAGAATGCGACATATGAAACCCGTGTCTTGCATATGTCTGTGCGGGGTGGTTCTTGAAGCACTGAGTCCAGCTGCAGTCCACTCTTTGTGAATTTCACAATGCTCTCCAGGGTGCGGTTATCCCTATTGCTAGTACACTTTTTTCTACCACATCTTTTCCTTCCCTTCGCCTCTCTATTAATGTGCTTGGACACAGAGCTCTGTGAACAGCCAGCCTCTTTAGCTATGACCTTTTGTGTCTTGCCCTCCTTGTGCAAGGTGTCAATGGTCGTCTTTTGGACAGCTGTCAAGTCAGCAGTCTTCCCCATGATTGTGTTGCCTACAGAACTAGACTGAGAGACCATTTAAAGGCCTTTGCAGGTGTTTTGGGTTAATTAGCTGATTAGAGTGTGGCACCAGTTGTCTTCAATATTGAACCTTTTCACATTATTCAAATATTCTGAGATACTGAATTTCAAAAACCCCTTAATGATGATTAAAATTATGTGTACCGTGACGTCGCCCGGTATGGCGCAGCCGGGGCCCCACCCTGGAGCCAGGCCCGGGGTTGGGGCTCGTATGCGAGCGCCTGGTGGCCGGGCCTTCCCCCATGGGGCCCGGCTGGGCTCAGCCCGAACGGGTGACGTGGGGCCGCCCTCCCGTGGGCTCACCACCCACAGGAGGGACCATAAGGGGCCGGTGCGAAGAGGATCGGGCGGCAGTCGAAGGCAGGGGCCTAGACAACCCGATCTCTGGACACGGAAACTAGCTCTAGGGACGTGGAATGTCACCTCGCTGGCGGGGAAGGAGCCTGAGTTAGTGCGTGAGGTTGAGCGGTTCCGATTAGAGGTAGTCGGGATCACCTCTACGCACGGCTTGGGCTCTGGAACCACACTCCTTGAGAGAGGATGGACTCTTCACCACTCTGGAGTTGCCCATGGTGAGAGGCGGCGGGCTGGTGTGGGTTTGCTTATAGCTCCCCAGCTCTGCCGCCATGTGTTGGAGTTTACCCCGGTGAACGAGAGGGTCGTTTCCCTGCGCCTACGGGTCGGGGATAGGTCTCTCACTGTTGTTTGTGCCTACGGGCCGAACGGCAGTGCAGAGTACCTGACCTTCTTGGAGTCTCTGGGAGGGGTGCTGGAAAGTGCTCCGACTGGGGACTCTATTGTTCTACTGGGGGACTTCAATGCCCACATGGGCAACGACAGTGACACCTGGAGGGGCGTGATTGGGAGGAACGGCCCCCCTGATCTGAACCCGAGTGGTGTTCAGTTATTGGACTTCTGTGCTAGTCACAATTTGTCCATAACGAACACCATGTTCCAGCATAAGGGTGTCCATCAGTGCACGTGGCACCAGGACACCCTAGGCCGCAGGTCGATGATCGACTTTGTTGTCGTCTCATCTGACCTGCGGTCGTATGTCTTGGACACTCGGGTGAAGAGAGGGGCGGAGCTGTCAACTGATCACCACCTGGTGGTGAGTTGGATCCGATGGCGGGGGAAGAAGCTGGACAGACTCGGCAGGCCCAAGCGTACTGTAAGGGTCTGCTGGGAACGTCTGGCCGAGTCTCCTGTCAGAGAGATCTTCAACTCCCACCTCCGGCAGAGCTTCGACTGGATCCCGAGGGAGGCTGGAGATATTGAGTCCGAGTGGACCATGTTCTCCACCGCCATTGTCGAAGCGGCCGCTCGGAGCTGTGGCCGTAAGGTCTCCGGTGCCTGTCGAGGCGGCAATCCCCGAACCCGGTGGTGGACACCGGAAGTAAGGGATGCCGTCAAGCTGAAGAAGGAATCCTATCAGGCCTGGTTGGCTTGTGGGACTCCTGACGCAGCTGACGGGTACCGACAGGCCAAGCGGGCTGCAGCCCGGGTGGTTGTGGAGGCAAAAACTCGGGTCTGGGAGGAGTTCGGTGAGGCCATGGAGAAGGACTATCGGCTGGCCTCGAAGAGATTCTGGCAAACCATCCGGCGCCTCAGGAGAGGGAAACAGTGCCCTACCAACGCTGTTTACAGTAGAGGTGGGCAGCTGTTGACCTCAACTGAGGATGTCGTCGGGCGGTGGAAGGAGTACTTCGAGGATCTCCTCAATCCCGCTGTCACTTCTTCCATTGAGGAAGCAGAGGATGAGGTATCAGAGGTGGACTCGTCCATCACCCGGGCTGAAGTCACTGAGGTGGTCAAGAAACTCCTCGGTGGCAAGGCACCGGGGGTGGATGAGATCCGCCCTGAGTACCTCAAGTCTCTGGATGTTGTGGGGCTGCCTTGGTTGACACGCCTGTGCAACATCGCGTGGCGGTCGGGGACAGTGCCTCTGGGATGGCAGACCGGGGTGGTGGTCCCTCTTTTTAAGAAGGGGGACCGGAGGGTGTGTTCCAACTATAGGGGGATCACACTTCTCAGCCTCCCCGGGAAAGTCTATGCCAGGGTTCTGGAGAGGAGAATACGGCCGATAGTAGAACCTCGGATTCAGGAGGAACAGTGTGGTTTTCGTCCGGGCCGTGGAACACTGGACCAGCTCTATACCCTCTACAGGGTGATGGAGGGTTCATGGGAGTTTGCCCAACCAATCCACATGTGTTTTGTGGATTTGGAGAAGGCATTCGACTGTGTCCCTCGCGGCATCTTGTGGAGGGTGCTTGGGGAATATGGGGTCCTGGGTCCTTTGCTAAGGGCTGTCAGGTCCCTGTACAACCGAAGCAGGAGCTTGGTCCGCATTGACGGAAGTAAGTCAGACTTGTTCCCAGTGCATGTTGGACTCCGGCAGGGCTGCCCTTTGTCACCGGTTCTGTTCGTAATTTTTATGGACAGAATTTCTAGGCGCAGCCAGGGGCCGGAGGGTGTCAGGTTTGGGGACCACACAATTTCGTCTCTGCTCTTTGCAGATGATGTTGTCGTGTTGGCCCCTTCTAACCAGGACCTTCAGCATGCGCTGGGACGGTTTGCAGCCGAGTGTGAAGCGGTGCGGATGAAAATCAGTACCTCCAAATCCGAGGCCATGGTCCTCAGTCGGAAAAGGGTGGCTTGCCCACTTCAGGTTGGTGGAGAGTGCCTGCCTCAAGTGGAGGAGTTTAAGTATCTAGGGGTCTTGTTCACGAGTGAGGGAAGGATGGAACGGGAGATTGACAGACGGATCGGTGCAGCTTCTGCAGTAATGCAGTCGATGTATCGGTCTGTCGTGGTGAAGAAAGAGCTGAGCCACAAGGCGAAGCTCTCGATTTACCAGTCAATCTACGTTCCTACTCTCACCTATGGTCATGAGCTTTGGGTCATGACCGAAAGGACAAGATCCCGGATACAGGCGGCCGAAATGAGCTTTCTCCGCAGGGTGGCCGGGCGATCCCTTAGAGATAGGGTGAGAAGCTCGGTCACCCGGGAGGAGCTCAGAGTAGAGCCGCTGCTCCTCCACATCGAGAGGGGTCAGCTGAGGTGGCTTGGGCATCTTTTTCGGATGCCTCCGGAACGCCTTCCTGGGAAGGTGTTCCGGTCCCGTCCCACCGGGAGGAGACCCCGGGGAAGACCTAGGACACGCTGGAGGGACTATGTCTCCCGGCTGGCCTGGGAACGCCTCGGTGTCCCCCCGGAAGAGCTGGAGGAAGTGTCTGGGGAGAGGGAAGTCTGGGCATCCCTGCTTAGACTGCTGCCCCCGCGACCCGGCCCCGGATAAGCGGAAGAAGATGGTATGGTACTGAATTTGGATTTTTCATTAGTTGTCAGTTATAATCATCAAAATTAAAATAAATAAACACTTGAAATATATCAGTCTGTGTGGAATGAATGTATACATTATACAAGTTTCACTTTTTGAATGGAATTACTGAAATAAAGAATTTTTTGGATGATATTCAAATTTTATGACCAGTACATTCACTGATTTCACACTAACTCCCCATCCTGATTCCTCCTCACTGACTCCTCTACTGTGATTCCCCATCACCGACTCCTCCTCAATGATTCCTCCTCACGGGCTACACTGTTTTCTCCACACAGACCCCTCCCCACTGGACCCCTCCACTATCCCTTGTCCTCGCTGACTCCCCCACCCTAACTCTACGTTAACAACCCTCCTCCTGATACTCATATCCCTCCCCATGATATTTGACCACAGTGGCGAGACACAGTGGCGAGATACCGTGGCGAGACCGTGGCAAGACCGTGGCGAGACCGTGGCGAGACAGTGGTCGACGGTCTCCTCCTTCTCACCCTTTTGGAATGGGAGTTAAGAATGCTCAGTCGATGTCAAATAGCTCCGTTGTGTAGGAACCAGGTGGGGCATCTCCGTCAGCCCCTGGCCTGCTTTCCTGTCTGGTGGCTGTCCCTCGCAGGTCCTCGTCGACTCTTAGAGGAACTGTGCCGGCTGTGGTTATTGGGAGATCGATGGCGAGAGATGTTCGGGTCACTGGCTGGTACTCTCCGAACACAGGACCTTGGTCACTACACAAACATTGACACTGTAGTAATCCATGTTGCTGATAATGACTTAAAGTTGAGAACGGACGTTATTAACCTGACTGGTTGTTTACAACGCTCCTCAAAACGACCACTAATTTCTGTTCAGTCCCCTTAGTAAAGCAGACTGTTTCCTCTTCAGGTATGATTTCGGGCCTACGGCAAACCAGTTGGAGTAGCGTTTGTGGACAATTTCAATGCATTCAGGAAAAACAGCATATATTTTAAAGACGATGGGATTCATTCAAATCCTCACAGCGTTTTAAAGTGCCACTGAGGGAGTGACCAAAAACTAGCTCCTTTAAGGTAATGAGAGCTCTTCTCAGCGCTGTTATAAGTATAACATGTGTCACATTCCATTGTGGATTCATCTTTTAGGAGAACTAGTTCAGATCCATGCAAATCAACCTATAACATTATGCCATTGGTTTCATTGAGAGTCCCTGATATTGACGCTAGTCACAAACACAGGCAAAAATGGAGCAAACCCCGGACATGTGATTTCAATGGCCACTAATTGTAATATCTCCTCTAGGCCTAACTGGCACCATGGTAATCCTGGTTATAGTGACAATTCACATGTTTTTCAAAATCAAAAGGTGCTTGGATTTCTGCACTTCAATATAAGGAGGCGACAGTCTAAGTTGGACATGAAACTTTGGTATCTCGGTCAAATCCGGATATTATTATTTTATCTGAAACTTGGTTATCTAAGAAAACTACTGATGTAGAGATATCACTGGAAGGCTAAAATGGATTCAGAACAGACAGATTGGATGAAGGTGGTGGCATAGTGAGATAAAAAAAAAAAAATCACCTCTCAGTATTTTTTAAAGTCTGTTTCAAAGCAATTTGAGTTATCAGCTCTGAGACTGAGGTTAGGAAACAATTAGAATTTCATCAGTAGGTGTACATTGTCCACCCTCTGTTAAGGAAAATGTGCTCAACCATAAAAAGTCATAATTCAGCCACCTTCCTAACATCTGAGGTAGTTGTCCTTGGAGATACACTGGACTATGAAAGAAAAAAGGCCTACCAGGCCTAATCTAAACATACCTACGCAGTCCAGACAGACGTCCAATCTGTTTTAGATCTAAATTTTGTACCTGTTTTCATTGTGTATTGTTGAAATACAGGGCACCACTGTAAATGAGATCTCGGTCTCAGTTGTTATTCCTTAAATAAATTAAATAAAAATACTGACTCCACAAAAACTCCTCCTCACTTACTCCTCCTCACTAACTCCTCCCCACTGTCTCCTCCTCACTGACTCATCCTCACTAACTCCTCCTCACTCTCTCCTCCTCACTGACTCCTCCTCACTGCCTCCTCCTCACTGACTCCTCCTCACTGGCTCCACCTCACTACCTCCTCCTCATTGACTCCTCCTCACTGTCTCCACCTCACTGACTCCTCCTTACAGACTCCTGATGTCTTTTCACCGCCTTTTACCTGACTGCCCCTAACTGCCTCCTGTTCTGTTGGTCTCTTTCTTCCCCTCTTTTTCATTCTTTCTCTTTCTCTCTGTGCATTTCTTTCTGCCTCTTTCTCTGGCCGTTGTCTGCTGTGAGTCAGGGCTATTTTGGCTGTCTCCATCCCCTTCTTTGATTAGCTCTGATCTGTCAGTCAGATAAAGGAATGAGGGAGAGAAAGAGCAAGGGAGGAGAGGATCTGCTGGCTGATGGATATATCTGTGTACCCTGGCCTGAAAGAGAGAGATGAGAGTTCAGAGAGAGAGGATGGTGGAGAGAGAGAGACAGAAGGGGGGGCAGAGAGAGAGAGAGAGAGACAGGGAGAGACAGGGAGGGATGGAAAGAGAGATAGAGAAATGGAGAGTTTGCTGTAAAGAAATGCTTATCATGCCCGTGAAGCCCTTTAAAATTGAAATTGAAATGACAGCAATAAGACAAGCAATAAGACTTTCTCTGCTACTTTATTTCTTATTTTGACTGTCATGTTCCCTCTCCCTCTTTGTTTCTCTCTGTCTTTCTCTCTATCTATCTCTGTCTCTCTCTCAATCTCTCCCTCTGTCTGTCTTTTTATCTCTCTCTCTGTCTGTCTTTTTATCTCTCTCTCTGTATGTCTCTTTATCTCTCCCTCTGTCTGTAAGTCATTCCTGCTCTCTGTCTCTTTCTGTCCCTCATCTTTCTGTCCCTCATCTTTCTGTCTGTCTCTCTATCTCTCTATATTTCTGTCTGTCTCTCTATCTCTCTATCTTTCTGTCTGTCTCTCTCTCTCTCTCTCTCTCTCTCTCTCTCTATCTTTCTGTCTGTCTCTCTATCTCTCTATCGTTCTGTCTGTCTCTCTATCTCTCTATCTTTCTGTCTGACTCTCTCTATCTTTCTGTCTGACTCTCTATCTCTCTATCTTTCTGTCTGACTCTCTATCTCTCTGTCATTTCCATTCTCAGGACATGGATCATTAGCTCTAAGGTCTCCCATGTTGCCAGATATTACCCTAACCCTCATGCCACCCATCCCCCACGTCTCTACAAAGAGGCATACTGAGACATAAGGCAGAAGAAACAGGACAACACACTCACTATCAACTAACATGGCAACCCATACACGATACCACACACTCCCTCAAAAAACGTGGCAACCCCAGGAAAATCCATCATCCCTACACCAACTTGGCAGCCCCAGGATAATCCACCATCCTTACACCAACATGACAACCCAAAAAGAATAGCACAACCTCCCTCCACAAACATGGCAACACAGGATAACACACCCTCCCAACACCAACATGGCAACCCTATAACACCAACCCTATGGAGTGAAACTATGTGGGACGGTTTTCTTTATTTGTCAAACGCTGCACAGTTGAATGGTTCAGCCTCATGTTCGCATGTCCGGGGAGGACTCCAATTGTCTTCCAGTAGACAGGATGGACACAAACTCCAACACTATTTAACTTTAGGCCACAATGACACACTGCCAATCTCAACTTCTCCTCAGATTGCACTCACACATTTTTATACGCACACACATACACACACACCTGCGCGCACACACACACACACACATGCGCGCGCCATGGTTGTTTCCTCTGTCAAACAGCCTTGTCGGTGGGTAACTAGTAGAAGCCAACCAGTGTGTTCCTCATTACTTCTGACATGTCCACTTACTCCCGCGTGGCTCTCCATTATCGCTCTGGCCCCCAGAACGACGTCCGCCCTCGGCGCCGGGACTGTCCAGCTCATTATCCAGGCAGCCTCATGGTCTCATTGGTTAATGAGCTCTTCGGGCCGGGTTAACACGGCCTTGATCGAATGTGACCCAACAGCGCCACTGCAACCCGGGCTTCATAGGGGCGTTTGGCCGTGGGGTTCTGACGAGCTACGGGGTCTCCAAATGGCCCGAGAATAGGAGTTTTGTGAAGATATATTTACAAACCACATGGTCGTGGACACACACACACACGCGCAGGCATACGAGCAGACTCTGACAGTGGGGGCTAATGCGTAACAAACGGGGGAGAGGAACGGGAGTCTCGTTCCCTGAGTGAGGCCAGATGAAGCACTATGCAAATGTTCCTCCCTAACGAGGCTGCCTGCATGATTGTGCCATTGAAATTCTCCTTGCGCACCGCCACCTCTCACTCCCCCCCTCCCTCTGTCAATCCCCCCCCCGTCTCTCCCTCTCAGCATCACTCTCCGTGCATCTATGCATCTATCCATGTATATCTGTCTCCTCCTATCTGTCCGTCGATCAGAGAGAAAATCTGTCTGTCTGACTGTCTGTCTGACTGACTATCTGTCTGTCTGACTGTCTGTCTGTCTGACTGTCTGTCTGTCTGTCTGTCTGCCTAGTGTTTCTATTTCACTGCATCAGTTGCCATAATCCAATCATCACATATTCCATTCGTGAATCTGTTAACCCATCTACCCACCCACCCATTCATGCACCAACCTACCCATCCACCCATCCATCCACCCATCCATCCACCCATCTACCCATCCATCCACCCACCCACCCACCCATCCATCCATCCAAGAAGGTAGCAGTGATATACTGTATATGTGATGTGTTGGCTACATGGGGAGCCATGCTGGCCTGGTTCAGGGTTCTGGACTGTGGTGAATGGCTCTGTGTGTCAGTCTCCTGTGCCCCCCCCCTCTACCCCACCAATGTCAAACAGAGCGCCCTCTGTGTCCTTCTGCACCTGCTCTCTCTGTAAAACATCCAAACACCAGGGCTGAATAAATAACCCAGCACAACATGCACTGCCGGGGGTGCGGCCGCACAAACACACACACACGTTTCGCAGCGCGCAAACACCCACATCAATAGGTAAATACCCCCCGTTTCCTTTTCACCCATCTAAATAAGACAGGGCGTGCTGGGGTGAAGTTGACCCGATCCACGAGGGCACCAAGCACTCTCTAGAAAGCACCTTCGGTTGGGGGTTCCATTGGATCCCTGGGGTCCAGGCGACATCCGTATTTCAAAGTGCCTAACTCCCAGTTCGCCCCATCTGTCCATCTTTCTCCCCGCACTTTCATCCCTGTCCCTGTCCATCTTCCTGTCTGCATAATTTAGGATCGCCGCTCTCTGCCTCTTAATGGCTCTTTTCTGTCTATCCCTCACTTTGTCTTTTATCTATGTCAGATGTCTGTTACCGTCACGAAGCCTCTGTCCCTTACTGCTCCCACTAAGTGCCCCGACCAAAGGAGAATGACTGAGAGAAACAAAGACTGGTGAAAAGAGAGAACGATGGAGGGTGAAAGAGTGGGAAAGAAGAGAAAGGCAGAGAGAAAGAGAGAAACGGAGAGCAGTGAGGCCCTCGCGCGGAGTGGTTTCAAAATGGAGACTGGAAATGGAAACAGCAGCTGTGATGACGCTACGCTCCACTGGGAGAGAGAAACACAGAGATAGAAAGGAGATACATTGATTAGATAGATAGATAGATAGATAGATAGATAGATAGATAGATAGATTTTGGCTTTACCCTGATGCGATAAAAAACCTTTTGCTAATAAAAATGTGACTGTCCTCCAAGCGTTGTTGAAGGTCCATGATAATTTAGAGAATATGTTGACAAATGTGTTGTTAGAACCACATCAGGAGAAAATGCACAAAGGAGGATACAAAATGACATCTACTCTGGCTAAATCAGACTACACCTCAACTTCAACTCCACGATGAGCGAGGGAAAGAGTTGGTATGCTTGTGCGTCTGCGCGTGTGTGTGTCTGTGTGTCAGTGTCTGTCTGTGTGGCTGTGTGTGTGTGTGTGTGTGTGTGTGTGCGTCAGATCCATGGTGATGCACTAAAAAGTCACGCAGCGATGCATCCTCACACCTTCCACATTCTGAGCAACGTTTCGCACCCGTTGCCATGGTGACAAGATAAAACTCACTGTTTTAAGCTCTGAGTGGGGAAGGATACTAACAACCTGACACACTAACTAGCAACATAATAACACACACACACACACACACACAGAGATACACTCGCTAAGTCAGAGAGAAGGAACAAAACGCCACTGATCCACCAAAGCCCCTCCTTCCCTTTCATCTCCTTCTCCTCGCTCCTCTCCTCTCGCTCCTCTACTCTCCCCCTCTTCGCTACTCTTCACTCTTCTCCTCCCCTCCTCTCTACAACCACATTTGGCTGTCGTATGTAGAGACCCACGCAGGGTCATGTCATAGTGGGCCCAGCTGTCACAGAACACACCCGTGCCTCTTCATCATGTCCAATCCAAGCCCAGCTAAACCCACGGCAAGGAAGACGAATGCTGGCATTGTCATACTGCACATATCATGGAAGTGGGCCTACTGGCTGGATCATAATATGCCCAGAAAACCAACAGAGCGCTTCCGTTTATATGGAGACATACACAATGGATTCTGTATAGGTAATTATGGTGTGTGTGTATGTTAGTGTGTGTACGCTATGGTGTGTGTATGTTAGTGTGTGTATGCTATGGTGTGTGTATGTTAGTGTGTGTATACTATGGTGTGTGCATGTTAGTGTGTGTATGCTATGGTGTGTTTGATGAGATGTCCCATGCTCTATGTTCTATACTCAGATTAACTACATAGTATAATTGGTACTCCAACAATGTGTATTTGTGTCTGCTGGGGGAAGATGCTGTCATACACTGCCCGTTTTGTACCAGGGAGAGAGACAGAGTGAGAAAGAAAGAGAAGGAAAGGAGGAGACTGGAGCAGGGGGAGAGAGAGAAGAGTGTGAGAGAACAGAGCGAGGGTGAGGGAGTTGAGACAAAAGAGAAAGAGAGTTAGAGAGAGGAGGCGAGAGGAGGCGAGAGGAGGTGTGAGGAGGGTGAATAGAGGCAGGAAAGTGGAGACAGAGAAAGAAGGGAGGGAGAAATGGAAGAGATGAAGAGAAAGGAAGATGACAGAGAGGAAGGAGAGATAATAAAAGACAGGGAAAGACCAAGGAAAGGAGATGGAGGTGACAGAAACAGAGAGAAGATGTGGTAGCTGAAGCCTTCACGATGGGGATAGTCAACAGCCCGTCCTGTTATGAATTACGCCAGGATGTGCTGATTTTGCAGGTAGCGGATTATGTTGGACCTGGTGAAATACGGAAACTTCACCGTCTGCAGTGACCAGACGGCAATTTCCTACCGTCCAGCAGGTGTGGCGTGAGTGCGAATCAGCCCAGCTAGATGGGTGTTTGAACAGCCCAGCTAGTTTTGATTTGCTTTGTTGGCCTGTGCCAAACATTGACCCTGTCCTCATTCACTCAGAGATGATACGCAAACCTTAGTTTTATCGCTAACCTTGACCACTGAAAACCTAAATTTAGGTTTTGGTAAAATCACAGTTAAAAAAAAATATATATAGATGTAGTTATGCTTTAGTAACTCAGCATAGGCTTGTATCCAGAGTGACTTCCAGTACTGAAGCTGTACATAATAATACACCCCCCCACCCCGATGGAAATCAAACTCGCAACCCTGGCATTGTAAGCACGTTAGTGCTCCACCAACCAAAGTACGGCACCACCCTGCCACCACCCTGGCTAAATAAAACATGGATTGGTCGAGTCGGCCACAACGAGGTCAACAGGCCTGGTCAAGTCCCGCCCACTGCCTTGTGGCTCAGTCAGGCCTGGTCAAGTCCCGCCCACTGCCTTGTGGGTCAACAGACCTGGTCAAGTCCCGCCCACTGCCTTGTGGGTCAACAGGCCTGTTCAAGTCCCGCCCACTGCCTTGTGGGTCAACAGGCCTGGTCAAGTCCCGCCCACTGCCTTGTGGGTCAACAGGCCTGGTCAAGTCCCGCCCACTGCCTTGTGGGTCAGTCAGTTTGACACTGATGATGCACACCCCTGTGCTCAGTGGGACGGAGTCACCTGGCCTTACAGCTCAGGTGTGAAGGGAACTGGTGTTTAAGTCAATGCAAACAGCTGCTAATCCATAACGAACAGAGTTAAAAGCCAACGGCAGCCGATCGCCGTGTCTATAGAGCCGTGGAGGTCAGGATCCGTGGAGGGCACGCGAGGCCTTATGCCCTGATCCGCCAATACACTTCAGGAAAATGCTCACACAAATGCTTGCATGGACACACACACACACACACACACAGACACACAGTTACATCTATCCATCACTCACACTGAGGTATCCGTGACAAGGAGAGGGGAATCCGACAGCAAGCTTTATCGATCCGGTTCTAGAAACCCCCCCCAGGGCCCTGTTCACACACAAACACACATAAGACGCAGCTGCGCCGGATCAATGAGTGCTCCTGTGTGAAGGACACACACAGAGCCTTGCTAGAGATGAAAGCAGGGCTGAGGTAGCGGAGGTGGAGCGAGAGGAGAGACCTGTGTGAGAACGGGGCAGGCTCACCCGACACCCCTTCATTTCATTCTCTACACCAGGGCAAATGTTAACACCACGTATTTACAGGCACACGGTTCCCAAAAGATGACGGTCAATAGTAGACGTTTGGCCAGGTGAGTAAAATATCAATAGATGACTAGAAAACCGCCCCGTCAATGGTGAGCGCAGTTCCATAAAAACTGACTGGTGTTTGGCTTGAATGTCGTGAACAGAGCAGTTTGTGGACGGCTGGTTGTGGCGCTGACTTCAAATCCTCGCAGAGCAGGCATTCCATTGCATCCTACCGAGGACCTGCTAAAGGTGTATGCTGTTTTCACACTTTCAAAAGCAAACTGTGAACTATCAACGCACGCTCAGTCATTATGTTTTTGGATTAAAAAGCATAACCTAACACAAGCGAGCAATTCATTTTCACCCTGTCGCTCCTGTTTGTTTCACTTGTCCGAATCCTTCCTGAGATTGCTAAGTAGGCTTAACTGGCATCATCAGTCAGTCCATCATTAATACCAATTATTTCTTATTTTTATGAAAATGCAGGAGCTGTAAGCTAAATATGGATCAAAGACCAGTATGTTGCAGTGGATAGAAGAATGTGACTTAAACCATTCAGAACAAACACCTAACTTACCTTACTACCTAACCTTAATCATTACTGAATACATCATTTTAACACATGAGAATGAATACCTCACTGTAACCTTACTACCTAACTTCAACCATAACTGAATACATCACCTTAGTACATCAGAATGAATACCTCACTGTAACCTCAATACCTAAGCTTAATCATAACTGAATACACCACCTTAACCCCTCCAGAATGAATACCTAACTCTAACCTTAATATCTAACTTTGACCCAAACCATTCAGGGTGAATACCGAACTCTAACCTCAATACCTAACCTTAAATGTAACTTGAATTCCTAAAATGAGTGCCTAACATTAACATTTAACTCTTACCTAACCCTCACCTTTAACAGTAATGCCTCTGACGTAAATCTTGCAAGTCTCGTTCATCTGGCAAAAAATATTGTGTTGTTAAAACGCTCAATCGTCCCTGTGCAGAGGTAATGCACAATGCTAAGCCTGTAATATTTGCTTCCTTTGAAATAGACAGTTGGTTTCACTTCACCCATCAATGTTTTAGGGCACCTGGAGAAACGTTAAAAACTGACTTGAAACTGTGAGGTCATTTTGCACCGACACAGACAGAGGTAAATATTTGTTTCCCTTATCCTTTAAACATAAAAGTAATACTAACCCTAACCTTAATCTTACCCTGATTTTAGCCTCAATAATGAAACATTCATGACTAAAGTTAACCTAATTTTACTACCTACTGTAATCCTGAACCTAACTCTAAACCTGTACATTTTCCTTTTGCCTGAATGCAAAGACAGTGGATGATTTCTTAGGTAAGGATATAAAGACTTTGAAGCATAGTCGGTTATTTTTATCAGATAATAAAGTAAGCCTTTGTGGCATGGCTGGTTTCTTTGGCCAAATATAAAGTATTTGTGGTGGGGCTGGTTTCTTTGGCCAAATATAAAGTATTTGTGGCGGGGCTGGTTTCTTTGGCCAAATATAAAGTATTTGTGGCGGGGCTGGTTTCTTTGGCCAAATATAAAGTATTTGTGGCGGGGCTGGTTTCTTTGGTGTGAACATAAATGAAGTCTCTCTGTGGTGGTTGGTTTCTTTGGTCTGAATGTGATCAAAGGATAAACAGGTCCACTCCATCATTCCAATGAGCTACAATGAGGCGACGTCATTGAATTACAGCATTGTCGCACACAAGCATGCGAGCATTTACACACCCAGTCACATCACACACTCACAAACACACACAGACACAGACCACACACACACACACAATCACACACAGACACCTCACACACACAGTCTGATTTATCCCCCACACTGATATTAAACATGGCAATGAGTGACTCGCCACAGATCACCACAGGAGAGGCCATTACATGAGACTCCATCTTGAATAATTGGACAATGTTTTACCCGCTGCCCCCGATGTCGAGACAAGATGCCACTAAAACCACGTAACAGATTAAGGCTCCAACCAACAGTACCGAATTATCAGGTGGTGTCGTTCATTTGAATAAAGTCCCCAAATTCACCATTAAAGAAATGCAAGCAAAACCAACTGACCGAATTTTATTATGGAATACTTCTTCATTTCTGTGTGTTTTTCATTCCCCACTGAATGTGGATGCGCAGAAAAATAATAATAATAATAATAATAATAACCTTAATAATCTACAGTATAACCAACTGACTAACCAGTCGGCCAGCCACATGTATTTATAATGGTTAAGAGTTCATTTTTAATTTCAATTAGTGACGGATTTGACAACAGCACATATCAGGTGGAAAAAAGAGGTGTCTGCCACCACATTGCAATAATGCCTCGAGCCAAGCGATCAGCTGACATTTCAAAGCAATTCCCTCACGTCTACATGGAAGACGCTCCTACCTGGAATGATGGACACAGTGTCTTTATCCCAAGACACAACGCTGACGTACTCCTGGACGGCAGGCGGGATGAGGCACTTGAACACGGCCACGTTGCCCCGCATGGAGCGCTGGTCCGCCACGCGCACCGTGTAGGGCTCCCTGAACACTGCAGAGGACAGAGAGATTAGGCCGGGTTAACGGGGGAGACGACCTAGCTGTTGGACACGCCATCTGAGCGGGTGCCCTGGAATGAGCTCGGAAAGCTAATGTGGTGAACATGCTCATCAACATGGACACATGTTACGTCTTAATCACTTAGCAGATAAAATAAGAAAATGCGACTGTAAAGGCCTTGCTCAAGGGCACAAAAGCTGACTGCGTTGTTCCCGGCCCAACACTGAAAGCACTAGGCGAGCAATGCATCATAAATTATTCTTGATACGTAAAGGAGGGCCTGTTTCTGTTGATGTACTGGTGCTGACATTGTACCCTGGCCTATAACTCACAAACAGACACTAACAGGGTACCCAGACGCAAACTTGGCTGGTGGACCGTTAAAGAAAATCAAGTCAATGTTGTTGTCACCGAGTCAATGTTGTAGGAACACAAAGGAGAATAGGATCGGAGAAAGGAGTGACACCCCGCTGCGTTGAGAGAGATCTGGTGTGAAAGGGCGATTACCCTTTTGAACAATCGCCCATTCAATGCTAAGAGACAGCGCGGAATGGCTGGGCGCAGGCTGCCTCGGGAGATGTCACAAAAAGGGGTGCCGTATGCACCTGACGTGTATAACCCCGAACATCGCAGAGAGATGTGTGGACACGCCGAGAACGCCAACGATGACGAGGGCATCAGGGCATTGCAATTAGCAATGTTCAAGCCGAGACCAAATCACTCGCACCAAGACACAATTAGCTTTAACTAAAATTGTTCAACCTACAGTAACTGTTTAGGCTAAAACATAAGGTACATCTGACATGCGTGATATTTAAGATATTTTCCTTTGTCATGAAATAATATAAATATATCAACAAAAATTATTAAAATATGTAGAAATGACTTTTTGAGTAAAAATAAACAAAACGGTAGGTTAATGACTTTACACAATTCAGGTGCTATTGATTCAAGTGATTTTGTATTATATCTGCAGTGTGTGGATTGAAAAAATGCCAATTCATCATTATTTCAAGAGCAGCAGAGCTGGTATGAATAACATGTAATTTTATAGGGATTTCAAGGATGACATTAGCGTACAATTTACATTTATTGGATTAAGATTTTAAACAAAAACATGAATGTTTTTACAGAATACATTACTCAGGATTACAATGTAGACCAAAATCAGCAGTAGAACAATGAGCGGAGGGTACCTCTGTCGGTAGAACCTTGTCACAGCTGATACTATCAGGTCTTACCAAACAGGGGAGTAATTAACCATACGAGGTCAACGACACACTACCAGATATACATTCAGTGCGCTAGACACACACACACACAAATACTCTTCAGTATACACACAAATAACCCAAGACACAGTTCACCACACACACACACACACACACACAAACAGTTCACCACACACACACACACACACACTAACATAAACACAGTTTATTACACACACACACATCCCGCCCGCCCGCCTGTGATCTCTTTCAGCTCTCTGGCAATATAATTAACGCCAGGCCTGGAGGTGAGTTCCCCTGGTCATTAATACTGCCTCATGTCACCACTGAAACCAGAGCCAATGTCCTTGTCGCAATGGTCAAGTCGTTAACCTCAGTGTCATGTTGTAGGCCAACACACGCTCCTAATGTGAGACATATTACACACCGTAGCCTTCCACCCATTTGGCTTCAGCACTCAGTGGCTTAATGTATAACCAAACCTCATTTGAAAACAAATCGAACAAAGACCAAACAATTCCAATCAGGTCTCCATTTCAATACTTCATTCAAATGCACCCCCCCCCGCCTTCATCTCACTGCAGACCATCTCTGGATCAATGGGCCGAATCGACTGAAGAGCCGCTGTTGCTGCCAAGCCAATCATTTATTTACTCCTTGATTGACCCTGTGTCTCGTCAAACAGAGCGAAATTCCCTTGTGACCGTACCAGATCCTCTCAAAAGCACGGCAGCTGACAGTGGACGTGGCTGATTGTTTGCACTTACGCACTCCACAAAGGCTTCAGTCACAAGTAGCCTGAGAGCATTGTGATTTTACACAAGCTCCGCCTTAAAGGCCCGAGGTGCACAATGACACACGTGTTTCATTAAGCGCACGCAAATGGCAGCCCGGTGTTCAGGCGTGAATTGCACCGCGCTCGCATGCGCGTCGTCATCATTAGGATGTTACTGATGCCTGACTATATCCACCCGGTTGCCTAGAAACGGGCTAAAACGCGGTCGTGGCGCGCTCTCCGTGCAATGGGAGGGGAGACCTGTATCACTGTCGCCTAAATAATTAACTACTGGGAAACCAAACACACTGTTTACTTATTCATGAAGCAAGCAGCAGAAAAAAGAGAAGAAAAATAATCAAATAAAGGAGCCAAATGAACGAATGTACTTTACAATGTCCATTAACAAAGAACTGAATGGAGTAAAAAAAAAGAAACATTACAAAAAAAAAACTTTCTACGGACTGGGAGATCTTGGAGTAGGAATGTTCAGCCCTGAGTCTGGTCTGCGTGTGTGTTTGTGGGTGTGTGTGTTCGTAGAAAGGGGAGCCGAGGTCACCGAGCAGCTGACCCCAGTTCACTTCAGATCCCACCTGTAGGTGTAACTGGAGCCCAGTTTGACAGAGCAGCAGCACACAACCACCCAGCAGCACACAACCACCCAGCAGCACACAGCCACTGGCCCAGCATCCTTTAGATCCAACCCATGTAATCACGTGGCCTTGGAAGAGCAAAGCCAGCCACGTACAGCATGTACACGGATAGTCATTCCTTGTCCCAGTGGCTGGGGTATGGTTTTTTAGTGTATGCATTTGGAGGAAGGTGTGTAGGATTCTCTACTGAAAGTACAGATTCTGATATAGTCATTCAACCGCCTAGTGTTGGATGGAGAATATGCCTTCAACGCAGATCAAAGCTGGATCAGTCTGCACAGTCACATAATGGCAGTCTTCTACGTAACATGAACAAATATCTTACCTCAGGATATTGTTACCACATGCGCTATTCGATTTTAGATGATGTGATCTCAAAAATGCTGTCAAAACTTAACAGTGCATGGCACCATGTAATATGGGCCCAATCCAAATGGGCACATTTACCCCACGCCATTTCTAAGCACTAACATTTGAAAGGACATAGCTGATATTAAGGCTTGCTTTAAGCAGGTATGCAACAGGCTTTTTATGTGTGGTTTCCATGCATGCCATGAATACATGTAAAATCAGCTCCACTTGTTGGCCAACAGATTTTTCAATTATTTTAATTATTTTCCTTTCAGTCGGTCCCTTAAATCCCCTAACGAAGCAGAGTCTAGACAGACCAGGTGAGCACAGGAAGGCCTGGACAGACCAGGTGAGCACAGGAAGGACTGGACAGACCAGGTGAGCACAGAAAAGACTGGACAGACCAGGTGAAGAAGGCCTGGACAGACCAGATGAGCACAGGAAGGCCTAGTCAGACCAGGTGAGGAAGGCCTGGCCAGACCAGGTGAGCACAAGAAGGACTGGACAGACCAGATGAGCACAGAAAAGACTGGGCAGACCAGGTGAAGAAGGCCTGAACAGACCAGATGAGCACAGGAAAGCCTAGACAGACTAGGTGAGGGAGGCCTGGCCAGACCAGGTGAGCACAGGAAGGACTGGACAGACCAGGTGAGCACAGAAAAGACTGGACAGACAAGGTGAAGAAGGCCTGGACAGACCAGATGAGCACAGGAAGGCCTAGACAGACCGGGTGAGGAAGGCCTGGCCAGACCGGGTGAGCACAGGAAGGACTGGACAGACCAGGTGAGCACAGAAAAGACTGGACAGACCAGGTGAAGAAGGCCTGTAGGGACCAGATGAGCACAGGAAGGCCTAGACAGACCAGGTGAGGAAGGCCAGACCAGGTGAGCACAGGACGGCCTGGAAAGACCAGGAGAGCACAGGAAAGCCTGGACACACAAGGAGAGCACAGGAAGGCCTGGAGACAACAGGTGAGCGCAGGAAGGCCTGGACAGAGCACCTTTTTGGTAGTTGTACCCCTGTTCTAACACATTACATTCATATGCACACACACATTTTCCCCTCCATGATTCAAGCAGCACAACCGCCAGTAATAAAAAAAATATATATATTGATAAACATTATGATGTCACAATGACTTGTTCTGTTGCCCAATCAGGCCAACAGCGTAGTACTGAGTAGATATACATCCGCTCCTTTTTCTTAGACAACCACACCCCACATGTGCTTCAACATGCCCACACCCCTGTACCCATATTGGACTGCAGGGCAGCCGAATGAACGGAAATGAGACTTGGCATGAAGTGCATAATCCATTACATGTGCAGAATAGTCCGTATCTTTAGGTCTCCAGAATGTCCAGAACCTCAGACAATCTGAAAGACAAAATAATCCCTGCAAGCATGTGTGTGTGTGCGTGTGTACGTACGTCTATGTACGTGCATGTGAGCAAGTGCAGGTTTTTACATGTGGCATTTGACAGGTGTGAGGAGTGCTGATCAGACAGCCTGTGCCTAAATGAGAGGAACTATGTGATCACGCGATCTCCATATGCAAACAGACAAGAGGTATTGATTACCAGGGCCTTTTAAACAACAATAGGCTCTACAATGCAGACAGACAGAAAAGCAAATTGACAGACAGACAAGCAAATAGACAAAAAACCGACAGCGAAGGCAGGCAGTGTCTGTGTCCTCATCCTGTTAACTGTGAGGGACATTCTAGTTGTCTGTCTTTGTCTGCATGTAGAATGGCTTCATGATGTCCAGCACCCTGATTCTTAGAAGGATCTGCGAGGTCTCAAGAGGCTCCTCTCGCTTGGAATTCCACACTAATTGAGACCTAGTCCAGTGAGTAGAGCATCACAGCAGATCGATGTCTACGATATGATTGTCAAAACGCAGTTGTCCTCCACAATTAAACCAATAGACACCATGGACATCTGGCAAGTGGGTTGCTATAATAATGAACACAAAAAAAATCCAACATTTGTGCAGCACGTTGGTCCCATGTTTGTCCCATGTTTAACAAGCTGAAGTAAAAGATCCCAGAAAAATATACTTGTCACCCCTGTTAGTGAGAACACTTTGTCAAGATTTGATCACCAAACAGGTGCACTTTAAAATATGCAGTGTTGTTACCCAACACACGTCCACCAGAGCTGTTGTCAGATCATTTCATGTCATTTCCTCTACCATAAGCCGCCTCCAACGTCGTTTTAGAACGTTTGGTTGTACATCAAACCAGCCCCGCAACGGCAGACATTGTGTAACCACGCCAGCCCAGGACCTTCACGTCCGAGTCCTTCACATGTGGGATCGTCTGAAACCAGTTACCCAGACGGCTGATCAAAACTGTTGGTTTGCACACTTGAATCCTTTTTCATCTTGCTCATCTGAATGTAGGGAAGCAGATGTAGGGCATCATTGCCAAAATCCTGAACTATTCCTTAAGCAAAGTGATTCTCAAACCTCTCCTGGTTTACCCTGAGATATTCCAGAGCTTGCGCACCTCATGCATCTTATCTACTACCTATCAAGCTTATGAATGCTTCATTCAGGTGAGCTTGTTCAAGGTCAATTCAAAATGACGACATGGCTTGAGGTCCCCAGGAGAGGTTTGAGAACCAGTGCTTTAAGTAACCATCATTCTGTAAGCCTATTCTACACATCGTTTTCAGTATAGGGAGCTTATTGGAGATGTGTCTTTAACTTCTCCAAGTCGTAACTAAGAACTTGCATCATTGCTGCAACTTGCAGCAGACTCAAGTCTGAATCGTTTCCTTTGAAACACATACTATGTACTTTTGGTTGTTATTGGACTGTCTTACTTGTCATACTATGTACTTTTGGCTGTTATTACACTGTCATACTCGTCATACTATGTACATTTGGTTGTTATTACAATGTCATACTTGTCATACTATGTACATTTGGTTATTACACAGCTCGCTCAACTAAGAAGTAATGTACACATGGGAATTCCTATGTGCATTAGAAACTGCAAGACAACCATGTTTGATTATTAACCTCCCCAAAACTGGGCGGCGCTGGTCACTTGCATCACCCCCTGTGAGCTCCCAGGGCTAAGTCACTAGCCAGATTCAAAACCTGGTGAGGCAATGACAAAGATAACTGCAAGGCTGGAATTTTTTTACTGCAGCATTCAAAGGACGGCATTATAATTTCTGAGACTTCTAGATGTGGCCTTAACAGCTCTTTGCGGCTTGACTTACATAAAGCTGATAAGCGGGTAATTTAGTATGCGAACCGCAGAATCGTTGTACGCCTTGAGTTTGTTGAGCAGAGGCTGATGTTTGGGTTCTATAAAGCATTGTCCATCATTCATAAGATTCAATAACCAATGAATTCCTTGTAATCTTCCACCATTCGTTCATGCCTATAGCTTTATCTTATTTCCTTCATGCACATCAAATAGATAGTCAGAGCATGTGTCTGGAGCCGTTGAGACAAAAAGAAATGTGTATCAATCCTGCTGTAGGAGAAATTGCTGCTAGCTGGTCAAACCAATAACAATACAATTATTATCATTCTCCATTTAGTTCACATTACTAGTGGAGAATGTTTTCAGTGTCTGTCTGGCTCTTCCAAATCTGCCAATATAAGTCATTCACCTACTGAATTTTATGAGGCATGGAAAATGTTGTGTTTTGTCAGATGTGATAAAATCACCCGATTCATGGGGTCCAAAGAAAAGTCAAAAACTGAAAACATTTTTATAGTCTATGTTTTTTGTCCAACTATGTTTCTCAAATGTAGTAAAGAATTCAAAATCTTGTTCATTATTATAAAAAAAAATACATTTTTGAAATGTAACATATGAAGTGTTTGCATGGGGCATCGCAGTTAAAGCTTGTATCATTTTTATTTCAATCAATTGTGTGAATTATTTTACTTGCTATAATGACAACATCTAGAAGCTCATAATCATATTGGTCAATGAACCATAGGATGACCACCTTAACATAATTCCATTCTGTATGTCAGCTTAATTGTGAATTAATGGACACAGACAATAAAACACAACTCCGCTGTACAAACACTTCAAAGTCAGTTTTTGTCTTTAAACTTATGTAACTCAAAACTAACTATTCCTGCTCACATTCTTCCAGTTTTTCATCTACAGATGAAAATATGCGAGAGAAAGCAGATTTGACAAGAAATATAGAGTTAAGACTTTGACGAGTACCATCTACCCAGGTGCCAGTGCTATTATTGGCACTAACTCAGCATGCATGGGATAGAGGGAAAAGGAGTGGGAGGGAGAGAGAGACGCAGAGACAGGGAGGGATGGAGGGAGCTAGGGAGAAAGAGTGGGAGAGAGATGGAGAGATGGAAGGAGACAGAGGAAGGGAGGGAGCGATGGAGGTAGGATGTCACACTGATAGCTGTCAGCTGTCTACGGCGCCACCTGAGACGGGATGCTCCACGCCCTGCCCGTCACGCCCTGCCCATCGCCCATAGCAACCACAGTAAGTGCGTGTCTATGAGACACACATAGTGCACGTTTATGACGTGTATTCTGGGGAAGGTGCGTGGCGGTGGCGGAGTAATACACAGACCTGTTTGGGGAGGCTGCAGTAAAGGGTCTGCCGAGCTGGGTCGGAGTGTGGGGGCGGGCTATTTCTCAGTCTCAGCAACTCATTTATTAACAGGGGTAATTATTTTGGGGGGGAAGGTCGCCCCACACAGACGCTGGTTGGAAGGTCTCTCCGCAGCTGAAGGAACCACGGTCCTCCGGGACGTGGATGCCATATGGGGCGTGGTGGAGGGAGGGGGGAGCGGTTTGGGGTTCATTTTGCTATGAATATAGTAGTCTGCTACCGACAGCATCTCCACTCAGTGTGTTTTTTGGGGATCGTTAGGATGTCCAAGATGGATATTGTGTATTTAAAACGTCAACAACCCCAAGCTGAAAGTTTTGTAAAGTCATTCGAAAATCAGCTGAGTGTGTGTTCATATGGTGAACATTTAGATCTTATTTCCTGGTATTAGAATTTAACCCAGGAAAGCAGTGTACTTCCATTACTGGATGTGGGAAATAAATTACTGGATGGAAAAGAACAGGAAAAGAGAAAAATAAGTATGACTTGAAAAATGTAAGAAAAACAAAACAACAGCAACAACAACAACAGTGTCCTTGATCACTCAAACACTCAGAGACCTACTCAGATCCAAAGGCCTTAGAGGACAGGACATCTCCAGTCAGGGCACCACGCAGGTCCTCTACCGTTACACCCAGCGTTCCCTGGAAACATTCAGCGGCAGTTAAGATGATATTGATCTTCCTATAGTTTTTATCTACTTCGGTAGTGCTGTTTATTACCGCAGCAATAAATGTCAAAAAGTCCACTATTTTTACGACGAGAGGTTTTAGATCCTGCTCCCACTGTACTTGACTGCTTGTAACTCCACGTTAACCGATCCACTGATTCACTTGCACTTTTTTCTGCAGCCTCGGCACACGAGACACAGGGGAACTGGCCTTATCCTAGCTGTCGTTTCTTCCTTCCCTCTTACAGGGCATTCCGGGGAGCTGTGCATTCTTCCCACTACAATTATGGCACTCAACGGCCCCATCCTCTACAACAAAGTAATAATCACTCAATAGGCACACGTCCAGCCGCTTTTCATTTGGAACACAGCAGTGGCTTTGGGACAAGTTCAGATGTTTTTCTTATCATTTTACACGATAGGTAAGACTGAAAACACATTCTTCTTTACAGTAAGGGTCAGCTGTCTTTTGACATTGCCGGATCTGGGATTCGACAATCCCTTTCCATTACTGGTCAGATGTTCTACCATACAACTAGGCTACCATGTCACCTTCAAAGGCGTCATGTATCCAATCTTTGTATGTAGGGAGTCTTGTCATTCAAAAAGAACAGTAACAGATTTTCTCTCCATATTCCTCTCAATAAACATACAACTGCAAAGCCCCTGCTATTCCAGGAACGTGCATAATTTCAACTTCTACAGAGACATCAGTAATTGAGCCCTTGATTGGCGCCCTACTTCCAAAATCAAATGAAAATCCTTCCTCACCCTTGACTCGGTCTTGAGGACTTAGGGATTCTGTCTCTATTCAACATAGGGCTGCATTTCTTGTTATTTTCAAAAAAAATTGCCAATATTGATTTTCACAGTGGAAAAGGGCAATTATTAAAACATGTACAATGTTAATGGAGTTAAGGACGTTAATGGAGCTAACTATTTATTTTTAGTGAAAACCTGTTATCACAAATCATTTGAGTAATTCAAAGCATTTCAGATATAATAATACAATTATAAATTGAAATGACACATGTAATAATGTATTTTTTTTTGTTACAGCACTGAACACTTTTGTGATTTTATATTATTTAACTATAACATGTGTTGTATCAAACATAGAAATAGCAGGTCCAATCTATTTAAATGTTTACCATGTATTTGTAATATATTTTTTCTATGCATGTTTTTATAATTCCATTCTATGACATTCCTATCTGTCACTTCTACTCACCGTGGCAGCCATTGTCAGTCATGCACAGTGTTCATTCCACTGGCAATAGCTAAAGGAGTGTCTGTAGCTTTACAGAATGCTGCATTAGTGTACATTAGTGTACCTTGTTGATGGCAGAATTGTCTTGTCTTATTATAGAATGCCAATTTGCCAAAAGGTTTGGACACAGCATCTGTTCCTCTTGACCAATAAATCGTATTGGAATACAAAATTCTCAAATTCTCAAAATTTACTTTTTGTCCCTTTAAAAAAGCATTAAAGCATTGTGAGTCACTTGGCAATATTAAATACAAAAAATTTAATAACTGTAATTTAAGACCAAACAGAAACAGCAAGTGTATTTTATTCAAATATAAACACGTCTGACTACTTCTTACCTATTTTAAGTAAAGACATAATATCATGTAAGAATAACTTATTTCATAAATGTGAGCTAGATAAAAACAAATAAATAATCCTAACTTGTAAAAATAAAAATGTTATGTTAGCAGAATACAAATAAGTATAGTTATATTTACTCAATAACCTATTTGTTAAAAACATTAAGATATAATAAATATTACTGACATATGATTTAGTAATGGTTATATTAAGTTACACCGACATTTGCAGACATTTGAGTTGCTACTAAGCTCAAACTTTAATGAGTTTGGCAGGATGTTTTTATTGTGTATACTTTAGGTCCATTATTGTTTCAAAATGTCTAATCAGATATAGGTGTTCAGGAGAAGCCTTGAGTGTTTTTTTTTTACAGATTAAATAATTTATAGCTTGCTCCTGCCACAGATACATGCTCTTAAAAACAAATTACTTGAATTACTTTTTTTTATTTCTATTCAACCATTAGTTAACCAGGAAAGGCTAACTGAGATTGGAAAACTATTTTTCAAAAGTGTCCTGACCAAGATAAGTAGAGGCAAGACAATATAAAAAAAATTTAAAACACCCAACATAAAAAACTAATATAAGAACTAATCTAAGTACTATAATAATCAAGAAGGCTAGCCTAGTACTGCAGGCCTGTGCTTAGAAGGGATGAATGTTGTGGTCCCTGGCTGGATTTGATCCATGGATTTCTATGTGGCAGTGGGTTTAACAACTACACTATTTAAAAGGCAGGAAGTATTGCATATGATCCATGTGTAGAGATGCAGTGACTGTTCACTTCTGTATTGTCAAACCAATTAGTCGAAACTCCCCGGTTCTCGGAACTAGTCCCCTACATTAGCTGACATCCAAACCAACAACAGGTTTAACAGGGTTGCTACACCACATGCAATGCATTACATTTGAAAAAGAGATAGCTAGTTAATAGCTATACAGTACATAATGAAAACATTATCCAATCACTCCATGGCCGCTTTGTTTCTTTAGAAAACAATAACAGTTGATTAGCCAACCACTATGCTATGGGAACTACTTTATGTAAAATGAAATCAAGAGCAATATTCGTATATCACAATATAACCAAAAACAGTTATACTTTAATCTTACTGTAAGATAGCTATAGAAGCTTGTAGCCAGCAACGCTTTAGTCTATCCTAAATGAATCCTAATGCCTAATTTGTTTTGTCCGTGGCAAGGATCGAAAACACGGCAATCTATGTCTCTAACCACTACGCTATTTAAGACAGTCAGGCACTCACTCACTCATTCAGTAAGAGACTGCTTACGCGGTCTGGCAAAAACAGTAATAAATCAAAATCCTAAAAACCATAGAATGAGCAGATGGTTTAATAGAGAACATTTCACCTCGTATTTGTGCTTGTTTTTATCCTACAAATTACAATTGTTGCCCATCCAGCTTTTTCATTCCCGTTAACTTTCTTCTCATTGTAGAATCAAACTCAACATACATATAACCAACTAGTCCTTATACCTCTGAACCAACCAGTCTGCAGTTCTCATTTCCAAATCCCAGATAAAAAAAAAAAAACATTGGTCTGTAATCATTAGATGTTGTAACATATTGTGACATTATGGTACCCATGGTCCCCAACAAGCTGAAAGTCCAGGTATCATTATAAAACAGCATAATCAAGTGTGTAACTGCACTGGCCCTTTAAACACAATTATTTTCCAGCTAAAGCAAACGCCCTGACAAAGACCTGGCACAGCTACCCAGAAGAGCCAGCTTGACAAAAATGGTGTGTGTGTGTGTGTGTCTGAGAGAGAGAGAGAGAGTGTAGTTGGGGGACTTTCCAATCCATAGACAGATGGAGTGACTAGGAGACAGGAGGCCTGCTGGCATTAGCAGAGCCCAAGCTGGTGTATGAATGTGTGTGTGCGTGTGTGTGTGTGTGTGTGCGTGTGTGTGTGAACTCCCCTGCTGTAGTGATGGTAAGCCCCACACTCCAGTAGTGACCTTGGCACAGGGCACAGGGGTCAGTCTGCCAACTGTCTGTGCCCCAGTGTGAGTGTCTGCCAGCAGCTTTTTAAAGGAGCAGGGTCAAGGCTTAGGGACGCTCACCGCCCATTGAGTCATATTGTTAGTCGGCGACCAGTATGGACGCTGTTTGGGTTACCGTTGGTTACAGGTGTCGGGGTTGTCTTTGCTGTTCTCAGTGTGTTTAACACTGTGTTCACATTATTGAGTCATACATTAACTATTTCTGTATTTAAGTGTATTATATTTCTGTATATCCAGATGTATCAGGTGATTCTCCAACATGGAGCATAGTGATTCAAGCCTAACCCTCTTCCGTTGCTTCGCCTCATCTCATTCTTGGTCAAAATGCAGTGTTTCTGTTTGGCTGCAGAAAGATGTTAAGCGGCACTAGTGGAGCCTTTTTGTTTCCATGTCTATGTCTATCTAAAGCCCAACCAGTAGAGTCAGCCTAACTCGGCCCTGCCTGAGGATTCGGCGACACCAGAGCACCAGCTTGAGTCTGACCTGCTTTGACCCGGATGCTCGGGCTGCGGATCTTGCCGGCCTGGTTCTCCGCCGTGCAGAAGTAGTCGTTGTCGTGGATGTAGCTGTTGAAGGCGGAGGGTGAGAAGGGGTAGAGCTGGAGGGTGCCGTTGGCGTGCACGTGGCGGATGTGGGGCACGTCGTAGATGTCGTCGCCGGTGGCCAGGTACCAGCGCAGGACGGCGTGGGGGGCACCGCCCGCTGGGCAGGGCAGGGACACCCCCACGGAGCTGGAGAAGGTCACCCGCTGAAGGGAGGCGTTCACAAAGTACAGCCGCGTCGAGACCACATCCTCACTGTTCACTGGGATAGGGCAGAAAGAAGGACATCGTCAGGAGAACACACACACACACACCGCTAGTGGGCAGCCACCTGACAATCAACCATCTGGGTTATCTAAGAGAGATTTCCATCAGGTCAGCACAGCAGATCCCTAAAATAGAATCAATTACTATCTCTCCATTAGGCAAATGGCATGGCATAATGTATTCCTCAGATATTCTCAGCTGTGTGTACCTCTGTTGTGATGATGGAGCCCAGCACACAGAAAGAGGCTCTGTTAAAGGCTGACGATTTGGCTACTTAGTCTTTACATTACCGCAGGCAGCATTCACACACACACACACACACACACACACACACACAGTCACAAACAACCCCACTCAAGGTCAGATAGATGTTGAGGGTTGAGATCTTTATAGTCATTGCACTGTGGGGATCAGATAGATATTGAGGGGTGGAGATCAGACGATGAGGGGTGGAGATCAGACAAACATTGAGGGGTGGAGATCAGACGATGAGGGGTGGAGATCAGACAGACATTGAGGGTGGAGATCAGACAGACATTGAGGGGTGGAGATCAGACAGACATTGAGGGGTGGAGATCAGCCATTTAGGGGTGGAGATCAGACAGAGGATGAAGGGTGGAGATCAGTCAGAAGTTGAGGGGTGGAGATCAGACGTTGAGGGGTGGAGATCAGACAGGTGTTGAGGGGTGGAGATCAGATGATGAGGGGTGGAGATCAGCCATTGAGGGCTGGAGATCAGTCATTGAGGGGTGGAGATCAGACAGACATTGAGGGGTGGAGATCAGTCATTGAGGGGTGGAGATCAGACAGACATTGAGGGGTGGAGATCAGACAGACATTTAGGGGTGGAGATCAGACAGATGATGAAGGGTGGAGATCAGTCAGAAGTTGAGGGGTGCAGATCAGACGTTGAGGTGTGGAGATCAGATAATGAGGGAGGAGATCAGTCATTGAGGGGTGGAGATCAGACAGACATTGAGGGGTGGAGATCAGACAGACATTGAGGGGTGGAGATCAGACATTGAGGGGTGGAGATCAGACAGACATTGAGGGGTGGAGATCAGACAGACATTGAGGGGTGGAGATCAGACGTTGAGGGGTGGAGATCAGACATTGAGGGGTGGAGATCAGACGTTGAGGGGTGGAGATAAGACTTTCAGAAGGATGGGATCGGCTTGGCCCTGGGCCAACAAAAGACATCAGGAATCAGAGCCGTGGAGGTAATGACATTAATTAATCCTCTTCCCTGGTTTGAGGCAACAATGGCTGGATTAGCCCTATCTGTTTCACACTGAATGATGGGGAAAGAATGGCATTGAAAGGCAGTGGCAGCTAGACGCCTCATCAGTGGATATTTAGCAGGGATCTACAGCAAAGCAGATAACCTGCAGCGAACCCTTTACATTTGATGTTGAATCACATTAGCAAGAGGAAAAAGCAGCTAAGCAAAGAAAAAATATCAAAGGGGCTGAGAAATTTATATTTTGACGTACTGAAATTGAAATGTTTCAGATCAGATCAAATTAATTGCAGTGCTTCATTGGAAGTAGATGAATTGAAAGGAACTGAAAAGCCTTTTTATGTACCTTTCTATTATAGTAACAAACACAAACCAACTGATAGCTGGTACAGCACAAACAGAAAGATAAAACATGACAAGTGATGGCAGAGCATTGAAAGCCTGAGATTAGGGCTAAAACCCTCACTAGGTAAGGTTGTTATGGGTTGTTACGGTTCTGTCTTATCGCTCATTCATTCATCCCTCCCTCTCACTTCTTTTTTCTCTGCAACAATATCTCTCTGTCAACCCCAGTGCGTCTCTGTCTCTTTCTCCCCCCAATACATCTCTTTCTCTTTCTTTCCCTCCCCCAGCACGCTTCTCCCTCCCTCTCTTTCTCCCTCTCTCTCTCCCAGTACACGGCAGGAAATGTTATGTGATTGAAATGGGTTAAATCCATATAATCTCTGTTCACATTTAACACAGTCTCTCCGCCCGGGTAATCCTCTCCGTGGAGGGCCTCTTCCCCTGGGCTGCGCACGGAAGTGTGTATGTGTGTGTGTGTGTGTGTGTGTGTGTGTGTGTGTGCGCACGCATGGCGCAGGGTCAGCGCTGAGTGGTATTTAAGGTCAAGCTCCATGCTGGAACAGTGTCAGGGTCAGTGATGAGGTTGTGAGGTGACACTGTGTGAGAGTTGTGCACATTGGCTTATGTGCACATAGGTGTGTGTGTGTGTGTGTGTGTGTATGTGTGTGTGTCTGTGTGTGTCTGTGCGTGCGTGAGAAAGAGAGAGAGGTCCCTACATTATACAAAATGGAGCAGTTCCTCTGTGTCTGCAAAGTGTCATTTAGGTTGTGCGGCTTATATCCTGTATTATGTGGCATTGAAATCATTGGGTTTGTTCTGAGAGAAATGCCATTTCAGCACCATGGTCAGGGCCACAGCCTGCATGAATTTAAGAAACACCAACCAGTATATTCAACACTCAAATAAAGCCCAAAATGGTTACAAAAGTAATCCTTGAACATCACCATAATGTCATTACTAAAAGAAAAAAAAGACATTCCACAAATACACAAGCTCTCCACAGGTAACTGACACCAATCCTCCACTGTGGCATCACAAACTCCTGTCAGAACCAAAAGAAAACAAAGGCCTTCCCACACTGAACCTAATTGGAGAGATGCAAACAGGGACAAGCTGCTGTGCTGCTTTTGGTGAATCCAGGTCAGTCAGTAGAGCACTGTGAAGTAGAGGCAGGAGGGACAGTAAAGTACAGGCCAGTCAGTAGAGCACTGTGAAGTAGAGGCAGGAGGGACAGTAAAGTACAGGCCAGTCAGTAGAGCACTGTGAAGTAGAGGCAGGAGGGACAGTAAAGTACAGGCCAGTCAGTAGAGCACTGTGAAGTAGAGGCAGGAGGGACAGTAAAGTACAGGCCAGTCAGTAGAGCACTGTGAAGTAGAGGCAGGAGGGACAGTAAAGTACAGGCCAGTCAGTAGAGCACTGTGAAGTAGAGGCAGGAGGGATAGTAAAGTACAGGCCAGTCAGTAGAACACTGTGAAGTAGAGGCAGGAGGGACAATAGAGTACAGACCAGTCAGTAGAGCACTGTGAAGTAGAGGCAGGAGAGACAATAGAGTACAGGCCAGTCAGTAGACCACTGTGAAGTAGAGGCAGGGGGGATAGTAGAGTACAGGCCAGTCAGTAGACCACTGTGAAGTAGAGGCAGGAGGAACTGTAGAGTACAGGCCAGACAGTAGAGCTCTGTGAGGTAGAGGCAGGAAGAACAGTAGAGTGCAGACTAGTCAGTAGAGCTCTGTGAAGTAGAGGCAGGAGGAACAGTAGAGTGCAGGCCAGTCAGTAGAGCTCTGTGATGTAGAGGCAGGAGGAACAGTAGAGTACAGGCCAGCGGAGGACTCAACACTCACCCATGCAGCAAAGATTATAGCCTGTAGCAGGAAGGCCCATAATAAAGATGCCTATTATGTATAATTCCACATTGGGGGACTGGCGGAGTGGGGGGTGGGGGCAGGGGGAGGCTTTCCTCGACAGACCGACAGCGTCTGTCAACACAACCATCAAAGGAGGAGAGACCAAGGAGGAGAGACGGACGGAAGATCAAAGCCAGCTGTCCAATCCTAAATCAAGCCCCTGGAGGGTGGGCGGGTGGATGTAAACAACACGACAGAAAATCCATCAAGAACCTTCCAGAGGCCGACACCAAACAACACAGATAGTATGACAATGTCTGAGTCACTGCTGTGGATGAGAGCGCCTGCCGAATGACATGAAACCTTAATGTACAGTGGGGTCAAGGTGAAGGGCCCCGGCTTTAGGATTTGGAGCTCAAGTGGACATTTGGACGAGCGGATCGGGCCACGGGGTCTGTCCATTCAACACGGAGAAATGCTGCACACAAGGACGGGTGAAATAACCCAGATTCTTCCTTTCTTTGTCCTGAAATGTCTAACTCCCAGTCCTGCCATGCCCTCAGGCTGCCCGCCCTGTTCCCTGGCACGGGCAGAAAGAGAGCAGCGGGGGAGATGACGGCGGGAGCGAGGAGGGGAGCCAGTTGCACACATCCGTTACAGAAGCACTGATTTCCTCCTTAAGCTGGAATACCTTTGCTGCGATAACAGGAGAAGGTCATTTAGATGTGCAATCCTGAAACACTGTTCCTATAGGCTGAGACCTCCCGTTCTGCAGTTCTATCATATTTGAGTCATGCTTCTTCTCCCTCTACACAACCTCCTCCCTCCTCGCTCCCTCCTCCCTCCTCATAGCCTCCCCCGATCCGCACGGCCTCCTCACAACCTCTACCCACGTCTCAGCCTCCTTCCCCCTCATAGCCTCCCCCTCGCCACAACCTCCTGCCTGTACACTCCCTCCCTCCTCACAGCCTCCTCCCTCACTGCAGTCTCCTCCCTCCTCACCTCCTCCTCACATCCTCCTCCCTCCACACACAGACACTTGCGCACATTTCATATGTTTGATTTTTTTTTTTCTATCTTGGCCAGTATCAAGGTGTTTGAATATGTATGCCGTAAAGGCAGGGATATTGCCTATGGTGAATGGCTATGCATAATGCAGCTTTCCCTATCTCATCTACATTCACTCTCAGACACAGACAAGAAGACACACACACACTTCTCTTAGATTCATACCATCCCCATCCACCCATACACAGGTCAATAAATCCCTCAAACACATAGTGACACACATCAGAATACCCATTCTCAGAGGGAAGAGAGGATAGCCACGGTTCCTTCCTGGTGAATCCGACAGAATACAACACTCAGCATGTTCAGACAACACAACTCTAGTCACTAGAGTCAGTTACACTACAATAATGCTGTGGTGATAGAAAACGACACAATCAATGTGAATGCTATTTGATACTGATTTCGCACACAAAGACACTGGTGAAAATAAAATGACAGACTGAAGTCCTCTGGGCACACAATGACACACAGATACATATCAAAATACTTAACTCAGATTCAAATGTAGAGGATGCCAATGTCTTAATATATGAAACAGACCAGTACCTAGACAATTCAGTTATTATTGTGTTTGTCTTTGGTAGGCTGCAATCTGGAGGCCACGCACTGTTGGCCTGTGTAAAGTGGTAAATTTGACATCTGCATGTACTGTTCATCCGAGGCTGTCCAAGATTTCTATGAGGGGCTGGTTCTTAGGGAGCTTTTCTGTAAAAGCCTTCTACATGTAGCAACCAAAGGAGCAGCCTACACCAATCACAAACAACCCCCATCCCAAGATTACGCAGAGTCAGTGGAAAATTAGGAGCCATTTCAGCATTTGAGACCACACACTTTCCCTTTTCAAATAAATTATTTGGAGAGTTGAAGTCAGATATGGATGTGATTTGGTTTTCTCTATCCCCTCATCCTTCCTAATATAACCCACCTCCTCGTCATACTCCATCCCTCCTTATTCTTTTTTTTTCATTCCTCCTCTATCCTTCCCCCATCCACTATCCACCCTCCTTTATCCCTCCTTCTCACTCCTCCACCTCTATCATTCCTCCTTTATTATTCTCTCTCCTTCCTCTTATTTTTCTCCTCTTTCCATGGCTCTTTACAGCTGATTCTCTCTCCCCACTTTGACCCAACTCTCCCCTTCCTCTCCTCTCCCCTTCCTTTTCTCTGCCCCTCCTCTCTCCTCCATGACCCACTATTCCCCTCCGTCACCTATTCTGTCCTTCTCTGGCATACTGCCCATATTGTGGCCACAGTACATCACCTTCCCTGGTCAGCAACAGGTGAGAGGATGCCTGGAGAGTTATACAATACAACTGGAGCGGCAGAAGAGTGGCATGACAACCTTTGTAAATTCCCTGGTCAAGATTCCTCTGGTCTGTGGCGCGTGCAGGTGAAGAAGATCCACTGTGGGT
Source organism: Esox lucius (assembly GCF_011004845.1). Classification (NCBI taxonomy): domain Eukaryota; kingdom Metazoa; phylum Chordata; class Actinopteri; order Esociformes; family Esocidae; genus Esox; species Esox lucius. Next base: position 32,545,641 of record NC_047569.1, on the reverse strand, counting down.
ACTCTTTTTCCCGGCCAAGTCACCAGCACAAACACTCGATGGCAAAACTGTCATTACTCACCAGAGCGAGACGAGGGGGATGCGAGAACACGATTGTGACAAGTAGCATGTATTATTGGCCGTGTTTCTCGGAGTTAAATAACACGTTCAGAGGAGAAGTGTTACTTAGGAGAAGAGATGTGTATGGTATATTTGGGATGCTATGGATTTTAAACGCAGATATCGAATGCGACCAATGCTGGTCGCGAGAGTGAGCGAGAATGAGCTTGAGGGATTTCAGAGGAAAGGGTAAATGGAGTTCATAGAATTATTGAATTTAACTTTAGATAGAAAAGTTTATGTTCATTTTGACTCGTTGGTGTCTGACAAAAAAAGTTTGTCAGACACACAACTCGAGTTATCCATGCAGCCACTTACCGTTACAGTTGAATGCAGTCGCTATACCTTTACACGCAGTGCAGTGAACTAGGCGAGGCCGTCTTTTAAATCTGACTCATACGACAATTACAGTGCTCCTATGTCGTTTTAGCTCGTGGTTAGGGTGTACATTTAATATATTCCAAAATGTCTGCCCATCCGGGCCGCGGTTCAACAGGTCAGGCGAGGATCTACAAAATATGTTATGGGTATAAAGTGGCACGCGGGTGTAGAGGTATCTAGCCTAGATGAGGGTATCAAGCAATCACTTTAAACATGTACAATACCAACAAAGAAGAGGGAAGTGCAGTCATCTAGTAAATTAACTGGTTTACTTTGCGGTGACACTTAAAGCCTACCAATTAAGCAACTTAAATTGAGAGTGGTAGGCTATGGGTAAATATTATGTCCTACATTTTGCCGGAACAGAGGCTAAAGGCCTTTGACATTGTAGAAAAGAGCAAAAGGCGCCTTGAAAATATGGACTAGAAAGTAGCGATAGCCTACTGTATATTTTATGTCGCCTAACACAAGCAATTAAGTAAACTCTGTTATCAATAATGATTACAAATACAGCAATATGAATTTGGTTATGGTGCTTCACGCAACAATTGCTCGGAACATTTCGCTCATGGCAATCATATTATCATTGCCACCACATAGGCCTACATCCGACCACAAGCTGATCCCTAAAATAACTACACATACGTTATAAATAAGTTTATGTATCAACTGATCTATTTATATCATTATATATAATGATATAAATCGATATTTATGTATATGAATATATTATGAATATATGATATGAACATAATACATTCATATCATATATCATAATGTATAGGCCTATATATATATATATATATATATATATATATATATATATATATATATATATTCATCCTGTCATTATTATCTATTGTACAGTCATCAATATTCAGTTTAATACCAACTGGAGGCCTGAACTGGATAAAACTGGAATCTGCAATTAAATGAACAAATATCTATTGCCTCAGTCATTATTTTACCAAGACTTGATATGAATATTGGTAAATCCGAGTTTATACACACATAATAACGTTAGACATTTCGGCTTGAAAAAATGAAAAATAATATTATTAGCAGTAAGTTAAAAGTAAAATAAATGGCAAATGGCTAATAAAATGAATTGCAGTAGCAGAATGTATTACATGGATCGCCCCTGCTGTTTGCTTTGTCCCGACATATAATTTCCATAAAATGACAAGCAATCCTCCTGATCATGACAAAGAGGAATGAATGTGCCCTTCCTCTCTCATGCTCTACCCAATGTTTCCAACCCGGGGTTCAGGTGTGCGGGTAGGGCCGGACAGCTGGAAAATTATAACGCGCTCAGATGACTAATTAGGCCTACCGGAAAACAACGGCAACGAAAACGTATGTTTAAGAGAATATCAAACAGCACAACAATGTATGGACGCGATATGTATCTAATTACGAACAGGGGGTTTGTTCCTTTCCACGAAAGTGAGAACCGATTTGGAGGTGCGGCTGAATCTGGAAAATACGCAGTCAGAATGCATATGCATAGGATGATAGGCTAATTGTAAACATGTTTCGCTAATCAAATCTAATTTTTTAAATGATATAGATATATGCAGTATTTCATGCAAAATAAAATGAACAAAAAAATGACTAAATGACGCTAATGGGTAAGTTTCTTTCGACTGCGTTATCTACATCTCTTTCCTCTCCAGCACTCTTTCCGCTCCAATGCCTGGCTACAACCCCCATCCTTCCCTCCCTACCTCCTCGTACCACACGAACACGCGCAGACATGCACAAAAACACACGCACGCACGCGCACACACACACACACACCACATCTTGTTCAGTCACAGGACAACGCGATGTGTAACACATCCCCTAGACAGACATTGTAATCCAGTTAAACACTACAACAACAAAAAACACAAAGTCCTCGTAACAACAGCAGCATCGTGCACGCACACATTACACACAGCGCACTGTCCCCAAATGCAGGCCTGCAAGAATATGGTCCATTTATTTATAATCTCTTAAGGACATCCGCTTATCACAACACGTAACGAAAAGAAAAAAAACATATGGGATATCAATTATGGCATTTCCATGTAATGACCTTTTTGAAAAATATTTTTGTTATTTGTATTCATTTATTTGTGGGCACGGGGTCATGACTGAAATCCTTAGGGTCATGAGTGAATTTGATGAATTTGAAGGCCAGATTGTTCACATATTTGACACGTCAATTTAAAACGTTCAACCTGAAAGCAATTATTTCATCAAAAAGCAATGTAAAGCTTCAGCTTTATCCGCAGTGTGTTTCCATGTAAACCCAATCAGTGTGTATAATCTGGGGCCATAGAAAATGGAGGATGCATAATTAGACTGCTGATAATAACTGAGTCAATGCATGTGTTCACATCTTTTCGACATCCACACTATTTAGGAACCGTGTCATTGTAGAAGACAAAGCTAATTTCCAACAGTGGGCACATTTTCTGCGCAAAAATGATTTTTTAAATATTTTTTTTATATCCCCAGTATCAGTTAACACGCATGTATCGACCCTTGTGCACGAGAACACGCACGCACCTACATACTTAGGAAGGTTAATTATTAATCGTATACGCACTAATAAGCTGCGCCAAATAAAGTGACATATATGCTTTACATGCAGTTTCTGTTTGGGACAGAGAGAAGAGACAAAACAAATGCACTCCTGACGACCCCCTCTACTTTTCTGATATGCTACAGCACAGAAACAAGCATGCAGCTGGACATGGCTGAAACAATCTTTGCGTCTACACATAGTCTTCTAGTATTGCCGTATCTCCATATTCATGACTACTCGACCTGTTCATAAATGCAAATGGTGTTATCTCCTCCATCTTAACTGTGATAGACAGTGCTTATGGGCATTTGGAAAACGCTGATTATCCTCCTCGTCCTTCTCAAAAACAAACTTATAACTTACAGCTGCGTATTGCGTCCATGGTTTCATCAATACATATAAAAAAAATAAAGGATGGCTGAAAAGTCCTAAATGTCATCCTCCATTCTTGGTGTGGCTAAACCAACAAAGCGTATCCAAAACAAGGTTTTAAAAAAAATGACTACTGAATCATACGGATAAAAATAAAAAAATAAACAGAACGCAAAGTTGTGACTTTTTAAATGTGTGGATATAATTAACCCAAGCAGAATGTACAAACTGCATGCGCTCCAACTTCAATTTTGAGATCAATAGTTAGTTGCTTTTACCTACCTTCTTGTAAAGAATACAGCAGGAATAAAGTTACCACCCACATGCCATAAATAGCAGGTATATGTCTCAGGAATGTTGTGCAATCCGGACGAGTGCACGGCGCAGCGTTTGGCCAGGCGAGGCTCCGTGCTGGAGTGGTGACGATGCTCCCCGGCGATCTCTTTAGCCCTAGTCCCAGACTCGCCAGCGCCGAGGAACGGACACGGATCTGGTCCCGCCTTCCGTACCCTCCCCTAGCCGGGACTGTCATCCGAGAGGGCGACTCCCCCGCTATTCTAATGATGCGCCGTGATGGAGTGGTAAGGCAGCGCGTCTACTGTACGAGGACCACACGCACGGAAAGCGCCGGGGAGAGGGCAATGGAGACAGAGCACGGCGATTCATGGCGCGCTTCAAGTGCGCTGGTGAAGGTGTTGGTGGGGTGCGTGTGTGTGGTGTGTGTGCGTATGGGGGGAGGAGGGGCGTTGCATGTTTCTGAATAACCGGGATTTGTTCCTGGGAGGTCAAATTTGTGATGTCTGAGGTGTAATAGAGCAAGTGGATACTGGGGAGCACCTGCTTCTTTCCGTGGGCGTGCGCATCTGTGGACCTTCACTGGTTAAGTCTCATCGCGCACAATGGGGCTGAATCATTCACCTACTATATCAAATTGATACGCCTGGAATGGGGATGCCATATAACTAAGCTCAGCGTGCTAATTTATCTATATATGCTCACTGACCTTTGTAATATGTATTTTGGCTTGGGTAGTCTATTAGAATCACATGCTGGATTGAGAGGAAACAAACTATATTTATATTCTGGTTAGAGAATACACACACAGACACACACACAAACACACACTCACACACTCACACACACACACACACACATATATAGTGTATATATATATATATATACACTCACCTAAAGGATTATTAGGAACACCTGTTCAATTTCTCATTAATGCAATTATCTAATCAACCGATCACATGGCAGTTGCTTCAATGCATTTAGGGGTGTGGTCCTGGTCAAGACAATCTACTGAACTCCAAACTGAATGTCAGAATGGGAAAGAAAGGTGCTTTAAGCAATTTTGAGCGTGGCATGGTTGTTGGTGCCAGACGGGCCGGTCTGAGTATTTCACAATCTGCTCAGTTACTGGGATTTTCACGCACAACCATTTCTAGGGTTTACAAAGAATGGTGTGAAAAGGGAAAAACATCCAGTATGTGGCAGTCCTGTGGGCGAAAATGCCTTGTTGATGCTAGAGGTCAGAGGAGAATGGGCCGACTGATTCAAGCTGATAGAAGAGCAACTTTGACTGAAATAACCACTCGTTACAACCGAGGTATGCAGCAAAGCATTTGTGAAGCCACAACACGCACAACCTTGAGGCAGATGGGCTACAACAGCAGATGTCCCCACCGGGTACCACTCATCTCCACTACAAATAGGAAAAAGAGGCTACAATTTGAGTACCGTGACGTCGCCCGGTATGGCGCAGCCGGGGCCCCACCCTGGAGCCAGGCCCGGGGTTGGGGCTCGTATGCGAGCGCCTGGTGGCCGGGCCTTCCCCCATGGGGCCCGGCCGGGCTCAGCCCGAACGGGCGACGTGGGGCCGCCCTCCCGTGGGCTCACCACCCACAGGAGGGACCATAAGGGGCCGGTGCAAAGAGGATCGGGCGGCAGTCGAAGGCAGGGGCCTAGACAACCCGATCTCTGGACACGGAAACTGGCTCTAGGGACGTGGAATGTCACCTCGCTGGCGGGGAAGGAGCCTGAGTTGGTGCGTGAGGTTGAGAGGTTCCGATTAGAGGTAATCGGGATCACCTCTACACACGGTTTGGGCTCTGGAACCACACTCCTTGAGAGAGGATGGACTCTTCACCACTCTGGAGTTGCCCATGGTGAGAGGCGGCGGGCTGGTGTGGGTTTGCTCATAGCTCCCCAGCTCTGCCGCCATGTGTTGGAGTTTACCCCGGTGAACGAGAGGGTCGTTTCCCTGCGCCTACGGGTCGGGGATAGGTCTCTCACTGTTGTTTGTGCCTACGGGCCGAACGGCAGTGCAGAGTACCCGACCTTCTTGGAGTCTCTGGGAGGGGTGCTGGAAAGTGCTCCGACTGGGGACTCTATTGTTCTACTGGGGGACTTCAACGCCCACGTGGGCAACGACAGTGACACCTGGAGGGGCGTGATTGGGAGGAACGGCCCCCCGGTTCTGAACCCGAGTGGTGTTCAATTATTGGACTTCTGTGCTAGTCACAGTTTGTCCATAACGAACACCATGTTCAAGCATAAGGGTGTCCATCAGTGCACGTGGCACCAGGACACCCTAGGCCGCAGGTCGATGATCGACTTTGTTGTCGTCTCATCTGACCTGCGGCCGTATGTCTTGGACACTCGGGTGAAGAGAGGGGCGGAGCTGTCAACTGATCACCACCTGGTGGTGAGTTGGATCCGATGGCGGGGGAGGAAGCTGGACAGACTCGGCAGGCCCAAGCGTACTGTAAGGGTCTGCTGGGAACGTCTGGCAGAGTCTCCTGTCAGAGAGATCTTTAACTCCCACCTCCGGCAGAGTTTCGACTGGATCCCGAGGGAGGTTGGAGATATTGAGTCCGAGTGGACCATGTTCTCCACCGCCATTGTCGAAGCGGCCGCTCGGAGCTGTGGCCGTAAGGTCTCCGGTGCCTGTCGAGGCGGCAATCCCCGAACCCGGTGGTGGACACCGGAAGTAAGGGATGCCGTCAAGCTGAAGAAGGAGTCCTATCAGGCCTGGTTGGCTTGTGGGACTCCTGAGGCAGCTGACGGGTACCGACAGGCCAAGCGGGCTGCAGCCCGGGTGGTTGTGGAGGCAAAAACTCGGGCCTGGGAGGAGTTCGGTGAGGCCATGGAGAAGGACTATCGGCTGGCCTCGAAGAGATTCTGGCAAACCATCCGGCGCCTCAGGAGAGGGAAACAGTGCCCTACCAACGCTGTTTACAGTAGAGGTGGACAGCTGTTGACCTCAACTGAGGATGTCGTCGGGCGGTGGAAGGAGTACTTCGAGGATCTCCTCAATCCCGCTGACACGTCTTCCATTGAGGAAGCAGAGGATGAGGGCTCAGAGGTGGACTCGTCCATCACCCGGGCTGAAGTCACTGAGGTGGTCAAGAAACTCCTCGGTGGCAAGGCACCGGGGGTGGATGAGATCCGCCCTGAGTACCTCAAGTCTCTGGATGTTGTGGGGCTGTCTTGGTTGACACGCCTGTGCAACATCGCGTGGCGGTCGGGGACAGTGCCTCTTGGATGGCAGACCGGGGTGGTGGTCCCTCTTTTTAAGAAGGGGGACCGGAGGGTGTGTTCCAACTATAGGGGGATCACACTTCTCAGCCTCCCCGGGAAAGTCTATGCCAGGGTTCTGGAGAGGAGAATACGGCCGATAGTAGAACCTCGGATTCAGGAGGAACAGTGTGGTTTTCGTCCGGGCCGTGGAACACTGGACCAGCTCTATACCCTCTACGGGGTGTTGGAGGGTTCATGGGAGTTTGCCCAACCAATCCACATGTGTTTTGTGGATTTGGAGAAAGCATTCGACTGTGTCCCTCGCGGCATCTTGTGGAGGGTGCTTGGGGAATATGGGGTCCTGGGTCCTTTGCTAAGGGCTGTCAGGTCCCTGTACAACCGAAGCAGGAGCTTGGTCCGCATTGCCGGCAGTAAGTCAGACTTGTTCCCAGTGCATGTTGGACTCCGGCAGGGCTGCCCTTTGTCACCGGTTCTGTTCGTAATTTTTATGGACAGAATTTCTAGGCGCAGCCAGGGGCCGGAGGGTGTCAGGTTTGGGGACCACACAATTTCGTCTCTGCTCTTTGCAGATGATGTTGTCGTGTTGGCCCCTTCTAACCAGGACCTTCAGCATGCACTGGGACGGTTTGCAGCCGAGTGTGAAGCGGTGGGGATGAAAATCAGTACCTCCAAATCTGAGGCCATGGTCCTCAGTCGGAAAAGGGTGGCTTGCCCACTTCAGGTTGGTGGAGAGTGCCTGCCTCAAGTGGAGGAGTTTAAGTATCTAGGGGTCTTGTTCACGAGTGAGGGAAGGATGGAACGGGAGATTGACAGACGGATCGGTGCAGCTTCTGCAGTAATGCAGTCGATGTATCGGTCTGTCGTGGTGAAGAAAGAGCTGAGCCGCAAGGCGAAGCTCTCGATTTACCAGTCAATCTACGTTCCTACTCTCACCTATGGTCATGAGCTTTGGGTCATGACCGAAAGGACAAGATCCCGGATACAGGCGGCCGAAATGAGCTTTCTCCGCAGGGTGGCCGGGCGATCCCTTAGAGATAGGGTGAGAAGCTCGGTCACCCGGGAGGAGCTCAGAGTAGAGCCGCTGCTCCTCCACATCGAGAGGGGTCAGCTGAGGTGGCTTGGGCATCTTTTTCGGATGCCTCCGGAACGCCTTCCTGGGAAGGTGTTCCGGTCCCGTCCCACCGGGAAGAGACCCCGGGGAAGACCTAGGACACGCTGGAGGGACTATGTCTCCCGGCTGGCCTGGGAACGCCTCAGTGTCCCCCCGGAAGAGCTAGAGGAAGTGTCTGGGGAGAGGGAAGTCTGGGCATCCCTGCTTAGACTGCTGCCCCCGCGACCCGGCCCCGGATAAGCGGGAGAAGATGGATGGATGGATGGAGGCTACAATTTGCACGAGCTCACCAAAATTGGACAGTTGAAGACTGGAAGAATGTTGCCTGGTCTGATGAGTCTCGATATCTGTTGAGACATTCAGATGGTAGAGTCAGAATGTGGCGTAAACAGAATGAGAACATGGATCCATCATGCCTTGTTACCACTGTGCAGGCTGGTGGTGGTGGTGTAATGGTGTGGGGGAAGTTTTCTTGGCACACTTTAGGCCCCTTAGTGCCAATTGGGCATCGTTTAAATGCCACGGCCTACCTGAGCATTGTTTCTGACCATGTCCATCCCTTTATGACCACCATGTACCCATCCTCTGATGGCTACTTCCAGCAGGATAATGCACCCTGTCACAAAGCTCAAATCATTTCTAATTGGTTTCTTGAACATGACAATGAGTTCACTGTACTGAAATGGCCCCCACAGTCACCAGATCGCAACCCAATAGAGCATCTTTGGGATGTGGTGGAACGGGAGCTTCGTGCCCTGGATGTGCATCCCACAAATCTCCATCAACTGCAAGATGCTATCCTATCAATATGGGCCAACATTTCTAAAGAATGCTTTCAGCACCTTGTTGAATCAATGCCACGTAGAATTAAAGCAGTTCTGAAGGCGAAAGGGGGTCAAACACAGTATTAGTATGCTGTTCCTAATAATCCTTTAGGTGAGTGTATACTACCATTCAAAAGTTTGAAGGGTAACTTCGAAATTTCCATTAAAATTACTTCAAATTGATCAGAAATACAGTGTAGACATTGATAATGTGGTAAATGACTATTTTAGCTGAATACGGCTGCATTATAATGGAATATCTACATAGGCACATAGAGGACCATTATCAGCAACCATCAGTCCTGTGTTCCAATGCCACATTGTGTTTGCTAATCCAAGTTTATAATTCTAAAAGCCTAATTGATCATTAGAAATCCCTTTTGCAATGATGTTAGCCAAGCTGAAAACTGTTGCATTGATTAAAATTGGCCTTCTTTAGACTAGTTAAGTAACTTCAACATCAGCAATTGTGTTTGGTTAATGTCCTGAAACAAAAAACATTCTCCTGAAACGCGTCACTATTCTTGTTCTGAGAAATGAAGGCTATTCCATGTGAGAAATTGCCAAGAAACGAAAGATCTTGTACATCAATTGGGTACTACTCCTTTCATAGAACAGCAAAAACTGTCTCTAACCAGAATAGAAAGAGGAGTGTGAGGCCCTGGCGCACAACTGAGCAAGAGGACAAAAACATTATAGTGTCTAGTTTGAGAAACAAAGGCCTCACTGGTCCTCAACTGGCAGCTTCATTAAATAGTACCCACAAAATACCAGTCTCAACATCAACAGTGAAGAGGTGTAACGAGGACACGCGTGGAGGACGCATGCCACCCCTCCCGACGTGGTATTCGGCGTGCATCATCGCCGGCCTTCTAGCCACGCCGCTCCTCCTCCCATGTCACTGTTATGTCTTGTTATTACACACACCTGCGACTCACATGACACTTTTGGTGGCCTTCCCTGATTTTCCTGCTAACTCCCAGTGTAAGGCACTCGTAGACTCAGGCACAGCTGGAAATTTCATGGACAGCGGTTACGCACAGAGACTGCGCATTCCTCTGGTGCCATTGTCTAGACCTAGGTCCATTACGGGCTTAGACAGCGAACTACTAGGTACTGGTCTCGTTGAGAACGTCACGGTGCCCATCACTATGACTGTACAGCACGCCCATACTGAACAGATTGAATTTCATGTTATTCACTCTCCAGCTTTCCCTGTGGTGCTGGGTCTTCCGTGGTTGTCGGGACACAACCCGACTATTTCCTGGTCGCAGAGAGTGTTGACAGGGTGGTCTCAGGGGTGTCAGGAGAGGTGTCTAGGTGTTTACGTTGGTGAGACCTCGGTGGAAAGTCCAGACAATGTCTCCGCAGTGCGCCTTCACCCGGAATATGCTGATTTGGCGCTGGTCTTTTCTAAGACCATGGCTAGTCGTTTGCCACCACATCGGTCCGGGGATTGTGCTATAAACCTAAAGGGAGATGCTGTGCCGCCTTATTGCCATGTGTATCCCCTGTTGCAGGCAGAAACAGCAGCGATGGAGACCTATGTGGTTGAATCCCTGCGGCAGGGGCAGATCCGCCGTTCCACCTCGCCCGCCTCCTCAAGTTTCTTTTTCATGAAGAAGAAGGATGGGGGTTTGCGTCCATGCATTGACTACAGGGCGCTGAATAAACTGACGGTCCGTTATTCATATCCCATCCCCCTTATTTCCCAGTACATTGAGTCAATGCATGGGGCGCGCTTCTTCACGAAACTGGACCTCAGGAGCGCGTACAACTTGGTGAGAATCTGAGAGGGAGACGAGTGGTTGACGGCCTTCAGCACCACCATGGGGCACTACAAATACCTGGTGATGCCGTATGGGTTGATGAATGCTCCGGCAGTGTTTCAGTCCTTTGTGAACGATGTGTTTAGGGACATGCTGGCACGCGGATTTGTGGTTTACATCGGCGACATCCTTGTGTATTCCGCTACGCGTGCTGAGCATGTGTCTCTCGTTCGCAGGGTGCTGAAGCGGCTGCTGGAGAATGGCCTGTACGCTAAAGCAGAGAAGTGCGCGTTCTTCCAGCGGATTTCCGCCGATGGGGTGGAAATGGAGGTCGATCATGTGTCAGCCGTGCGTAATTGGCCCGTTCCTACCACGATTAAGGCGGTGCAGCGGTTTATTGGGTTTGCCAATTTCTACCGTAGGTTTATACGGGGCTTCGGCAAGGTAGCAGCTCCTATCGCTTCCTTATTGAAGGGTGGGCCGAGCCAGATCACCTGGACGGCCGAGGCAGACGTGGCGTTTCGCACCCTTAAAAGAATGTTCACCTCTGCCCTGGTTTTGGCTCACCCCGACCCGTCACTGCCGTTCATAGTGAAGGTGGATGCCTCGGAGGTAGGGTAGGTGCTGTGTTATCCCAAATGTCAGGTACCCCTCCTAAGCGTCGCCCCTGCGCTTTTTACTCGCGGAAGCTCAGCGAGGCAGAGCGCAACTATGCCGTCGGTGATAGGGAGCTGTTGGCTGTGTTTAGCGCCTTGACTGTTTGGAGACATTGGCTCGAGGGAGCAAGACACCCATTTGTAGTCTGGACCGACCACCGAAACCAGGAGTACATCAGGGCGGCGAAGAGACTGAACCCTCGTCAGGCCTGATGGGCATTGTTTTTTGCCCGGTTTGATTACACGTTGTCATACATGCCGGGTATGAAAAACGCCAAGGCTGGTATTTTGCCGGGTGCGACGCGGTGTAAGTCGGGTAGATAAGACACAGATTCTGCCCGCCTCGTGCATTGTGGCGTCGGTTGTGTGGGACGTGGACACGGACATTCAGCGGGCGTTGCACGGCGATCCTGGGCCTCCTTGGTGTCCTGCAGATCATCAGTACGTTCCGCTGGATGTTCGTGACCGTTACATCTACTGGGCCCACACGTCCCCATCCACGGATCACCCGGGCATAGACCATACTGTGCGTTGCCTTACCGACAAGTACTGGTGGCCTGGTCTGGCCAAGGATGTGAGTGCGTACATGTCCTCCTGTTCGTTGTGCGCTCAGTGTAAGACCCCTTAAGTTACATCCTTTGCCCGTTCCACAACGACCGTGGTCTCACTTGGCCCTTGATTTTTTAACCGATCTTCCCCCCTCACTAGGCAATACCACGATCCTGGTTGTTGTGGACCGGTTCCTTCCCCTCCCCGGGCTCCCGACGGCTCTGCAGACTGCGGAGGCTCTGTTTACCCATGTCTTCCGACATGGTTCGGGATGAGGTTCCTGCAGTCCTATTGTCAAGATCGGCCGGGGGAGTGGTCGGAGTTCCTGCCCTGGGAAGAGTGTGCCCAGAATTCGCTCCGCCACTCCTCCACTTCCTTGACCCCTTTTCAGTGTGTCCTGGGGTACCAGCCGGTTCTGGAGCCCTGGCAGAGCCAGCCCGAGTCCGGGGCTCCGGCGGTGGACGACTGGTTCCGGTGCGCCGAGGACACCTGGTCCGTAGCTCATCGGCACATCCGGCGCGCCGGGGTTTGCTAGAAGTCTACGCTGTGAGAGACCGGGTCTGGCTCTCGACCCGGAACCTCCCTCTCCGCCTGCCCTGCCGGAAGCTGGGCCCGCGGTTTGTGGGGCCTTTCAAAGTCATAGGGGGAGTGAACGAGGTAACCTATAAGTTACAACTTCCCCCCGACTACAGAATTAATGCCTCGTTCCATGTATCTCTCCTCAGACCGGTGGTGGCTGGTCGCCTCCAGCAACCTGAGGTGCGGGTGGTCCCTCCGCCCCCTCTGGACATCTAGGGGGGCCCGGCGTACTCGGTCCATTCCATCCTCGACTCGAGGCGCCGGGGGGGGCCTGCAGTTACTGGTGGAGTGAGAGGGGTACGGCCCGGAGGAGCGTTGCTGGGTGCCGGCGGTGGATGTTCTTGATCCGGAGCTCCTCGCTGACTTCCATGGTGGGCGCCCTGATTGTCCTGCGCGGCGTCCTCCGGGTCGGCCTCGGGGGCCAGCGGGGGCACGCTGCCGGAGCCGCGCGTCGAGGGGGGGTACTGTAACGAGGACGCGCGTGGAGGATGCGCGCCACCTTTCCCGACGTGGTGTTCGGCGCACGTCATCGCTGGCCTTCTAGCCACGCCGCTTCTCCTCCCAGGGCACTGTCATGTCTTGTTATTGCACGCACCTGGTGTCCATTCCCTCATTAGGTCGCATATATAAGTTCCTGCGTTTCCGAGTGTCTTTGTGTGGTATTGTTCAATGTATAGTTTTCTGGATTTGCTGTGCGTAATTGTTATGCGGTTGTGCGCTATTTAAGTGCTGCCTCCCTGCATTCGTCTCCTTTTTTGCATACACACCACGAAGACAAACTGTGACAAGAGGCTCCAATCAAGCGCCGTTCACAGGGTTCAGCATGGCGTTGCAAAATGGAGTGATAGCCTTTCTTTAAGATCCCTTTAACCCTGTACAAATCTTCCACTTTACCACCACCAAAGCACCACCAGACCACAGAATTGCCTCCACCATGCTTGACAGATTGCGTCAAGCACTCCTCTAGCATATTTTCATTTGGTCTGCGTCTGACAAATGTTCTTCTTTGTGATCCCAACAACTCAAACTTAGAATCGTCTGTCAATAACACATTTTTTCCAATCTTCCTCCAGTGTCTGTGTTTTTTTTGTCCATCTTAATCTTTTCTTTGTTTCTGGACATTTTGAGCCTGTAACTGAACCCACAATAGCTGACATTCCAGATACTCAACTAATCAGCACAACAGTTTTCAGCTGTGGTAACATACTGTTAAGAAAAATAGGGGAACACATAATCATCAAAGTATAGCACCAGTTATAAGTCATTATAAGTAAATTATAAGTCAGTTTAACTTCAGGAATATAAATCTGTCCCGTTAGGAAGCATAAGCAACTGTGAATCAATGTCACCGGTTCTGTTGCAAATGAAACACGTGACAGATGTGAAAGAGTCTGGAGATGCCATGGTGAACGTTATGCTGCCTGCAACATCATCCAGCATGACCGGTTTAGTGATGGGTCAGTGATGGCCCTGGGGAGGCATATCCTTGCAGGGTCGCACAAACCTCCACATGCTAGCCAACGGTACCCTGATTGCTATAAGGTATCAAGATGAAATCCTCGGACCCATCGTCAGACATCTTCTGCTGGTGCAGTGGGCCCTGGGTCCCTCCTGGTGCAGGACAAAGCCCAGCCTCATGTGGCCAGAGTGTGTAGGCACTTTCTGGATGATGAAAGCATTGATGCTATTGACTGGCCCTTACATTCCCCAGAACTGAATCCAATTGAGAACCTCTGGGACGTTATGTATCAGTGCATCTGACACTGCCAAGTAGCGCCACAGACTGTCCATGAGCTCACTGATGCCCTGATCCAGGTTTGGGAGGAGATCCCCCAGGACACCATCCACTGTCTCATCAGGTGCATGTCCAGATGTTTAATGGGAGTGCATACAGGCACGTGGGGGCCATACACACTACTGTCATATTGGAGTTGCGTGATGAAATTCACGCAAGTTGGAACAGCCTGTTATTTCAACTGTTTACTTAGATTTTCGGTGTGAGTTTGAATCCAACCCTCAATCAGTTGGTGATTTTGGTTTCCATTGACTGTTGTTACATCATTTTCTTCTCAATGAATTACACAATGTACAGTAAAGACTTTGATCTTTACAATATTTCCTTCATCGAGACCCGATATGTGATTTAAGTGTTCCCTTAATTTTTTGGAGCAGTTATTTATATTTATTTGAGTAATTTCCTTCAAAATGGTTTGTACTCATACATCATACATATCATATATGTATACACATTTGCCAGATCGATATGAATATCAGACAATGAATCTCTTTCTTCCTCTCTGGCACAAACATGGTGCCACACAAGGCTCAGTCTGTCCTTAGAGAACCGCCTCCCCCTTTCAACACAAACACACACACGCACACGCGCGCACGCAAGTTTCCACTTTCACACACCGACACCTCTCTTACAAGCACACAACCGCACACGGACACAACGACATATGAGGGGGGGAGTGTTCAAAGATGCACTGAATAATCACTGATCTTGTTGCGTTGACAGCGTTGCGTAGCAGAGAAAATGAGCATAATGAAACGAGGAGCCTCTTTGTGTGTAGCTGGATCCATAAGCTATATTTGATTTGTATTGGTACTGCAATAGAAGCCAATTATGAAGAAAAAAAAAACTCAGGACACGTGAAACATTTTAAGTGTGGTCTACTAAACACATCAGTTCTATAATGAGCGTTTGCAAACATGCACTGTTACCACTGTAAAAAGATTTATAAATACAAATCATTTTTGAAATAGTCCCGAGTGATTTATGTTTGGTGGATGTTCAGTAAATGTCAACATCATTTAAATTAATAGTCTGCTAACCCGACACTTCTACCCCTGTCCTGATGGTAGAAAATGCTCAACATAAGCCCTACACGGTAAAGAGGTGACCATGAATTTGACAGTAGCTTTCAAGCAGCTTAGTGGGAAGTAACATTCTGTGTTTAATTGTACAGTACAGCAAGCTGCTGTATTTTAAATGCATTGGGTGAAGAATATGGACCCAGTTTGGGGTAATGGTTAGGGGGTTCACAGTTAGATAAAGACCTGGTTTAGGGTGAGGGGAGTAGGTCCAATATTTCATCTACTGTCACAGATGAGATGAATGTTGTTAAGAATGTTTTTTATTGTAAACCTTGTTATAGGAGTTGAAAATATGAACAGCTCAAAACCGGAAATACCAAAGAAGCAAAAATATGGAGTTGTTGATTACAGTCTGGGCAGGTACGTCTGTTCTTCCTGGACCATCGGGTTGTCCTTCGACCTGAGGTAAAAAGTCTGCCCCAGAACAGCCAGCTCCCCAACTGCTATCCTCAGGCCTCAGGGTTTGTATACAAAATGTGTGTTTTGTTATGTAGTTTGTGTTAGTGGATCTACGGTATTTGTAGCATATATACCCTGCATTTGTATATTACGTTTTTGTGTATGTAGTGTGTTTGTGTATGTAAGCCCACAGCAGTGGTTGGAAAGACCGTGTGAGAATATGATGGAGCCAAGAGACTTGATGGATAGAGAGAAGAGGAGAGGGACAGTAATTGAGTTTAGGGGAAGACCAGTTGGAAGGTGCTGCATGGCAGGCACCAATCTTCTCCACGTCACCCGGTGGGTGCGTTCTGCCAGGCAGAAAGTGTTCCAAGAGTAAGCAGAGTCTGCGATCCCCAATTCAGAGAATGTTGAAATTAGGATGCTATGGAACACAGTGTCAAAAGCAGCGGATAGATCAAGGAGGATGAGAACGGATGAGAGATAGTTCACTTGGGCCGTGTGAAGAGCTTTTGTTACACCAGACCTGGGCCAACTACGTCCCGCGGGCCACATCCGGCCCTTTGTACGTCCCTGTCCGACCTGTGTGAGGCCAATCATAAATTATAGCAGATCTGGGCAAACTACGGCCCGCTGGCCACATCCGGCCCTTTGTTTGTCCCTGTCCGACCTGTGTGAGGCCAATCATAAATTATAGGGATGCACTGAAAATTCGGAATAATTGACACAATCTTTTCTTTCGGTGTTTCAGTGTTTGGTTCTCTGCCTTTGGAAATGTTATTTTGAAAAGTGTTACGTTTGAATTGCTGACGTATGGACGTATATGCGTGCGTGAGCTGAGAGTGAAGGTGAACAGCGACATGTGACGCTAGCCAGGTTACCCTCAAGTTGTTGGCTCAAGCTAAGAAAAGAAAAGTTGATAACGAATGCCGTGTTTTCAACAAGACATGGACTGCCAAGTACTTATTTACAGAAATTAAAGGTAAAGCCGTTTGCTTAATCTGTGGTACACAGGTCGCTGTGTTAAAGGATTATAATTTGAATTGCCACTACACGACCAAGCATGAGGAATAATACAGAAATCTGTCTGATGAAGAGCACGCGTGGGAGTTGCTAGCAAAACTGCAATCCCAACAAGGACTTTTTACGAAACTTCACACCCCCAGAGATGCAGCCGTCAGGACAAGGTATGTAATTTCTCACAAAATCGCCAGAAAAAGTAATGCGTTTTCTGATGGAGAGTTTATTAAGAAGTGCTTATTGGACTCTATTGCGTTGTTGTGCCCGGAGAAAAAGGGCGCATTTGAGAACGTGTCACTCTCCCGACGCACTGTAAAAAAGTGGGTTGAGGACATCGCTGGAAACTTGGAGCTTCAGCTGAAGAACAGAGTGGCTGACTTTGACAATTTTTCTCTGGCTTTGGATGAGAGCTGCGATGTACGTGACCCCGCCCAGCTACTCATCTTCTTACGTGGGATAACTGCAGACTTTCAAATCACGGAGGAGTTTGCAGCCATGCAGTCAATGAAAGGGACAACCACTGGTAATGACTTGTTCACAGAAGTAAATGCATGTTTGGACATGTTAGGATTGAAATGAGACAAGCTGGCAGGTGTGACAACAGACGGTTGTCCAAATCTGACGGGGAAAAATTTTGGACTTTTAAAGAGAATGCAGGATAAAGTGACAGAAATGAACCCTTTGCAGAAATTGACATTTTTGCATTGTTTTATACATCAGGAAGTGTTATGAAAGACAGTGTTAAAAATGAACCATGTTGTTGATGCTGTAACTAAAACAGTTAACTTCATCCGAGCGAGAGCATTAAAACACAGAAAATTTGTTGCATTTTTGGAGGAAAATGAGATTGAACATGGTGACATAGGCTATCACTGCACTGTCAGGTTGCTCAGCCTTGGCAAAGTACTGAAAAGTGTCTGGGACCTGAGAGACCAGATTCAGGATTTCTGTGTTAAGAAAAGACAACACCCCAGAGCTTTCAGATAAAGACTGTGTGGCAGACCTCGGATTCACTGTGGATGTGACTGCACTAATGAACAAACTAAATGTCAAACTGCAGTGCAAGGGCCTTTTTGTGCATGAGATGTACAGTGCAGTGAAGGCTTTCATGAGAAAGTTTCAGCTTATCTCAAGCCAAGTGAAGGACAACATTCTGACCCACTTGCCAACACTAAAGGAAGCCAAAAGATCAGCCAATCACATCCACAAGTACTCAACCATGTTAGAAGCACTGCATGCAGAGTTTTCGAGGTGATTTCAAAACTCTTGAGAGTAAAATTCACATGGTTTCTTCTCCCTTCAACTGCAGTGTGGATAATGCACCAAGTGATGTTCAGATGGAACTCATTGACCTGCAGTCTGACACACTTCTGGCAGAGCACTTCAGGTCAGTCTCACTGCTGGACTTTTACTCCTGCCTCAAAGAGGAGAACTTTCCATACCTGAGGAGGCATGCTCAGAGGATTCTAGTCCTCTTTGGATCTACCTATCTACGTGATCAGACATTCTCAGTGATGAAGTTCAACAAATCCAAACACAGATCCTATATCACTGATGACCACCTCTCAGCTGTCCTTCGCATAGCCACCTCAGACATTCAGCCAGATTTCAATGCCCTTGTTCAAGCCCAGAACAGACTGGATTATTCTCACTGAAGAGGTAAAATGAGGTGGAAAACATTACAAGTTATTGTTTGTTGTATTGCTGTATTTCTATAAACTTGTTAAGTTGTTTGTTGTTTTTTTTTTTATTGTTTGTGGAGATTAACAAGTAAAAAAAAATTGCACTGATTCAATAATTGCTTTTGTTTTCTTTTTTGACCTATACACCACAATTTCACATTGCCTAATATAAATATTTCTAGAATAGTTTTATTCTTCCGATTATCAGTACCAGCTATTCAAAATATATAATTTAGTGCATTTTACAATGGAAGAAATTTGAGCAGAATTAAGTTGAAGTTATCGTTGGTGTGGCCCTCTGACACAATTCAGGTTTCTCATGTGGCGCTGGTCGTTTATTCACCTTTTACCCATTCACTACCCTCACACCTTTTACCCGTTCACTACCCTCACACCTTTTACCCGTTCACTACCCTCACACCTTTTACCCGTTCACTACCCTCACACCTTTTACCCATTCACTACCCTCACACCTTTTACCCATTCACTACCCTCACACCTTTTACCCGTTCACTACCCTCACACCTTTTACCCGCTCACTACCCTCACACCTTTTACCCGCTCACTACCCTCACACCTTTTACCCGCTCACTACCCTCACACCTTTTACCCGCTCACTACCCTCACACCTTTTACCCGTTCACTACCCTCACACCTTTTACCCGTTCACTACCCTCACACCTTTGACCCGTTCACTACCCTCACACCTTTGACCCGTTCACTACCCTCACACCTTTGACCCGTTCACTACCCTCACACCTTTGACCCGTTCACTACCCTCACACCTTTGACCCGTTCACTACCCTCACACCTTTGACCCGTTCACTACCCTCACACCTTTGACCCGTTCACTACCCTCACACCTTTGACCCGTTCACTACCCTCACACCTTTGACCCGTTCACTACCCTCACACCTTTGACCCGTTCACTACCCTCACACCTTTGACCCGTTCACTACCCTCACACCTTTTACCCGTTCACTACCCTCACACCTTTTACCCATTCACTACCCTCACACCTTTTACCCGTTCACTACCCTCACACCTTTTACCCGTTCACTACCCTCACACCTCATATACTGGTTAGGGTTAAGGTTCAGCCTTCACCATTGTTTTTGTGGAAGATAGCATGCTTAACCTGGTCTATATATTGTGTACTGCATGCTTAACCTGGTCTATATATTGTGTACTGCATGCTTAACCTGGTCTATATATTGTGTACTGCATGCTTAACCTGGTCTATATATTGTGTACTGCATGCTTAACCTGGTTCATATATTGTGTACTGCATGCTTAACCTGGTCTATATATTGTGTACTGCATGCTTAACCTGGTCTATATATTGTGTACTGCATGCTTAACCTGGTCTATATATTGTGTACTGCATGCTTAACCTGGTCTATATATTGTGTACTGCATGCTTAACCTGGTCTATATATTGTGTACTGCATGCTTAACCTGGTCTATATATTGTGTACTGCATGCTTAACCTGGTCTATATATTGTGTACTGCATGCTTAACCTGGTTCATATATTGTGTACTGCATGCTTAACCTGGTTCATATATTGTGTACTGCATGCTTAACCTGGTTCATATATTGTGTACTGCATGCTTAACCTGGTTCATATATTGTGTACTGCATGCTTAACCTGGTCTATATATTGTGTACTGCATGCTTAACCTGGTCTATATATTGTGTACTGCATGCTTAACCTGGTTCATATATTGTGTACTGCATGCTTAGCCTGGTTCATATATTGTGTACTGCATGCTTAACCTGGTCTATATATTGTGTACTGCATGCTTAACCTGGTCTATATATTGTGTACTGCATGCTTAACCTGGTCTATATATTGTGTACTGCATGCTTAACCTGGTCTATATATTGTGTACTGCATGCTTAACCTGGTTCATATATTGTGTACTGCATGCTTAACCTGGTTCATATATTGTGTACTGCATGCTTAACCTGGTCTATATATTGTGTACTGCATGCTTAACCTGGTCTATATATTGTGTACTGCATGCTTAACCTGGTCTATATATTGTGTACTGCATGCTTAACCTGGTCTATATATTGTGTACTGCATGCTTAACCTGGTCTATATATTGTGTACTGCATGCTTAACCTGGTCTATATATTGTGTACTGCATGCTTAACCTGGTCTATATATTGTGTACTGCATGCTTAGCCTGGTTCATATATTGTGTTCTGCATGCTTAGCCTGGTTCATATATTGTGTACTGCATGCTTAACCTGGTCTATATATTGTGTACTGCATGCTTAGCCTGGTTTATATAGTGTAACAAGTCAAAACGCTACATGGAGAGAGAAGTCATAGGCAGTTACCATCTTTTCATAGTAGTCTTGCTTTTGTTATGGCACCATAAGTTACATGTTTTGCAGGAAATGTGCCCAAAAATGGCAGGACGTTTTTCAGTGGTTAAAATGTATATTTGATTTCCTGACTAATATGTCAAATATACATGTAATAAACTTAACCACTATAAGAAATAGTACAGTCACTATGTGTTGGGCGCTTAAATACCTCCATGAAAATATTCAAAACCACAGTAACAATGGGACACAAAATATCTCAAAGTGCAATACATTTTTATTCTATGTGAATCCAGTATGTTGCTTCTTACTCAACAATGTGAAACACACAAAAAAAAAAAACATAAAATGTCAGACCCAATAGTGTCTGATGACAACACAAGTAGAGCGCCAGGGTCACAAGGCCCAAGGTATGATCGAGAGGAGTGAACCGTGATAAGAGGCCATTCTAATGCGGTTCATAAAACCACAGCATATATTTGAATTAAGCCACACTACCCCCAAAGGCAGGGGCTGCAGAGCCTGTAACAACATTACATGCATCCCAAATCTAATTCCATAAATTGGGGGCCATTTATGGAATTCTCCCGCTCTCTCGGGAGTCCCAGACCGTGGTTCTCCTGTAGCCTTCCGCGTTCGGGGCCCCTTTTCCCTGTCAGCGGGCAGCATCAACACCCCTTCACCTCTTGCCTATAATTATTGAATAATGACATGTGACACCCTGTAATGCTATTGATTGTAGGGTATACGAGGCTGGCCTGCTGAGGCCAGCTCTCAACAGTCCTTCTCACACGACGCATCAGCCGGGGGCCGAATGCAAGGCACAGTCACCAAAAACAAATTAACCCCGATGTCCGTCTGTCACCGGCCTCCTCAGTAACACGCCAAAGCCAGCGCAGGATAGGCAGAGTAACTAAGACCCAAAGGAGCGTGCCTATTGACAAACGTGCATGCGAGCGGACAGGTCATCCCGGCAGTGGGAGGACGGCGGTAAAGCTGAGTGCGAGCTTACAGCAGCTACGGCTCTCCAGCAGGACTTCTCCAGCAGTGGAGCAGGCCAGCCGCGCCACTCTTTCTCCATTATGTAACAGGTGGAGGGAGGCTGAGAAAGAGACAGAGAAAGGGAGAAAACACTAGTTGGCACCTAACTACTCCCACACACAGAGAGAGCGCACATAGGCACATACGCATGCGTGCACACACACACACACACACACACACACACACACACACACACACACACACACACAACGTGTCCATGGCAACGTAAATATACACTAGACAAGAGTCTGAGAAACGAGAAACCGAGAAATGGACAGTTTTGATTTCAGATAATCAGACTTGTAGAGTGGCTGAGGGAGGTCTTTCTTCTTCAACCTTGCCTCACCTCTCAACCGACCTATCATAAGTTCACTTAGTCACCAGCTGACTCCTAGAAAGTAGAATGTGCTGTATACTGCTCAACGCATATATTGTGCCATAAACAAACCATTGCTCCATTCACAGAAAAAAGTCAACATGCTGTGGGCACTGAGTGACACATAGGCTATGTTACTGCACGGAAAGGCTGCAACCCCCCCCCCCCACTTATGTCTGATCTGACCCCTTCTGACAGCATAAAGCAGGTTCTACTGTACTGGAAGTGGTGATCATCATGGGATGTGACAGTCCAGTAAAATGGCAAGCTCCCAGCAAGCAACAGATATCGCTTTGGACAAGATTCAAAGATGTCCACGACGCACCACATGATTCGTCTGCATCACTCTCTCTCTCACTGTTCCGGTGCCGCCTGAAGATACAGGGGTTTAGCGGGCAGAGGAGATGGGGAAGGAGGTGAAGCCTGGCGAAGAGCGGAAGGGGTAGAAAGGTTGAGAGAGATATAAGGAAGCGGATCCAAATGGGCTCTGAGATGGAATAAGGGAAAGCTTAGAGAGAAAATGAACTGGGGAAGTGACTGCTGAGATGAGAGAAAGTATGGTTATGAGAATGTGAGAGAGGGAGGGAGGGAGGGAGAGAGGGAGGGAGCGGGTGGGTTTATGTGAAATTTAATACTAATACTCAGCCAATCAGAGGGCCCCTCAGGCCATGGCTACATACTAGGATCATATTAGTATTCATGTATTTAGTATTAATACACGGTCCCCATGGCCTTCCCAAGGTCACTTGGCGGTGTCGGCGGCGGTGGCGGTGGTGGCGGGGGGCATCCGTTTGGGTTTGGCGCTCGGTGCTGGTAAATAATTCAATGGTGCGGAGGGATGACTCCCACTGAGGCAGCTATTGATCTGGACCCTATAACCAAACCCCAGCGTGGACTGTGTAGGACAGGTGGTGCGGCCAGTCCACCTCTCCCTGTCTGACACCTCTCCACACCAGCCGAAGCTCCCCCCTGTCAACGTGTCTGCCAGCCTGCCTGCTGCAGATCTCTGCACGCCCCAATGGGCGGCACACCTCGACTCGCCGCGTGTGGCGTGCTAAGATTAGATTCGTCCGCATTAGGCTAATATGGACCTGGACCTCATAACTGAGCCTGCCGCAGCCCATTCACGGAAGGCAGCACAGTGTAGCCATTTAACACAGCGCGCGCGTGTGTGTGGTTTTAGACATTAAAAGTGCTGTGGGCGTGTGCGTCATTGTGTGTGTGTGTGTGTGTGTGTGAGTGAGTGCATTTGAATGTGTTAATGTTTGATTGTGTGTTTGTATGTATGGATGTGTGAGTGAGTGGGGGGTTGGGGGGTTGGGGGGGGGCTATTTGAGTTGTGAGGGTTGGGGACATTGCTGGAGCAAGACTTTAGGGGGTGCTGATTTAGTCAAATGAGCCAGGAAGAATAATGAGGGGTGCACCTGTCCCTGAAGGAAGCCTGTACCTTATCTACATCGTTTTTACCTCCCCGTTTCTCCGGGTGACGATGGAAGAGAAGCTCTGCATGAGTCAGTCAGAGGAAAGGAGGCAAGGTAGATGGGTTTGGAGGGAGAGATGATGAATTCCTAAAAAGAAGCAGGAAAAGGGGGTGGTGACTGATGCAAATGATTAGCGGCATGCTGAAAAGTCCCTGAGGCTAACCAAAGCACACACACAAAAAAACACACGCGTAGCCAAACCACATCCAACATGGCGGCTATCCAAGCCACTCTTATATGGACCCAGTCCAGGGCATTAGCACACCTACTGATATCTTCGAAACACACTTCAACACATGTCCATTAGGATCCTTAACGGTGTTATGCTAACTACTGTTTGTTAGGCTGTCTGTGATAGATACATAGTAAAGATACATACACAGAAGACAGGGCATTGAAGATACGTGCAGTATCAGTGGCGGTTCCGTTGGAGATATGGATCAGAGATATCTGGTGACACCTAGTGGTCCCATGTCTGACTGGGAACAGTGTTGGTGAGTAGCACTGGCCATTTTAGACGCTATTAAGGGAGGTCTGATAATGTTAAGTAATTATTTTCTGCAATCCATTTAAGCCCCTCGTATTTTGTGATCGAACATCCAAAGGGTGCGGGTGTGATTTACTGAAAACAGCGGCAGCAGTAAACAACAAGAAAATATAATCAAATAACTTCTGTAGTAATAAGATGCTCCAGAGTACCAAGATACTACACTCCGTGGTTTTTAATAATGGATATTTCCGTCAGATTTCATCAGTCTCATTCACTTACTGTATGAAAACTTTGTTTGAGCACCCTCTATCTGCAAGTACAGTGGGGAGAACAAGTATTTGATAAACTGTCGATTTTGCAGGTCTGTAATTTTTATCATGGGTACACTTCCACAAAAATCCAGAAAATCACATTGTATGATTTTTTTATAATTAATTTGCATTTTATTGCATGTCATAATTATTTGATCACCTACCAACCAGTAAGAATTCCGGCTCTCACAGACCTGTTAGTTTTTCTTTAAGTAGCCCTCCGGTTCTCCCCTCATTCCCTGTATTAACTGCACCTGTTTGAACTCGTCACCTGGATGAAAGACACCTTTCCACACACTTAATCAAACACACTCCAACCTCTCAACAATGGCCAAGTTTGCCAATGACCATCTGGATGATCCTGAGGAGGAATGGGAGAAGGTCATGTGGTCTGATGAGACAAAAATAGAGCTTTTTGGTTTAAACTCCACTTGCTGTGTTTGGAGAAAGAAGAAGGATGAGTACAACCCCAAGAACACCATCCCAACTGTGAAGCATGGAGGTGGAAACATCATTCTTTGGGGATGCTTTTCTGCAAAGGGGACAGGGCGACTGCACCGTATTGAGGGGGGGATGTATGGGGTCATGTATCGCGAGATTTTGGCCAACAACCTCCCTTTCCCTCAGTAAGAGCATTGAAGATGGGTCGTGGCTGGGTCTTCCAGCATGACAACGACCCGAAACACACAGCCAGGGCAACTAAGGAATGGCTCCGTAAGAAGCATCTCAAGGTCCTGGAGTGGCCTAGTCAGTCTCCAGACCTGAACCCAATAGAAAATCTTTGGAGGGAGCTGAAAGTCTGTATTGCCCAGCGACAGCCACAAAACCTGAAGGATCTGGAGAAGGCCTGTATGGAGGAGTGGGACAAAATCCCTGCTGCAGTGTGTGCAAACCTGGTCAAGAACTACGGGAAACGTATGATCTCTGTTATTGCAAACAAGGTTCCTGTACCAAATATTGGCAATGTATCAAATACTTGTTCTCCCCACTGTATATATTTTGTGTCCCTTTTCCCCCCGTTATTTTGCCACTGCACACAACATTTCTGTACTACCACAAAACAGCCTACCACAAAACAGCGATAAGCACTAGGCATTGGGACCCACAATCTGGTACAAATATATTAGGCTGCGAATCGGTGGCATGCCAGACTCAAAAGGTAACATAAGTCTGCATAAATAAGCTTGTACCATATTTCTGTGCAATCCTGGTCAAGAACTACAGGAAACGCTTGACACGTGAAATGCTAAAATGTACTCCTCGTAAACCAGCCTCTCCTGCTTGTCAACTTTATTCTCTTAACATTATTTGACAATACTTAATAATTATTCCCTAATAACAACCTATGTACAACCTAATTACAACCTATGTACTCACTCTCAATTAACCATCCTCTAAAACTGTTAATGAATCGCCTCCAGACTCCTAATAAAAGCCACTAGCTTCTAACTAATGAAGCAAATTGGATTCCATGGACAGTATAGTGTGTTGAACTGGGGGTTAAAGACGGGGTCGAATATACAGTTTTGCTGGATGTAGCACACAGTGCCCCATGGTTTCACATTATATTTGTAACTTTACAAACTCCGGAGTATTTTGTACAATGCATTCACTATTCAGCAGCCCCTTGTACATTACAGTTGAGGGATGGAAAAAATAGTTTGTTTGGAATTATAACACAATCCCTCTCCAAATCAAATGAGCCTAAGCAAATTAATAACAATGATGACATCAAAATAGGATTTTAAATATTAAATATGTTCTCAAAATTAGGGCTGCTCAACCCTGTTCCTGGAGTTCTACTGTCCTGTAGGTTTTATCTCCAACTCTAATTTAGCACACCTGATTCTAATCATTAGCTGGATGAAAAGCTTAATCAGGTTAGTCACAAATGGGGTTGAAGAGAACCTACAGGACAGCAGATCTCCAGGAGCAGGTTTGAGCAGCCCTGGGCTGGGGCTAAAGGCAGTGACTAGAAATGGTGTGGCATCATCTTTTGCTGTTGTCTCATTTTTGATTCCCCAGAGCAGGAGGTCATGCAGAGCTTTGCTGAGAGCAGACATTTCATCTTGACCCCCATCAACATGGAACTGTCTGGGTGTGTGTGTGTGTGTGTCTGTGTTTGTGTGAGCATGCATGTGTTTATATGTGAGAATATGTAGAGCTTTGCTGAGAGCAGACTTTCCATCTTGACCTCCATTATTCTGAGATCTTATCACTTTCCCACGCTCAAACCTCCCACCTCTTAAACACAAACACACGAATGCACACTTGCGCTCACCTACGCCTAAATACACACACACACACATACCCCCACACACACACACATACCCACACATACACACACACACACACATACCCACACACACACACACATACACACACACACACACACACACACACATACACACACATACTTTCAGTACCGAAGCGCACACATTTACTGAAGAGCACAAATAAAATTAACAGTGGACTTCATGGTGTCTTTATGCAAAGGATCAAAGCTATCCCTGACCGCTGACAAACTAGTACAGTGTCATCTGCTTTTCCCTGACTTATGCAGACCTGCAGTTGGAAAGCTGCATATGCAGAGATGGGCAGTAATTATTTTATATATGCACTGTGGAAGCACTGAGTCTACACTGTTGAAAACAAGTGCCCTAACAAGAAAACAGTTACCGTACCATTGACCTCAACCTGTGAACCATTACAGTTGCTGTGAACATTTCGGGATAAAAGCCCTATTGTCGAAGTATCCTTTGTCAAGCTCTGAGGCTGAAAGTAAATGAAGACCAAAGGGCATCCTACAGAAGAGGAAAAGGCTACTAAATAATACCCGCCAGTTTGGATATCACAGTGAGCACAACTGAATCAATAAACACGAAACGGAAACTGTGTGACACCGCCCTGGCACTGTGCAGTGTTTGGTTTTCACTAGACACTGTGATTTGAGTTTTGGCCAATAAGTTCTATGTTGGTCTCTGCAGACCACGAAATCATCAATTAGAGGTCAGAGCTGATAGCATTTCGGTCGATTAAATCACTCGCTCCAACACCTTGAATTAATTGTTTTCTTTGCTCTGCAAGGGCCATGGCTTTTGTGGAGCAACGGTAACGATGCTTCATAGGTGATCGACTGTGGGGCGTTCGGTACAAGACTGTTACACACAACCAGGGGTGCAGTGTAAAACTCTGGGCCCTGTACATATGTGGTCTCTGAGGGCCCATCCCCTCTTTATTCAAGATTCAAAAATTTTCGAGGGCCCCTCTACACATACAGTGGGGAGAACAAGTTTTTGATACACTGACGATTTTGCAGGTTTTCCTACGTACAAAGCATGTAGAGGTCTGTAATTTTTATCATAGGTACACTTCAACTGTGAGAGACGGAATCTAAAACTAAAATCCAGAAAATCACATTGTATGATTTTTTACTAATTTGCATTTTATTGCATGACATAAGTATTTAATTACCTACCAACCAGTAAGAATACCGGCTCTCACAGACCAGCTAGTTTTTCTTTAAGAAGCCCTTTTGTTCTCCACTCCTTGCCTGTATTAACTGCAACTGTTTGAACTGGTTACCTGTATTAAAGACACCTGTCCACACACTCAATCAAACAGACTCCAACCTCTCCACAATGGCCAAGACCAGAGTGCTGTGTAAGGACATCAGGGATAAAATTGTAGACCTGCACAAGGCTGGGATGGGCTACAAGACAACAGGCAAGCAGTTTGGTGAGAAGGCAACAACTGTTTGCGCAATTATTAGAAAATGGAAGAAGTTCAAGATGGTCAGTCTCCCTCGGTCTGTGTCTCCATGCAAGATCTCACCACGTGGGGCATCAATGATCATGAGGAAGGTGAGGGATCAGCCCAGAACTACACGGCAGGACCTGGTCAATGACTTGAAGAGAGCTGGGACCACAGTCTCAAAGAAAACCATTAGTAACACACTACGCTGTCATGGATTAAAATCCTGCAGTGCACGCAAGGTCCCCCTGCTCAAGCCAGCACATGTCCATGCCCGTCTGAAGTTTGCCAATGACCATCTGGATGATCCAGAGGAGGAATGGGAGAAGGTCTTGTGGTCTGATGAGACAAAAATAGAGCTTTTTGGTCTAAACTCCACTCGCCGTGTTTGGAGGAAGAAGAAGGATTAATACAACCCCAAGAACACCATCACAACCATGAAGCATGGAGGTGGAAACATCATTCTTTGGGGATGCTTTTCTGCAAAGGGGACAGGATGACTGCACTGTATTGAGGGGAGGATGGGGCCATGTATCGCAAGATCTTGGCCAACAACCTCCTTCCCTCAGTAAGAGCATTGAAGATGGGTCGTGGCTGGGTGTTCCAGCATGACAACGACCCAAAACACACAGCCAGGGCAACTAAGGAATGGCTCCGTAAGAAGCATCTCAAGGTCCTGGAGTGGCCTAGCCAGTCTCCAGACCTGAACCCAATAGAAAATCTTTGGAGGGAGCTGAAAGTCTGTATTGCCCGGTGACAGCCCCAAAACCTGAAGGATCTGGAGAAGGTCTGTATGGAGGAGTGGGCCAAAATCCCTGCTGCAGTGTGCAAACCTGGTCAAGAACTACAGGAAACATATGATCTCTGTAATTGCGAACAAGTTTCCTGTACCAAATATCGGCAGTGTATCAAATACTTGTTCTCCCCACTGTATATATTTTGTGTCCCTTTTCCCCCCGTTTTTATGCCACTGCACACAACATTTCTGTACTACCACAAAACAGCCTACCACAAAACAGCCTACCACAAAACAGCGATAAGAAGTAGGCATTGGGACCCACAATCCGGTACAAATATATTAGGCTGTGAATCGGTGGCATGCCAGACTCCAAAGGTAACATACGTTTTCATAAATAAGCCTGTACCTTAGTTCCCTCGGCCATCACAGACCTGCCGATCAGTGTTCCTCCTCATTAATATAGAACATTCTTTCCAAAGAGTTGGGATGCTGTGTAAAAAGTAAAGAAAACCGAATGCAATGATAATGCAAATCATTTAAACCCTGTATTCAATACAAAATAGTACATAGACAACATATCAATTGTTGAAACTGAGATATGTTATTGTTTCTTGAAATATCAAGGGCCACATTGAGTTTCATACCAGCAGCATGTCAAGAACGCTGGGACAGAGGCAACAAAAGACGGGAAAATGTGTGTAGTGCAAAGAAAAACCTGGTGGAACATCTCACAACTAATTAGGTTAATTGGCAACAGGTCAGTAACATGATTGGGTATTAAAAGATCATTCAAGAGAGGATGGGCCTGTCAGAAGTGAGGATGGGGAGGGGTTCACCACTCTGTGAAAGACTGCACAGGCACATAGTGCAACAACTGAAGAATAACGTTTCTCAATGAAAATATTGCATTGAGTTTGGGGGATCTCATCATGTACAGAACATAACATAATATCTTCAACAGATTCAGAGAATCCAGATCTCTGTACACAAGGGACAAGGCTGAAAATCTGTATTGGATGGCCGTGATCTTCGGGGCCTCAGGCGGCACTGCATTAAAAACAGACTAGATTCTGTACACCTGTCACCCATTGAAAACATTTGGCGCATTATGAAATGAAAAATATGACAAAGGAGACCCTGAACTGTTGAGCACCTGAAATCCTATAGCAAGCAAAAATGGGAAAACATTTCACTTTCAAAACTACAACAATTGGTCTCCTCAGTTCCCAAACGCTTACAGAGTAAACATGGCCCTGTCCCAACTTTTTTGAAATGTCTAGCTGGCACAAAAAAATTCTAAATTTGATATGTTTTCTTTGTACCATTTTCTATCGAATATAGGGGTAAATTTGGATATTGCATTCTGTTTTTATTTTCATTTCATGCACTTTTTTGGAAAGAGAGTTGCATTATTTTCATCTTCTTCATTGATAATCATCTTTATTTATCACACTCTGTGTGTGTGTGTGTGTGTGTGTGTGTGTACCTACGTACATATGATGTTGCCAGATGTACGTCCTATATTGTTTGTTTGACCAATGTGTTCACTGAAGACAGAAGTTGTTCTGTTCTTTTCCAAATCACAGTGTTTATAATTTTTCATGACTTGGATGAAGATCAGACTGAATTTTAGAATCCATTTATGCAGATATTCTGGTCATTCGGGAGTGCTGACAAACTTTTTTGCAAATAGGTCCTATCAACCAAAGTAGATAAACACATATAGAATTACATTCATGGCAAGTTAAAAATTAAAAGTTAGCGAAAATTGTAAATTGTGTTGTTGTGTTGTTGAGGCTGCTTCTGAGGAGTAGTTGTACAAAATACCTGAAATAAATACAGGCGCCGTGACAGAGTGAACAACCACTGTCCGGAATGTCTTACATTCACAAGTCGAAAGCACTCCTTATTGCTGCAAGTTCAACATAGATTAGATTTTGACTGTGTGACAGTTTAAAGTTTTGCATTGTTGGGGGTTTTTCCGGCGGTGTGAAAGTGTACATGCCCAAACGGCCACTCGGTTAATAAGAAACTGACATGTAGGACACCATGAAAAACCTAACATTATTTACCCCAACATCTCATTGGCCCTTCACAGTTCGGACAACGCGAGCTATAGGAAGTGATGTAAAGACATAACAAGAGGGAAATGTCTGGTTATTACCCTATTTACTTTTGAAGTCATCCTATTTATTAATTACATACAATAGGTCTTCAATGATGCTGAAACCACATCAGGGCACCCCTTTTTGAGTTCTGTAAATCCATAAAAATAAAAGAAAATCAATGTTTTATAAAGCCCTCGGTGCATTAACAGATAAAACTGGTTCTGTGATATCTGATATCAGACTGTTTATCTTACCACAGACAGTGAATTAGCAGTTCTGTTATCGTTCTGCACATCCAGTAATGTTTTGGCGGTTCATGGGCTGTTGTTCTACTTGACTCACCACCTTGGTGTGTTTTGCACTATATCATGTTCTAGGACAAACGTGTTGACATTGTGATTATCTGGCTTTCAGAAGTGCTGCTGGAGGCCACATTGCCTGTGGGAACAAGAACCCAGCGGCAGTCGCAACCACCTAGCACCTGTCCGCAGTGTTTTCACGTCTGTGTGCATGCATTCAGTAGCATGGAAGAGATGTTATCGGGACAAGGAACAATCTGATAACTGGCCTTCCATGCTTACCTTAAGCCCTTATGCAAACCCTGGCAGGCAGACAGGTGCGGGAGGGTGCGGCAGAGCGAGCCAACCCGTTAAAACAGCTTTTTAATATTTTATTATTAACATAAGTGAAACATTTACCCTGACATGAACCACACTGCTAACCTCATGCCTAACCGTAAACTTGAATAAAAACCAACAGTGTTTGTTAACAATTCTTTACTTTGTCAAGAGACACCTTAAGGGAAATGGACTTATTGTAAGTCGCTCTGGATAAGAGCGTCTGCTAAATGACTGAGATGTAAATGTCAATGAGGAATCTAGTGGAAAACTAGCATAGTGTATGGAAGCCAAAGAATAATGTATATTTTCTGCCATCTTGTGGCCATATGTATTTGTTACTCGGTGGGATGGATCCGTTTCCAAAATGTATTTACTGAATGGATTGAGAGGAACCAGCAGGGTTTGAACTAACACATTTCTGAAACCAAATGCAATACTGTAATTTAGTAAATAACTTACACCGGTCATTCATTAGAGACAACACTTCATTCAGTCTTCATTCTTTTCAGTCCTCTGCTTGCAAATTCAATCATAAATTGTCTGAGTTTCATCTCTGTAACAACTCAGCCACATCTGTTTGTTTATGGATTTTTACATGGTGTTCTTCAGAGTATTTATGTGTCGCTAAATTGACCTACAGTTGCTATGCTTTCTGGCCACGTCATCATAGAAAATTAGATTTGGATCTCAACCTGGTTAAATAAAAGTTAAATATATAAAATTGTGTCGCCTATAGCCCCTTTGTTTCATAGTCGTCCTGGAATTTCCTAATCTGAGAACACACTGTGAATTGTACATGAATGCTCAATACCAGCAGTGACACTCAAATGAAAATTAAATCAGTTTCTATCATTAACACACAGAGCAATTTATAACAGAAGTTCTGTAAAACTGTTAGTTGATAAGCAATGTTTTGTTTAACGCTTCTGCTAAATTGAAAGCTATTTTTAACTTTTTATTTTTACTTTTACTACCAAATACCGCATATCATAAAATAACCTTTGACCTCTTCGCTCCCTTTATACTTTGAGAAAAGTAGTGAGGTTGATTTCCAGTGTAATTTGAAGTGAACACAGGACAGCTACAGTGGGGGTACAGTTTATCAACACAAACAGAATACAGTGTCACACAACTAACAACGTGCATTTTGCCCAGCAATGCTACAGCTTGTGTTTAGTCCTCCTCGTCATCCTTCTGTTCTTCCTGAAAACCACAGGTCAGGGGTTAGGACATTAACATCAGTATTCATTAAATATATCAAATGTTGTATTTCACAAATAAGGACATTTCCAATGTCTTTCACATTACTTCAGTAAGCACTGAGTAAATGGGTTTAAGATATTAAGTACAACACTGTAATATGGAACAATATTACAATATTTATACATTTGTGACCAAATTAGGCCATGTTTACTCATACTGTGTATCCTCTTATGTGTATTTTATTGATATTGTGGACAAGCAATCCTCCACAAATAAACGTGTATTCTTCTGAGAACTTACTGAGTCCGGCACCAGCTTGTGTGGTCCCTTCCTCTTTACCTTCTCATCCATTTGGGATTGATAAAGAGACATGAAGATATCAGAGAGGAGTTTAGTTTAGAAAACAAAATAAGTTTGACAACAACTTGTTATGAAACAACTGTCCTGCTTTTGAAAGAGAGAGCAGTGTGTCTCCCTCCCAAACAAACTGCTGCACAGCTGAAGCTCATTTTTGATTGGGATTGTGACTGATAGTGATCTGTCTGAGACAAGGTGAGGTGACGTTTGGACAAGCAGAGGTCACATTTTTAGAACAGTGGTTTTTCAAGGAGCTTCGGCTCTTTCAATGGGGTGATCACGTGACAGGAGTGCCATTAGTCAGGGAAACTTTCAGTCCCTTTAAACAACCAGCAGATGTCACTTAAGTACTGTTTCATAATGTAATACATTACTCCACCCAACACCACATTTGAATGAACATGTATGGACTGGGCCAATGAATATCCCATACAGACTGACGCTCACATTCAATATGAAACCTGTATCTCATAACATTTGCATTCCACTATCTTCTATCAGGACACTCACCGCCTTAGACCTTCCACACCGGAATAGTCTGTGTCCTGGGGGGGCGAGAGAAAGACAGTCAGGGACTAGTAATGATGACAGGGCCCCTCCTGCATCTAAAAGACAGACAGACTATACTCTCATGGAACTGCTTCAACATGGCTTTGTTAGCATTCAGTTTGCCAGGTTGGAAGGGACATTTTCCTCGTATGCATTTTTACTCTTCTATTTTCACTGTCACCCTAAAAGAGGTCCGCACACCTCACTCATTTGAGTCAACGTGCAAGCCTGTGTGTAGCCTGTAAGAACGGTGGGAAAGGAGACCTTCTGGTGAAGTGATTACTTCCAGTCACCAAGTAACAAAAGCAAAGGACGGAGAGACGACATTTGACTAAAACATAGTAAATTAGCTGGTCATTTTAGCTTCCCATTTCCATGTGGAATCATGAGGTTTATTACGTAAAAAGACTGTTAAAGCAGGTCCAGGAACAATAATCTTGGTAAGCAATAGTGAATAGGATACTTTGATGTATAGCCTATTCCAACCAGACTGGAGCCGTGACACAGTACTGCCCTGACAGCTTCACAGGAAATGAGACAGCTAAATCCAATTTTCAGGTCACACAAGAATCGGAGAAACAACTGAGCACATGACGAGCGGCTCCATCAGTGACGCAGAAGTCGGGGTACTTACCAGTCAACAGGATAACGGACAAAATGACCAAGAACCCAGCGAAGGCCAGACCTCCAATACGAAGAGTCTGATAGTCTGCAACCAAGATGGTAAAACTCACCACAAGATACCTCTTGTCTCTCTCTTCCCATCGCATCTCTTTTTCATAAGTTGTTATCAAATAATTAAGGTATTTATTTAGCAGAATCATTGGATTTTCTCCTACCGTAATGAAAGTCGGCATCGGGGTCGTACTTAGGGCCTGAGGAGAGAGGACACGAGATGAGATCCCAGACAATATTCACTCAGCAGATCCTTACAGCTCTGAGGAATATGCAGTAGGTACAGGAATGCTGCCCATTGTTGACACAGGCCTGGATAAGATTCACACAGGCCTGGATTAGACTCACACAGGCCTGGATTAGACTCACACAGGCCTGGATTAGACTCACACAGGCCTGGATTAGACTCACACAGGCCTGGATTAGACTCACACAGGCCTGGATTAGACTCACACAGGCCTGGATTAGACTCACACAGGCCTGGATTAGACTCACACAGGCCTGGATTAGACTCACACAGGCCTGGATTAGACTCACACAGGCCTGGATTAGACTCACACAGGCTTCACCCCCTGGCCCTCACTTTTTGGCAGTCACTCCCTAGCCAATATTCCATTTCCATCCCCCCCCGACCATCACCCTCAGGCCATTACCCCCTGGCCATCATTCCCAGGCCATGACCCCCTGGCCATCACCCCCTGGCCATCACCCCCTGGCCATCATTCTCTGGCCATCACCCCCAGGCCATCACTCCATTACCATCACTCCCTGGCCTTCACTCTCTGGCCATCACTCCCTGATCTTCACTCTCTGGCCATCACTCTCTGGCAATCACTCCATTACCATCACTCCCTGGCCTTCACTCTCTGGCCATCACTCCCTGGCCATCACTCCATTACCATCACTCATTACCATCACTCCCTGGCCTTCACTCCATTACCATCACTCCCTGGCCATCACTCCATTACCATCACTCCCTGGCCTTCACTCCCTGCCATTCTGTCTTGGGCTAACAGGGTCCAGATCATAGGGTTTGTTTGAGTATGTAGAAGTGCAGAGGGCACTGCAAGGCTAGCTAGCTCCCGTAGTTACTGTGTCATAAATGATCACCATTTATCCTGAACAATTCCCTGTGGCTTTCTGTTTCTGCCCTTTACCTGGCTGGCATGAAAACAAGAAACAACCGAAATCCGGCTATTGTGCCAGACAAATTGAATAAGCTGAGACATAGTACAGGGGATATCTGGGGCATTATTTCCAGCTAATTTATTTTTATTTTACACATAATAAAATGTATGGTCATTTCTCAAGACCTATAGAACAAAATAACACAACCGGTCAAAACTTAAGGCCTTTGGGCAAAAAAGCTTTTGGTGGATGGTAATTGAAAACCATTGATGTAGAACAAACCTTCAGCGGCGGACATGGTGCCTGGTCTGTGCAAGTGTTAGGACAGCAGAGCTACAAGGAAATAAGAGAGATGATGAAGCTATAGCCACATCTACAGTAATAGCTGCTGGTTCTCAAGACACTGGAGACATACATTGAAAAAAAGGTACAAAAATGTAAAATATGTAGATTTTCTAGTTTGCTAATTATTAAATTATTTTCACGTTAAAAAGGCATATCCTACAGTGGTTATGAACTAACATTAAATCTGTGTTCTTTTTTAAGTTACATGTGGAATGCTTTAGTGGTCTTAGTCAGGTTTGATGAAAGGCAGTTGACATGTTATGCAACTCTGGATGTCCACAGACATTGCTTCAGTTGGGTCATCTTAGTTTTATATCGGTCCAATTTCTTTGATCTCCTTTGAGAGGCTGCTAGAGATATTGATTTTACACACAAACGCACTCTCCCACACACACACACACACACACACCCACCCACATACACACACACACACACACAGTACTTTGATCTAAATCTCTATGCTTTTAATGATTAACTTACATTCTAAGACAAAAACCTTCCTGATTCTTTTTTGTCTCACATGCAAATGGGAAACATGTGAAAGCATAGGTATGTGAAAGCATCTGTGTGTGTCATCTTGTTAAAAATATGTGTGTTAATAATGTAACATTGTGAAAATGTATGTGCTGCCTAATTGATACCCCCTCTGAAAGTCATACAGAGACAAGAACAAAGGTGTATTGCTGCTTGCTCTTGATAACCCTGAACAGTTTGCCCTGTCAATCCTATATACCCCTTTTTCAGCACCTCAGTTGTGTCCTGTTTCTGTTTACAGTCTTGTCTGGTGGTAGCAACACTCAGGGGTTGGATAGTGGGACCCAAGTCCTCTGAAGCACATCCCATCAAGCACTTCTACTTCTCATCACACTGCTTTTGAAACAAGCTGCTAGGCTGTAGTAGGCCCAACCCAGGGGTGGCTGAGCCAATTTACACTGCCATTTGCAAGCGCATTTGAAATGTCGCAACCAGGAAATGAACTCTGGTCTAGATAACACAGCGGTGATGCAGTCCCCATCAATATATTTTTACAACACTGATGGGATAGTTCACCAAAATCACTGAATGACACTAGGGTTAAAACAGGGTTAGTCTCATTCATATGAAACATTATTGTCAATAGAGACATTGAATGCAACCAAAATATGACACATGAGAAAGCCATCCTGCGTTTACAGAATTTTCAAACTGGCCTACACGATAAGCAAGCTCAGATTGCATATGATTCACTAGAGTCCGGTACACAATCGTTCTTTGAGCCGTTCTACATTAATACCACATGTACTCATCTGGGATCGTAGTAAGCGTTGCGTATTTGAAGTAGATCCAGTATTGACTCACCTGTGGTGCTGAACGGCTCGCCTGAATATTCGTTGTCCTTTTAGATTTGTCTGTCTGTCTCTGCGGCCAGGTGCTTCTGCCGGCCCCTCCCACCAAATCCAACCCTTTCAACCTCCCCATTCTTACTCTTTGACACCCATAACTCTGACTGCCACAATTCATCAACCATCAATATACCTTTATGGGCCTGTAAAGTGTGGCCTTTTGAGCCGATAGGGTGATATGGCAACCTTTAGAATCATCGATGCAGTGTTCATACTACTCTGACTAACCTGGTCATTAGGAAGTCACTCTCGTCGTTTTTATTTGGAGCCTGCAGAGTAGCGCGCACAACCTTCAGTGACACAGAGTTTGAAATTAGCCACTTGATCGCATTGTCACGGAGCTGTGTCCTTTGATAATATGGCTTTGTAATGTACCAGAACATTTCAGCCTGAGAATCACAGTTGATCCCCGGTTGGTGATAATGTTATGACCAACCACTAGATAATCAAAACCATACTATAACATTAACCCACATCAGGCATGTTTTCACTGCACCTTAGCCCGGGGCTAAGCAAGTGTTCACATTTGCCCATATTGAAGTGGGCTTGCACCAACATTAGCCCATGGCTAGCTGGCCTTGCTCCAGATCAAGGTTAGCGTGAACATTTCAGGGCTAGCCCCAGAAACACAGAGACAAAATATCAAAGTGTCAACCAGGGTGAAGAACAAAAGAATAGAACATTTATGTCCAATCACAAAAGTCGCATATTCACTTATATATATATGCTTGTGATACGTGCCATTACCAACAGCTATCAACACTGTAGCTGTTTGTCAAACATTTCTTGTTTTGATTGAACAGCTTTATCTTGTCGAATGGCTTTATCTTACTTGAATCATGAGAGCAGAATCAGTGCATGTCAGTGATGTACATATAACATTACACAGATCCCAGAGAGAATGTACCATTTCTATCTTGTCAAATTTGTCTGTTAGCCCAGGGCTTAGGAATTAAATGTTAATCCTTAGCCTAAAAGGTTAAACCCAGAGGCTAAGCTAGCCCATGGCCAGTCCTAGCCTGGGGCTAAGAACAATGAGATTTGAAAAGGCCAATACAGTTGTTTTGGTTGTATTGCTGTACATGTGTACATAGAGTGAGACTGTTCTTGTCTATTATGTAGGTTTTATGTCGACCCCAGGAAAAGCAGCTGGTTCCTGCACAGGAGCTGATCTGGATCAAAATAAACCATAAATAAACTAAACAACATCAGTAAACACATACTGGAAGGTTATAGGTGATAGCCACTTTATTTCTTCTGTTAAAAGCACAAACTTTATCTATACAATATACAACCTCATGCACATAATGAACAGAGTAGTTACTTATTGTTGTGACGGTGTTTGTAAGAACGATGCTCAGGATAATAATGAATGTCTAACTGCGACATACTATAAGCATTTCCTGACATTTGATACATAGCCAATTATCTTTGCATTTATTATCTTTACTTAATTTGGCATCTAAAACTATAACTCAGGCACAGTTAGTATCTGAGCTGTAAAATATTCACCCAAGCCCTACACACAAATGTGCACTCCACACAAACACACAGGTGCATTCCCACCATTCCCACACAGCAAGGATAACATTCTTTATTACCACTGTTTTGCAGCAAAACTATTTCAATTAGATTGTATTTTTCAGTATTTCATAGAAATGGAAAAACTGTGCAGTTACTAACTTAATGAAGATCGTACAGTACAAAACCACAAGACACCATTGGTTGAGAGATTGACTTTGCAATCGGCTACAATTACGTCTCAACTAAATCATAAAGTACAACCATTTGCGCCACTAGTGCGGGTGCGAAAACCATCCATTCACGGAATCAACCGGCTCAGCCAATCACACAGGAGGCGGCTAGATTGGACAGTTGTACAGGACAGGCAGTGATACAGCTGATGTAGGAGTTCACCTCACAGCGGACTGTTGTTGATGACCTCCTAGATACCTCTCATGCGTTTTGTGCTTGGTCAGTAAACTGTGACAAGTTGGATTGTCGTGTGTAAGGTGCAACACAGTCAAATAGACACAAACACTCAGACACACACACACACACACACACACACACACTTACACACAACTTAAGCTCATGTATTCACACAGGCACACACTTAAATATATATAGCTCTAACTTTATAACGTGTATAGGCTATTTATACTAATATATATGCATGTATTGTATATGATTTACCATGTGAAAAACGGCATAAGGACAGCTGATATGCAAGTGGTAGTGGTAGCATAACAACTCATTAAAAACACAACGAACAGTAACCTCTAACACCTAAAGACGACAAAACACACAATATAGGTTAAACACAAACAATGACAGCAGTCCTTGATATACTGTATTAGTCTAATTATGAACTGGTGTCAAAGTCCATCTGCAAAAAGGTCCCTGGCTAAGACTACGAACTGGAGACAGACTGTTACAGAAAGGCACATACAGGAGTACTGAGAAACAGATACAGCCACGGAGCACGGAACAATACGCTAGATGTTTATTTACATCTGATCCATCACCCCACCCCCTCTACACACTCCTACCCTCTGGTTGTACAGTTGACCTTTGGCCTGCAACACATTGACCAGCACGCTTCATCGTCCTCTTCGTTCGTCGTTCTCGCCTCGGTCATCAGTGTCCCCTCCCTTCATGGTTACTGTGTTAGTCGTTGGGTTGTGGTTAAGTGGAAGATTTGGCTCATCGTCATTCAGGTGTGTGGGGGTTGGGGTGGCGCTTGGTCGGGCTGTCTCAGTTCTCAGCCTTTGCCTCCGGCTCTGGTTCCTTAGCTGTAGACCGTGGAAGGAGAATCCAGAAAAGTCACACGACTACTGACATTAAATTAATTTAAGATCGGGTCGGTCCTTTTAAAAGGATCTCCCATTAGAAGACTGAGTTTATCCAGCTACGAAAGACCACACTTCTTACTTTCCAAAGGCAATTTAAAACAGTGGGCCGAAACATGAGGGAAACCCCTGGAATTATTTATACAGCCTTAAGGCCAGTGACTGAACTCAGCAATGTTGTGACGTCAGGTGTGTTCAGGGAGGTGTAAGACAAGGAAGTGGATAGATTCTCCTACCCTTTGACACAATCAGGTTCTCCGCAGTAGCTTCTTCATCTCCAGGGGCCCTGCGATGAAACCATTGGTTGTGACCAGATATAGATAACACTGCCCCATAACAAAGGAGCGGAAATGTAAGCTAACACCAGTTTTACACACTTACTTGGGCTTCTCTTTCTCCTGATTGAAACTGCAGCGACATTTTCGACCTATAATGGAGACATCATTGTCACGATTTGAATCAACAATCAAAGAACGTTCAGTTACAAATGTCACGTCTGTTTCCTAGCCTTACAGGTGCTAAAAATACCAGCCTGACCTTCACTTTCCCCGATTCAGAATCAATCTTCATCGTCCACAACAAGCAAGGGCCGGGAAGGTGTTGTACCACTTTCCCTACCTCAGGGAAAATATGTCACATTTGTAACAGAACTTTCCCTTTTGGTTGGTCACGCAGCACCACACCATATTGGTTTATACAACCACACCCATACCGGCCCGGCAGACACCAAACCAGGTGTGATTCTCTGGCTGAAATATTCTGGTAAGTTGGCCAACCCCTGGGAACAAGACCGTGACACAGGCCCCAGAACAGCCCACGATCTCACTTGGTGATTTGGGG
The DNA here is from genome assembly GCF_011004845.1 of Esox lucius. NCBI lineage: Eukaryota > Metazoa > Chordata > Actinopteri > Esociformes > Esocidae > Esox > Esox lucius. Next base: position 32,504,613 of record NC_047569.1, on the reverse strand, counting down.
ACAGCCCCAATTGCCCGGTTCAAAAGGTGATATTTCCCATGTCAACAAGGCATTTGGTGCTTAGAAACCAACTGTTATCTAAGACTAATTCGAGGACCAGGCTGTTGCCCAGCAGCCACAGGGAGCGTTCAGGGAGGAATGCCAAGCTCTTTCCCTCGCTTCCATGCAAGGTCCCGGGCTTGGAAGTGGGGCATTGCCTCTGCCTATGTTTCCGGCACTTCACGAGCTTCACAGATGTCAAATTGGAAAACGACAGACACAAATTCCAGCCAGCAACTCCACATAGGATTGCCCCTCTTCTAGTCTTGTTAAGACCTGACAACAACAGAGTCTAGTACACCTGTAGCATGGCAACCGCTTTATTGACAGATTATACTCAATCAACTTTGCTCCCGCCTAATAAATATGTCACTTTACTATTTAATGTCATACAGTACCCAGCGGCTCCAGCTAAGATGCCAGTGTGAGCTAGGTGTCACACACACACACCATTTACACCAGCTGGTGTCCATATTCAAACAAACAGTACCGGATCAGGGCAAAGCAAGTCTGCATTTCAAAACATTGACTCAAGTGCGACCCAAGGTGTCAGATTTTACAAAGTGCTTGTAACAGCCAGTGACAGCCGCTGACAGCGGACATGAACAGATTTTACAAAGAGGTGAGTAATTCTGGGCATACGCGGTTTGGGCTGTGATGTAGCTATCCGGCAAACAATTTGGGCTGTGATTAAGCTATCCGGCACACGGTTTTGGCTGTGATTTATATATCCGGCACACGGTTTTGGCCGAAATTTAGCAATCCGACACACGGTTTTGGCTGTGATTTAGCTATCCGACACATGGTTTTGGCTGCAATTTAGCAATCCGACACACGGTTTTGGCTGCGATTTAGCAATCCGACACACGGTTTTGGCTGTGATGTAGCTATCCGACACACTGTTTTGGCTGTGATTTAGCTATCCGACACACGGTTTTGGCTGTGATGTAGCTATCCGACACACGGTTTTGGCTGTGATGTAGCTATCCGACACACGGTTTTGGCTGTGATGTAGCTATCCGACACACTGTTTTGGCTGTGATTTAGCTATCCGACACACTGTTTTGGCTGCGATTTAGCAATCCGACACACTGTTTTGGCTGTGATGTAGCTATCCGACACACTGTTTTGGCTGTGATTTAGCTATCCGACACACGGTTTTGGCTGCGATTTAGCAATCCGACACACGGTTTTGGCTGTGATGTAGCTATCCGACACACTGTTTTGGCTGTGATTTAGCTATCCGACACACGGTTTTGGCTGTGATGTAGCTATCCGACACACGGTTTTGGCTGTGATGTAGCTATCCGACACACTGTTTTGGCTGTGATTTAGCTATCCGACACACTGTTTTGGCTGTGATTTAGCTATCCGACACACGGTTTTGGCTCTGATTTAGCTATCCGACACACGGTTTTGGCTGTGATTTAGCTATCCGACACACGGTTTTGGCTGTGATTTAGCTATCCGACACACGGTTTTGGCTGTGATTTAGCTATCCGACACACGGTTTTGGCTGTGATTTAGCTATCCAACACACGGTTTTGGCTGTGATTTAGCTATCCGACACACTGTTACGTTGGCAGCTACATACCATCCATTGACGCAATTTGTCTGCATCCGAGACGTCCCAGACGTCATGATATACTCAGCTGTACCACACACTGACCATAATAATTGCCACATCTCTAATAGCCAAACCTACTTATTACGATGAAGAGTGAATAATCAGACCAGTGAACTTTGGACCAGTACGTCTAGCACCAGCAAGGCAGGACTTCTGGTAACACATCTCTTGGCCTTTTAAAGACATGACCATGTATTGGATCCACTAGATGAGCACAAAAGCTATCAGTCATGAACAGGAGACCGGCAGAAGGGAACCGTGAGGTGTACATGCGGACTAGGACAACTTACTGAAGTGTGAAGACTTACTGAGGATGAGCAGGATGCCCAGGGCAAAGAGTACTACAGCAAAGACCAGTCCACAGATCCGCAGGCTATGATAGTCTAGAGAAACACACAGGGAAAGGGGGGCGTCTGCCTCTGAACAGCTCCTTTCATTGGTACTGGAACGTAGATGTGTGAAAGAGTAGATGTGAAAGACCACAAAGATGAACTGTCCTTACCATATACAAACGGGTCCACCGCTTTCGTCTCCTTACCGCCTGAAAATACAAGCACAGAGCAACTCAAAGTGATGAGGTACTGGCCAGATGTCACATTGCTAATTGTTATGGTGTACCCACCACATAATATCATGGGGCTGGGGTTACTATGAGTGAATACGTAAAGTCCTGTACAGTTCACTTGGTATTACACCAGGAAAATAGTTCTTTTAAAAAAAAGTTGAATATGTATTAATTCAATAAGGGCATAAATTGATTTTAATGTAAACGCATTTACCCTCAGCACTAAGGTCTTTTTCCGCTAAAAGGGAGAGAAAAAGGACAGAAAAAGAGAGTCAACATCAAAGTCTCAGGATCTCTAAGAACATAATTCTGACTGTTTTTATTGGCTGCTAGTTACAGTGGAGGAAGATATCAGACAGGTAAAGTGGGAGGAAGATATCAGACAGTTATAGAGGGAGGAAGATGTGAAGATGAGAACAGGAGAGAAGAGCTGTAGTCTGGAGACAGGGGATGTGATGAGGACAGGACAACAGCAAAAATGGGGAGAGCTGTAGTCTGGAGACAGAGAGGAGGTAATGAGGACAGGAAAACCAAGGGGAGAGCCGCAGTCTGGAGACAGAGAGGAGGTGATGAGGGCAGGAAAACCAAGGGAAGAGCCGCGGTCTGGAGACAGAGAGGAGGTGATGAGGACAGGACAACAGCAAAAATGGGGAGAGCTGTAGTCTGGAGATAGAGAGGAGGTGATGAGGGCAGGAAAACCAAGGGAAGAGCCGCGGTCTGGAGACAGAGAGGAGGTGATGAGGACAGGAAAACCAAGGGGAGAGCTGCCGTCTGGAGAAAGAGAGGAGGTGATGACGACTGGGAAAACCAAGGGGAGAGCCGCAGTCTGGAGACAGAGAGGAGGTGATGAGGACAGGAAACCCAACGGGGGAGCTGCCGTATGGAGACAGAGAGGAGGTGATGAGGACAGGAAACCCAACGAGGGAGCTGCCGTATGGAGACAGAGAGGAGGAGATGAGGACTGGGAAAACAGAGGATGGAGACAAGAGGATGTCAACAAAGCAGGAAGAATGAACAACACTGATGGAGGAATGAAAAGCAAAGAGAATGCGTGTCTGGAACATAAAAGAAAACAAGAACAGAGGAGGTGATGGAGAGAACTCCAAAGAGGAATGTGACCTGACTGGAGGTTGGGAAAAACCTATGACAGAGGATGTGAAATGTTACACACGCACACACAACTACATTTTCAGACACTGCACCCACACAAAAGGAGGCTTCATGGTCTGTCCATTGATTCGTTGGAAGCCCATGCCTGCCATATCATGCCACAGCCACCTCAATGATGTCTCCCGCCTTCCTGTCGATAGTGTTGGTGGTAGAGGGATTACTTACCAGCCACGTAGACCGGGAGCGAAATGAGGAAGAACATAATAGTTTCCATGGCAACTGTCAAAAGAGAGAGAAAGATACAAGGAGAAAGAGGAGCGTTACTAGTTTAGACGTCACACAGACAGCCAAAAGAGACACAGGCACAACCATAACGCTAGCAAACTGCCTGCCCATCCTCTCCACTCTGCTGGTCATGAACCAACAAATGGCGTAACCTTCCAGCCCATTTGTGGCAGATGCCCTGCAAGGCTGAAAATAGACACTAATATAATGTTTTTTCCCCCTCTCTCCCGTTCAGATATCGAACTGTTACTGTAAGTTATTACCTCAAATTGATTCAAACACTATGCATCCAGCTACGTCAAATACTGAGCTGCAAATAAACCAAAGATAATGCCTCGTCAAGACAAGTCTGATGCCTCGTACACACCCAGACTTGTCTGATGCCTCGTACACCCCCAGACTAGACTAATGCCCTGTACACATCCAGACTAGTCTAATGCCATGTACACACCCAGACTAGTCTAATGGCCTGTACACATCCAGACTAGTCTAATGGCCTGTACACATCCAGACTAGTCTAATGCCTCGTACACACCCAGACTAGTCTAATGGCCTGTACACACCCAGACTAGTCTAATGGCCTGTACACACCCAGACTAGTCTGATGCCTCGTACACCCCCAGACTAGTCTGATGCCTCGTACACCCCCAGACTAGTCTGATGCCTCGTACACCCCCAGACTAGTCTGATGCCTCGTACACCCCCAGACTAGTCTGATGCCTCGTACACCCCCAGACTAGTCTAATGCCCTGTACACACCCAGACTAGTCTAATGCCATGTACACATCCAGACTAGTCTAATGCTTTACACATAAAAGATAAGAGTCAATAGAAGGCACATCAGCCATTGCTGTCAAATGGAAAAGCTGCACACCCCCTGTACTCCTTATGCCTCAAATAAACAATGGTTATTTCCATGGTCATTTCCTGGTGGCTTAAATTCTACATAATTCACTGTGTAAATATTTGCTCCAGGGAGAAAACAAGCACTGAATAGCTCATGGTATCATTGTGCCAAAACATCAGAAAATATAGCTTTACAGCTTTTGTAAACTGGTCGACCAACAGCGATGCCTCATTGGACACTTCCCCTTTTAGAGACAAGCAAAACAGGATATCTGTCAAACTGGCATTTGCAGTGTGTTGTAGTTGCTCCTGTCATTTTGTTTCCATTAATGTAAATCTGCACATTTTGACAAATAGAAAGGTAGCAAATAAGCAGATGTGGTAGGATGGCTTTCTCAGATCTATCATTGACCTTTATAGCGGCATATCATATTTAACCTGGGCATGTTTTCTTTTTTTAAGAAGAGTAATTCAAATGGAATGAAATCAAACACCATTCAGCCATAATTTCGTTCAACCTGAGAGGTCACATTAAGATGCCAACCTGTGCAACTGAAACTATACTGTCATGGGTACAAACTCTTCCTGTCTGTTGGTCTGCACATATGTGTTTTAGCTGTGCCATAGATTTTTTTTGCCCTGAGTGACTTATTGCGGGTGGCCAACAGGGGGAGACAAGGAGCTCTGTAATACCCCTTAGGCAGGAGGATACCGCTCTTGAACACACCCCTGCCAAAAGGACTGATCAGCAGGTAATGACTGGTTGTGGAAAAGGGCCCATTGGACAACATGTAGTGAGTGATGTAAGGGATGCATTAGTACAACATCTGTGAACACCAGTGTGGTGAGGCTGGAAGGACATACTTGAGGAAAGGTCTGGAAAATAATACTAAAAGGGAAGTGATTTTAATTACTGAAAGTTTTAAGGACAACGACACGTTGCGACTTATAAAGAAACGGTACCAAGTCACATGGACTGTTTTTAAAGGGGACAGATGCATAATTACCCATCAAATTGGACCAGGTCATCAGGTGACAATTTTTAGAAGTGGGCATGACAGAGAAAACCTTGGGTGATGCATTTTGGTCACCAGGCTTGAGGTTAATGAGCACATGTGAAGGATGGACGACACGGGTTGGCTTGCCGAAACCACCTACACACTCCACCAGGGTGAAAAGCCTCCTGTAAATGGACTCATTCTTTGAACTCTGTTGCCTGACTTCAGAATAAAAGTCCCCTGCTTTGCATTTATTTAGTCTCTGTGTCTTGATTGTTGTGGTTCTCAACTGGTCACTGACATAATGAACTGGGGTTCAGATTGGTCCCCAGGCAGTGTAGTTGGGCATAGGCACTGAAACAATACAGCAGAGTTAATGTTGGCCCATAAACAGCCTAGCTAGCCACAGTACGAATGATATATCACTAGCTGGAATGAGTAGCCGAGGACAGACATGGTGAAGCAGTGAATTGAAAGTCCAAAAAGACTCTGAGGTGATTTCACCAAAAATGGATTGGCGCCATATAAATATTTAAAAGCAAATACAAAAAACACTTATGAACAGTACATCAAAGTGTGCAATGCGTTGTACAAAAGTGGCAGCTATGGGGATCAGAAAGACTGGGCTATGATGACCTTGACATCATTTTTGGTAATAGGTGGCCAACAATCAATTGTTGCTGAGGTTCCATGATATACATGCATCAGGACTCAGCATATATTTGAGCGGGTTTGTTGCTGTCAAGGGACAAGGGGTTTCCATCTTTGTGACAAATGTCTGCCCAGTGAACAAAATACATTCCCAACCACATGGTTTTCATTGAAAATAATAAAAGGCGCATCTACCAACAATATATGTTGACGTAAACAAATACAATTGCGAAACAAACATGTCAGTCGGTGGTGAAAAGGAAACAATGAACGATGTGTGATAGTGCTGCCGAGGGGACTCAGACAATTCCCACAGCAACTGATACTTATAAGAAAGGTGCAAAATTGATAGTGTGGACAATGTTTGGTTTTAAGACAACAAACACAGAACAGAAAAAAGTCTGTCGTGGAAAAAGAAAGAGACGCATGTAACCTCGACAGCCACCAATAAAAGCTATTTTGGCGCATACCGTCCCCTCCGGTATTAGAGTTGGGCCAACGCAACAAGGAGAAATACCTGGCCCGGGGCTGCCAAATGGGGCCCTAGAATGCAGCCTAGCTGACAACAATGAACGCATCTTGGTTGCCACCTCTTGAAGAGGCACACCTGCCACCTATCTAGCCTCATCGAGGAAGCTAAAAGGGACCCTAGAAAAGCAGCTACAGGCAGCAGCGTGCAAGATTAAGGGGTGGGATGTTTAGCTTATTGTTAATTAGCACACCTGCCTTATAATAGCTTGGGTACAAATATATTATTGGGCTCAAGTCTGGAAAAGATAATAGTTTTTTTAAGTTAATTTAGCTGTGGTTTTAGCTGTTTACACACTAGCAGTAACATTACACAGGATATAAAAAAAGACGTACTGTGCCTGCTCTTCTACTTAAATGAAATAAGAGGATGTCATATTCTCAGGAAGATGTTGCACAATATTGTAGTTATTACTGTCTGAGTGAGGTGATTATTCTAATCCCAGAGCAGGAAGTAAGCCTAACGTAGATTTATTTTTTAAGAATTCAGAAATTGACAGTAAGTTTGTTGCTTTGCTCACGGTTAAACAACATTAGCTTCATTATGAAAATTGTGTCTACAGTGGAAATGGAAATAACATCAGAGCGCAACATAAACACAATATTAGTAGTCTGAAATTACATCCAGTGGGAAAGTGAAACGCAACCTTTTCAACCTCTCATATTCAAGTTGGGCGAATCTCTCAGAATCCTATGAGAAAGCTGCTGAAGGGGTGTGGCACTTCCCGGCCAGGCAAATGCAAGTAACAGTCAACCTCGCTCCATTTCATTACTTCATGGTCTGATGGTGTTAGGTTTCAGCCACCATTGTATTGCCATTGTTTTTCCAATCTGTGTTTCGGTCCAGTGGTGCTGCTAGCACTTCCCTTTGTCTTAGAAGGGGATAAGAAGGGGTAAGCCAGATTCAGAGGCAGGGCCATTGGTATCCTCTGTGACGTTGTTGGTGTAATATTCGAGAGAAGCACCGAACCTAGGGAGGGGGCTATGACTCAAGGCCAAGACATTGATGATGAATTACATATATTGCACAAGACCCAGACTGAGGAAATACACAGAAATAAGCATCCCAAGAGAGAATATCGTGTGTTGAGACCGTTAGTTTATCTCTCTGTGGGTGATAGTTCACACCTGAAAGTTCATACTTCAATATGGCTACAAGAAATCTTATCTCAAAATTTTGATCTGAAGGCTCAAACACAGTTTTCCTTACGTTCTCACCCAGTGAGAGATCTTTCTGTGACAGTCTTACCCAAATTGCTATCCCTCTGTAACGCCCAGTCATATATGAAGCCTTTCCTCTCTAAGCGTTTGGGTGCAGAATGCCGGTCCATCTACCACATGCTCTTACTTGAGAAAAATAAAAATAATAAAAAACTCTCTTACAATAGAATTGCCCAGCAGTGTCGTTGAAAAAGAGAGGATACGTTTTATTAGCTCTGTTAGTGTGTGTATATTTGAAACAAGCTTTGCATGTCATTTATCTGAGTCGCATTATGTGACCCAGAATGATTATAACACAGCCCAAATAGGACCAGGCAATGGTAAGTAGGCCAAAATGGAGGTCATCAAGATCTTTTCTGGAACAAGACCAATGGCTTATGACTTAATATCTTTGCCATCATGCTGATGGTAAATTACCATGACAACAAGGCATTGGACGTGCCTCCTGCCAGGGTATTGCCATGGCAACTGTTTCCTTCAGGTGACTACTACCGTGGCTTTTTGTGAGACAAGGAGAAAGGGGTGGGGCGTACTAAAATTAAAATGTTCATTCATGCGTTTTCATGCTCAATATAAGACTTCATTACCAGATATAATACATACATTTTTAACAACCAGATACATATGCGTTTTCCAATCGGATTATTGTTGCCTACCTACCAAACACCCAGGAGCTTATTTTACACGGATCCGACCACAGTCACTGCCCAAAAGAAACAGGAATGAACAGCATTGCCTGTTGTCTCCGGCGTAAACTACATTATTACCGTAATTGCATAATTACCATGGACACTGCCCAACGCGCGCTCCGAGTGTCGGACACTTTCAAACCCAACTTGTAGCTTTTCATTTTGATTTGTCCGTATCGAGAAGAGTGTTTGACTTGATCAATTAATTACAAATTTATACCACTTTTACCGATTTAGCGTAATTCAAAAAAATATGTTGCTCTTCTGCAATGAATGAGGCAACTTCTCACGTCGCATATACTGCCACAGTGAAAAGGACACACCCTCACCGCACAAAATAGATGGCATACAAAAACAACTCTTTGAGTAGACATCACATTGACTAGATTCGAAGAATCAAAAAGATGATGTTTGTCCTGACGCTATTTCTGCAAAATACAATAAAACGTTCTGAGTGCATGGTCTTACGCAGTGTATAATACATGTTGCGTAATTATTGATTTACCGGAGCACCCACTTTTATTGAAATCCTTATCTAAAATCACCCATTGTTTGTTTCAGCGCGCACTCTATTAGAAGCGGGATTCCAAATAACATGTAACCAAATCATACATCAGCATAGGATAAAGCACACGCCCTTTTGAAATATATAAAATAATAAGCATGTCTAACTTATCTTCTTACCTTTCTTGGTGGTGTGCTCCAAATTGGTTGTCCCCAATCCAATCAACGACAATGGTCAATGTTCAGCGGCTTCTTTCAAAGCGTTATTGTTAAAATATAGCAGCTATTCTCACGATTCATTGGCAATCCAATGTTACTTGATTGTGTAGTGAATAAATATAAAAAAAATGGAACAATGGTTTTCTAAAGCATTTGTTGGTGAATGGCAATGTTTCTTGGTTCTTAGTGATTCCAAAACGTACATTAAAGTCTGAGCTCTCTTTTCCTCACACACGACCTCCAGTTGATTGTGTGCGTATCGCTGTTTAGGTTTGCGAGTCCCGGGGATCTGCCTCTCACACAAAGCCTCAGTGACACAGTGGTGTGGTGGTCGGCCAACTGGCCTGGAGTACCCAAGTGGTTACAAGTGTTGACGTAGTTTGTGTGACTCTACGTTTTGAAAGGCTTGAAAGTAGTTGTTTTTTTATTTGTTTTTTTTTTACACCTATCCATCTCTTTACCTAACTTCCTTCCCCTATAATTACCTACCCACTCACCCGTATATATTTATACCCAGTATCTCACAAAAGTGAGTACACCCCTCACATTTTCGTAAATATTTGAGTACATCTTTTCATGTGACAACACTTGAAGAAATGACACATTGCTACAATGTAAAGTAGCGAGTGTACAGCTTGTATAACAGTGTAAATTTGCTGTCCCCTCAAAATAACTCAACACACAGCCATTATTGTCTATACCGCTGGCGACAAACGTGAGTACACCCCTAAGTGAAAATGTCCAAATTGGGCCAAATTAGCCATTTTCCCTCCTCGGTGTCATGTGACTCTTTAGTGTTACCAAGGTCCCAGGTGTGAATGGCAGGTGTGTTAAATTTGGTGTCATCGCTCTCACACTCCCTCCTACTGGTCACTGGAAGTTCAACATGGCACCTCATGGCAAAGAACTCTCTGAGGATCTGAAAAAAAAGAATGATTGTGCTACATAAAGATGGCCTAGGCTATAAGAAGATTGCAAAGACCCTGAAACTGAGCTGCAGCACGGTGGCCAAGACCATACAGTGGTTTTAACTGGAGACGTTCCACTCAGAACATTGAGTGCACATGCTCAGCGTCATATCCAGAGGTTGTCTTTGGGAAACAGATGTATAAGTACTGCCAGCATTGCTGCAAAAGATGAAGGGGTGGGGGGTCAGACCATATGCCACACACTGCATCAAATTGGTCTGCATGGCTGTCATCCCAGAAGGAAGACTCTTCTAAAGATGATGCATAAGAAAGCCCACAAACAGCTTGCTGAAAACAAGCAGAATAAGAACATGGATTACTGAAACCATGTCCTGTGGTCTGATGAGACCAAGATAAACTTATTTGCTTCAGATTGTGTCAAGCATGTGTGGCGGCAACCAGGTGCAGGAGTACAAAGACAAGTATGTCTTGCCTACAGTCAAGCATGGTGGTGGGAGTGTCATGGTCTGTGGTTGCATGAGTGCTGCTGACACTGGGGAGCTACAGTTCATTGAGGGAACCATGAATGCCAACATGTACTATGACATACTGTAGCAGAGCATGATCCCCTCCCTTCAGAGACTGGGCCGCAGGGCAGTATTCCAACGTGATAACAACCCCAAACACATATCCACTGCCTTGCTAAAGAAGCTGAGGGTAAAAGTGATAGACTGGCCAAGCATGTCTCCAGACCTAAACCCTATTGAGCATCTGTGGGGCATCCTCAAACGGAAGGTGGAGGAGTACAAGGTCTCTAACATCCACCAGCTCCGTGATGTCGTCATGGAGGAGTGGAAGAGGAATCCAGTGGCAACCTGTGAAGCTCTGGTGAACTCCATGCCCAAGAGGGTTAAGGCAGTGCTGGAAAATAATGGTTGCCACACAAAATATGTGGGCCCAATTTGGACATTTCCACAGGGGTGTACTCACTTTTGTTGCCAGCGGTTTAGACATTATTGGCTGTGTGTTGTGTTATTTTGAGCAAATGTACACAGTTAAACAAGCTGTACACTCACTACTTTACATTGTAGCAAAGTGTAATTTCTGCAGTGTTGTCACATGAAAAGATATAATCAAATATTAGCAATAATGTGAGGGGTGTACTCACTATGGTGAGATACATTATATATATAATTTGCTGTCCCCCTAAAATAACTCAACACACAGCCATCAATGTTTAAACCGCTGGCAACAAAAGTGAGTACACCCCTAAGTGAAAATGTCCAAATTGGGCCCAGTGTCAATAATTTGTGTGGCCACCATTATTTACCAGCACTGTCTTTTAGGCAGAGAACACACAGGTAAACAAGCAGCTTGGTAAGTAGCAGAACTAACAATACTTTGCAAGGACAGAGGGAACATAAGGCAATATATATGAACGCTATTGAGGTAGGTGAAACAGGTGTTCAGAATTCCAGTGGTGATGATCCGGGACGAGAGGTGCGTTCAGGAGACAGACGGTGAGTACTGGAGGTGGATCTGGGACGAGAGGTGCGTTCAGGAGACAGACGGTGAGTACTGGAGGTGGATCTGGGACGAGAGCTGTGTTCAGGAGACAGACGGTGAGTACTGGAGGTAGATCTGGGAGGAGAGCTGCGTTCAGGAGACAGACGGTGAGTACTGGAGGTGGATCTGGGACGAGAGCTGTGTTCAGGAGACAGACGGTGAGTACTGGAGTTGGATCTGGGACGAGAGGTGCGTTCAGGAGACAGACGGTGAGTACTGGAGTTGGATCTGGGACGAGAGGTGCATTCAGGAGACAGACGGTGAGTACTGGAGGTGGATCTGGGACGAGAGGTGCGTTCAGGAGACAGACGGTGAGTACTGGAGGTGGATCTGGGACGAGAGCTGTGTTCAGGAGACAGACGGTGAGTACTGGAGGTGGATCTGGGACGAGAGGTGCGTTCAGGAGACAGACGGTGAGTACTGGAGGTGGATCTGGGACGAGAGGTGCGTTCAGGAGACAGACGGTGAGTACTGGAGGTGGATCTGGGACGAGAGCTGTGTTCAGGAGACAGACGGTGAGTACTGGAGGTGGATCTGGGACGAGAGCTGTGTTCAGGAGACAGACGGTGAGTACTGGAGGTGGATCTGGGACGAGAGGTGCGTTCAGGAGACAGACGGTGAGTACTGGAGGTGGATCTGGGACGAGAGCTGTGTTCAGGAGACAGACGGTGAGTACTGGAGGTGGATCTGGGACGAGAGGTGCGTTCAGGAGACAGACGGTGAGTACTGGAGGTGGACCTTACAACATGGAAGCTCTCACTTGCTGTGTTCTCCTGCCTAATGGAACATTATAGAAGACCCATTACTATTATCTTGGCAAAGGGAGGGTGCACAATGTACTAAATCTAGGGGGTGTCAATAATTGTGAGAATATGTTTGAGAAATAATGCATTCTTAATTAAAGCTTCTATTTCTAAGTCGATATAGGCTACTGTACAAACAGTACATTTAAAGAGAACAGTAATGGCTTTTTTGTATCATCTACTGATTGAAAGTTGAGTAGGCATTTCTATAGAGCATTTTCATTACATTTGGAGAGTCATGCAAACCTACTGTAGATTCTAAGCTGATATACTATGGGCTATGGTTATACAATCTAAATATTTCCTTGGATTGCTGAAAAACTAAAACATAATTTTTGTCTGAACATTTTTGAAAGGACTGCAAATGCCATTGCCACACTTATTTAGGTCAGATGATGTAATGGCACTGAGAAGTGATATCCACCTTAAAGTAAGGATGGGCACGGATAGTCAAATATTCGAATATCTGAAATGTAGTATTTGAGTACTTGTGTGTATTCAGTTTTGCGCCACGTTGTTTTTTACATAGCCTATGTATTTTTTTTGGTTGAAACATATAGTCTTGAATGTTATTTTTCTAAATTCGATTACAATTCCAATCTCAAATTTGTACATCTGATGATATACCATGACATTTAAATCTATTTTTATAATATGCGCTCCTTCACCTGTGGTTGTTGTTATACGATCGTCAGTCAAACCGATATAGTGTGGTGGGGTCCAGTCACTCATAATGACACAATATACGTATATTACCATTCAAAAGTTTGGGGTAACTTCGAAAATTCCATAAAAATTACTTCAAATTGATCAGAAATGTAGATGTATTGTAGACATTGATAATGTGGTAAATGACTATTTTAGCTGAATACGGCTGCATTTTAATGGAATATCTACATAGATGCGAATGGATGATAACAGCCTTCTGAGCCTACCAGTAGGAGTAGCAGGCCCCTTCTGACCCAAATCTATGAGGCTGATAACCACTGATAACGCCCATTCAATCCAATGATAACATTCGGACCGGGTGCTCTCGGTCTAGTTCTGTAGGCTACACAATCATGGGGAAGACTGCTGACTTGACAGCTGTCCAAAAGACGACCATTGACACCTTGTACAAGAAGGGCAAGACACAAAAGGTCATTGCTAAAGAGGCTGGCTGATCACAGAGCCAGGAAAAGACGTGGTAGAAAAAAGTGTAGAGGCAATAGGGATAACCGCACCTTGGAGAGGATTGTGAAACAAAACCCATTCAAAAATGTGGGGGAGATTCACAAAAATTGGACTGCAGCTGGAGTCAGTGCTTCAAGAACCACCACGCACAGACGTATGCAAGACATGGGTTTCAGCTGTTGCATTCCTTGTGTCAAGCCACTCATGAACAAGACACAGCGTCAGAAGCGTCTCGTCTGGGCTAAAGACAAAAAGGACTGGACTGCTGCTGAGTGGTCCAAAGTTATGTTCTCTGATGAAAGTAAATTTGGCATTTCCTTTGGAAATCAAGGTCCCAGAGTCTGGAGGAAGAGAGGAGAGGCACAGAATTCGCATTGCTTGAAGTCCAGTGTAAAGTTTCCACAGTCAGTGATGGTTTGGAATGCCATGTCATCTGCTGGTGTTGGTGCACTGTGTTTTCTGAGGTCCAAGGTCAACGCAGCCGTCTACCAGGAGGTTTTAGAGCACTTCATGCTTCCTGCTGCTGACCAACTTTATGGAGATTCAGATTTCATTTTCCAACAGGACTTGGCACCTGCACACAGTGCCAAAGCTACCAGTATCTGGTTTAAGGACCATGGTATCCCTGTTCTTAATTGGCCAGCAAACTCGCCTGACCTTAACCCTATAGAAAATCTATGGGGTATTGTGAAGAGGAAGATGCGATACGCCAGACCCAACAATGCAGAAGAGCTGAAGGCCACTATCAGAGCAACCTGGGCTCTCATAACACCTGAGTAGTGCCACAGACTGATTGACTCCATGCCACGCCACATTGCTGCAGTACTTCAGGCAAAAGGAGCCCCAACTAAGTATTGAGTGCTGTACATGCTCATACTTTTCATGTTCATTCTTTTCAGTTGGCCAACATTTCTAAAAATCAGTTTTTTGTATTGGTCTTAAGTAATATTCAAATTTTCTGAGATACTGAATTTGGGATTTTCATTAGTTGTCAGTTATAATCATCACAATTAAAAGAAATAAACACTCGAAATATACCAGTCTGTGTGGAATGAATGTATACATTATACAAGTTTCACTTTTTGAATGGAATTACTGAAATAAATCAACTTTTTGATGATATTCTAATTTCATGACCAGCACCTGTATACAACAAAGATCCAGAACTGCCACCGCCTTTTCTGGGCCCTAGCTCATTTAAGATGCACTAAGTGGAATACTGTTCTGTGGTCTGAGAAATCTAAATAAAAATATATTTTTGGGAATCATGGACACCGCATCCCTTGGACTAAAGCAGAGAGGGACCATCCAGCTTCTTAACAGCGCACAGTTCAAAAGCCATCATCCGTGAAGGTATGGGGGTGCATTTGTGCACATGGCATGGGAGACTTGCACATCTGTCAAGGCACAATTAATGCTGAACAAGTTTTGGAGTATCATATGCTGCCATCCAGATTAAATGTTTTTCAGGAAAGGCCTTGCGTATTCCAGCAAGACAATGTCAAACCACATTCTGTACATATTGCACGTATTGTCACCCAATGAAAACATTTGGTGCATTATGAAATGAAAATTACAAGATGCCCTGTACTGTTGAGCAGCTGAAATCCTGTATCAAGCAAGAATGGGAATACATTTTACTTGGAAATCTATAGCAATTGGTGCCCTCAGTTCCCAAATGCTTACAGAGTTTTGTTAAAAGAATAGGTGATGCAAAACAGTGGTAAACATGCCCCTGTCCCAACTTTTTTTAAACATTTTGCTGGCATCATATTCAAAATGGGCATGTATTTTTCCAAAAACAATAAAATACACAGATTAGCCATAACATTATGACCACCTGCCTAATATTTTGCAGGTCACTCTTTTGCCGCCAAAACAGCTCTGACCTGTCGAGGCATGGACTCCACTAGACCTCTGAAGTTGTGCTTTGGTATCTGGCACCAAGACATTAGCAGTAAATCCTTTAAGTCCTATAAGTTGCGAGGTGGGGCCTCCAGGGATCTGACTTGTTTGTCCAGCACATACCACAGATGCTCGATTGGATTGAGATCTGTTGAATTTGGAGGTCAAGTCAACACCTTGAACTTGTTGTTGGGTTCCTCAACCATTCCTGATTTTTTTTTGCTTTGTGGCAGGGCACATTATCCTGCTGAAAAAGGCCAATGCCATCGGGGAATACTGTTGCAATAAAAGGGTGCACATGGTGTTCAACAATACTTTGGTAGGTGGTATGTGTCAAAGTAACATCCACAAGAATGCAGGACCCAAGGTTTCCCAGAAACCTTGCCCAAACCATCACACTGCCTCCGCCGGCTTGCCTCCTTCCCAAAGTGCATCCTGGTGCCATGTGTTCTCCAGGTAAGTGACGCCCAAGCACCCGGCCATCTACGTGATGTAAAAGGAAACATGATGTATTAGACCAGGCTACCTTCTTCCATTGCTCCGTGGTCCAGTTCTGATGCTCACGTGCCCATTGTAGGCGCTTTCGGCAGGGGACAGGGGTCAGCATGGGCACCCTGACCGGTCTGCGGCTACGCAGCCCCATACACAACAAACTGCGATGCATTATGTGTTCTGACACCTTTCTATCAGTACCAGCCTTCACTTTTCAGCAATTTGAGCTACAGTAGACAACTGTATACATTTGATCGTCTGTTGGTTCGGACCACATGGAGCCTTCACTCCCCACATGCATCAATGAGACTTGGCAGCCCATGACCCTGTTGCCGGTTCACCGCTTTTCCTTCCTTGGACCACTTTTGACATGTACTGACCACTGCAGACCGGGAACACCACACAAGGGTGGAGATGCTCTGACCCAGTCGTCTAGCCATCACAATTTGGCCTTTGTCAAAGTCGCTCAAATCCTTACGCTTGCCCAGGTTTCCTGCTTCTAACACATCAGCATTGAGGACTGAATGTTCACTTGCTGCTTAATACATCCCACCCACTGACAGGTGCCATGATAACAAAATGATTAATGTTATTCACTTCAACTGTCAGTGGTCATAATGTTATGGCTGATCGGTGTACATCAGTTTCAACATTTGATATGTTGTTTTTGTACTTTTTTCAATTAAATATTGCATTCTGTTTTTATTTGCATTTTACGCAGTGTCCCAATGTTGAATTTACAACTTAGTGTAACATGGTTCCTCTACTTGAACAACAGAAACGATTACATGGTGCAGTTTTCTTTTAAACATGCCAAAACAAATGTAGCTAACTTGGTGATAATTAAATGTTGGCCATACCTCACAAACCATCAGTGTCCACATTGCCATTCTAAACAGATTACTAACGCAATTCAGAATGTACAAGTAAATGTTTTTTCATCAGGTCGTTAATTTCGTTTGGAATCTACTGGGTTTATTGTCAGGACCCCCAGATAAAATAATCTAGTCCCATTTGTACAGGAAATACTTGTTTTTCACACACCTTTCAAATTGTAGGCTACTTTCTAACGTATGACATGAACACAACCTGTCACCCCCCCCCCCCCCCCCCAAAAAAAAAGGTTATATAAATTTTGCACATTTCACCACTTCATTCATAATCCAGCATTCATACTGTGCACGGCCTAATGGATGTATGGAACAACTGTTGACTGAATTTATTCGACAGAATTTAGTTTTAAACAGAAAAGGTACATTTTGAAATGCTTTCCTACCTGATCATAGTCTGCAGCTGGCTGTGATAATCATGTAAAGCATGTGCTCACCCATGCGGTTTTTGAAGCCTCCAACTTCTACCCTGAAGTGCATGCAGCCCACTTTTAAAACCCTTAACGTGCTGAAGTGGTTATTTTGATATTCAATTGCAATAATGCACTCATTACATTAAGTACTGGAAAGATAGGGGTCAGGCATATTACAACCTCCGAAAAGCATAATGTGTATTCTGTAAAAAAGAAAAAGGAAAAAAAAAAAGATTTACAATCATTTGACACAACCCTGGCATCGGTGCACAGCGTGGCTTGGTATCCGGTTCACATTTCAAACATACAAATCATGGGCTCAACTACAGTAAAAACACTTTTTTGATTTCAGAAGTTATAGTACAGGAACAGAGAAAAACAACAAAAAACTATGGTCTGGAGATAAAGTGCAATTGGCCTTTATGCTCCCTTTGTCAGTGGTAATCATTTCCTCTGTCTGTCAATTCATCTATCTCCCATCCCTCCATCTATCTATTGGTCCATCCATTGATGGTTTAATCCAGCATCAGTCTCAGTGCGCTTGATATTCAGAGAAGAAGCAGGCTGCCAGGTGTTCTTGGAAACAGGATGCGGTGAGCTCTCTGGAAAGGAAGTGACATCACAGATTCTCCATCTGTAGAGGGAACAATGATCATAACACAGTAAGGGAAGAGAATGCAAACTATGTAGAAGGCGGGGGTGTAGTCAGTTTAATTGAAAGTTCACTCAGTTCAAAGAGAACAAATTCCAATGAAAACAAAAACAAACATTTAATAAAAATAATTGGAATAGGATTTTTACTGTTTCTGAATTGACTGAACTTGAATTGCCAAAACGTAACACTAGGCTTTTTTATTGCACGGAGTGTGGTTTGACAGAACCCAGAATTCTGTATAGTTTCTCTCCATCTCACCTGCATCTTACTGTAGATCCAGGGTAATAGGCTGGACACTTTGGTGTACACCCCTGGCTTGTTACGCAACCCACATCCGCTGCCCCAACTGGTCACGCCCACCAGCTGCCAACGGCTGTCTCTGTCCTGGCACACCAGGGGACCACCGCTGTCTCCCTATGGAAGGTGAAGGTAGGTGAGTGAATAAGATGTGGACACGTGGCACCTGCTACAGTATGTTTTGTTGTCATTGTTAAAGGAGCCATGTGCAGATCTTTTGTGCTATAGTAAAAAAAATATTCAATTGTATGCCTGCAGTAATAAAATTCTGACTTTCTAAAATTCTGACTTTCTACAATAGTAGACTGGGGCAAGCTAAATACTGGTTTGCAAAATTCTGCACAATGAACTTGCCTGTTAATGTGATAAAACAAGCTTTGAGTAGTGTAGAGATAATCATTCAGCCGTCAAATATGCTTTGGAATATCTTAATCGTTGCTGGGGTGGAGCTAAATGTGAATTTGAATAAGAACTGTTGTTGTTGCTGCTATTAAAGTCCTTGGGGCTGTGAATTCTTAGTCTGTTCCTGGTGTGCAAAAGCTATTGAGGTCAAAGGAAATAAGAGACAGTTAAAAAAGAAAGTTGTTTTGTACAAAGGTAGCCAAAATTGTTTTTATGTTTGGCAATCTGAAAACAAAACCTCATGATGGAAATGCTTCTATTTTACATGCTGTAAAGGTGTAATGTTATAAAGCAAATGTGTATGTAAATGTAGTGCTATACAGTTGTGCTCATTGATTTTGAAAATATGACTGATCCTGCAAAAAAAAAACTTTTGTTTAAGGATACTGATCATATGAAGCAATTTATTATCACATAGTTGTTTGGCTCCTTTTTAAATCATCAGAAATCACCCAAATGACCCTGATCAAAAGTTTACAATCACTTGAATGTTTGGCCTTGTTACTGACACACAAGGTGACACACACTAGTGAAAATGGCAATTAAAGGCCAATTTCCTACACTAAAAATAGTCAATGAGTTTGTTAGCTCTCACATGGATGCACTGAGCAGGCTAGATACTGAGCCATGGGGAGCAGAAAAGAACTGTCAAAAGACCTGTGTTACAAGATAATGGAACTTTATAAAGATGGAAAAGGATTTATAAAGATGGAAAAGGATATAAAAAGGTATCCAAAGCCTTGCAAAGGCCAGTCAGTACTGTACTGTTCAATCACTTATCAAGAAGTAGAACATTCAGGAATCTTTTGATTCCAAGCCAAGGTCAGGTAGAACAATAAAGATTTCAATAAAGATAGAAAGAAAAACCCACAGGTAACAACCGGAGAAATACAAGCTGCTATGGAAAAAGACAGTGTGGTCATACAAGACAACCATAGATTTTGCATGACCTGGAGGCTTTTTGCCAAGACGAATGGGCAGCTATACCACCTGTAAGAATTCGGGGCCTCATAGACAACTATTACAAAAGACTGCATGTTGTCATTGATGCTAAAGGGGGCAACACAAAGTATTAAGAACTAAGGGTATGCAGACTTTTGAACAGGGTTCAGTTGATTTTTTTCTTTGTTGCCATGTTTTGTTTTATGATTGCGCCATTCTGTTATGACCTACAGTTGAGTGTGAACCCCATAAGAAATCAAAGACATGTGTTTCCCCTGCACACTCATGTTTTCTTCACAAATGGGACATATATTACCAATTCTCCAAGGGTAAGCAAACGTTTGAGCACAACTGTACTATGTATTTATTTCTGTTGTGTCATCAATTCTGTCTGATTCCCAGAAAGGATGAGGTCATTGCCTCTTCAGGAGCTAATGGGGATCCCATTTAATACCAAACTACTGACATCACAACAGCGGTTTGTGCATAGTGGAAGAGAACAGCAGGTTCATTGGTTATGGTGAATAAAAGCTACAGTATATGGACATGTACCTGACAAGAGTCCCGGCCTCCGTTGATATCTCCGGCACACAGCATGTTCTCGGACACACAGCCGGGGTACACTTTTGAGCTGTTGCACAAACGTATGTCGATGATTCCGACGCCTACCTCCATCAGGACTTTGGAGGGTACAGCTATGATTAAACACATACTTAGTCATTCTTCATGCATACACGCACGGACACAGAGAGATGCAAAAACACACTTAAGCAAAAGATTGTAACTATGCTATGCAAACTTCTGCTCTAATGATGAATCTTGGTTTTATGAAAGGAAAAGCGAGATATTAGGGCGCAATGTATGATGCATGCCTAGCGGAATGTCTTAAGGACGTTTTCGCAATGAACCCTTCTCTGTTTTTACCTGCCCCTTCGTTTGTTGTTCCAAAGCCTGAGGTCCAGCATTTGGTTCCTTGGGACAAGGTCTGGTCAAAGGCTGGCAAACAGGCAGGCTGAACAGCATCTGATTGATAAACATACACATACACACACAGGAAATGAATGAGTGAGTGCGTGACTGACCGACCAAACAAAGTACTGTAGTCATTAGGATTTATCCAGGTTAGACAAAAAAACTTCAGTAGCAACGATATATATAGTGAGCCTAAATCTGCGTACTTCACAACCCCTTGTGCTGTAAAAGAGGAGGACTTTTCATTTGACGAATATGTCAGGTATCGTTACCTATATTGATAGTTATTGTATCAATGCCATTCATGAATTAAAGAAAAACTAACTTTGTTGTGCCATGAAATTAAATAGCTTTGGCAGTGTAAAGTTCATCTTCAGACTCACTTGCAAATCACTAAATTCTTATGACTATTCCAAGTAGTAAGTTAGTAGATACTAATAAGCCTATTACTGGCTAATAAGCTGTTAAAACAGCCAGTGGCAAAAGCCATGCAGTTCATAGATGCTATTTGTGGTGAAAGTAAACTTAATAAGAAATGTTAGTCAGTTTAACACAATGCTTAATTGTGTTTAGCTAAATATTCAAACTTTCCATGATGTTAATGTGTGACAAATGATCTAATGTTGAGACACCATTTTATGACGAGGTAGTATGTCCCAATAGGTCCCTATTGGGACAAGTTATCTCTTTCTAATTTAACAAGTTGAATGTATCAATCCTGGTATACCTGTTGTTGGTTTGGATGTTAGCTAATGTAGGGAACTAGTTTTAAGAACCGTGTAGTTTCGACTAATTGGATGCAGAACACTCTGTACATGCATAGCTTTGTTGCATAGTGGTTAAAGACACAGCCTGTCAAACAAAGGACCCTGGTTCAAATCCAGCGAGAGCAACAACATTCAATCCTAATATATAGTTATAAAAGTTCTATAAATAAAAGTGAGTATAAGAAGTGCACTATAAAGTAATAGTTGGTTTTACTGTGAAGTGGTGTTGCTGTAATTCAACTTCAGACACTGATACTTGTATTTTTCTAGTATTTCTCGGAGGTTGTAAAATATCTCCGGACTCACAGCTGAACTCGACTGGTGAGGCCAGCCTAAGCAAGGCGATGTCCTGGTCATTGGTTTTGTTGTCATAGTTCTCATTCACTATGATTTTCTCTACAAGGTATGGAGTAGGAAGCTTTTTTTGCGACACTACTCCTCCATACACACGCCACCGACTGGCATCAAATCCCAGTGGTAGGGACCTGCATAGGACAAGAGAAAAAGCAGAATGCGAAGTATATTCATTTTAGAAGTGTATTAATGAGAAGTATATTCATTTACTTCTCAAATCATGGCTGTAGGTTATGACATGGTTGTCTCTTCAGTGCTATTCACTGTCTTATTAGCATAAAACATTGTTATGTTAATAAGACATTTCACTGAAGAACAGTTGTCAAGGTTGGGGAGCTGTGAATTGGCTTGTTCTTCAGTCATGCTAAAAAAATCTATACTTTGTTTGATGTGTTTATGTGAAAAGGCCTGGCATTGTCAGTTGTTGCAAGAACCGGGCCTAGGTAGAATTGGATCAGCAGAGTGCGTCTAGAATTGGTTCGGAAATGTGTTTTCTTCTAGTTACCGACCTGGGGAAGCAGTGAGCAGCCGTCACCACAAAGTCTGGGGACACCAGGACCCCTCCACAGACGTGTGATCCACCAAAGTGCAGAGAGAGCTGCCAGGGCCACTGCCCTAGCTGGGCAACACTGCCCCCTATGATCCGGGAGGTCACCTGCTGACGCCCACAGTCTGGGAAGAGTCAAATGTTTAAATCCAATTCAACCAGAAGTCGTATATCAAAGAGCAGTTTTTAAGCTTGTGTTCCTTAGTATCCTATGTGAAATACAGTACAAACAGATTAGTGCTCCCTTACCTGTACATTGCAGAGAGACTGTATTCTGGTCGGGACAGGGCGAGCTACACAGCAACACAAGAACAACCATGTCAAGAAGCATCATTAAATATTCAATGTGATATTTGCAGCATGGACAGCTGTTTTGAAACTGACTTTGATTGGAGGGAAATGATGGATGTTACACAGCGTGTCTCTCCATAAGTATTCCGTACAGCGAGGCCCACCTTGTGACTAGGAATCTTCCTGGAATGTATTTTTCATGTGTAACATATGGGGACCATCACTTGGATCTCTTCTTTCTGTCAGTTGATGTAAGCCAGACATTCTGGACATTTTCTTATTGTCTGACTCTAAAGGTTCAGACATTAGTGACTACAATAAATCCCTCGTTCCTTTGTCTGACCTGAGCAGGCTGCAATCACTGGCACTGCTACAACGACCCGGATATGCTAATGAAGAATTGTATGTAACAACCTTTTAATCTAGATTTTGTACTTTCTCCTCGCATCCTGACTTTCTTCAGTTCAGACAGAAAACACCAATGTATTATTTTAACCATTTACTGGAGAACTTATGCACAGAACTTATGCCCTGTACATGCAAGTCTTGGCATTGGGTTCTGCTCCTCTAGGGTAACTCATTGCCATCACATGATTGTATATACGATACAACCGACAATGGCATAACCTTGATATTACTAATGCAATTCCCATGGCAATGAGCAGGGTACGCAGTACTGATCCTCCCCACAAGGAACACAGAACTAAACAGGTGGAGGCAGGGGTGGTGCGTGGGTGACAGGTGGAGGCAGGGGTGGTGGGTGGGTGACAGGTGGAGGCAGGGGTGATGGGTGGGTGACAGGTGGAGGCAGGGGTGATGGGTGGGTGACAGGTGGAGGCAGGGGTGGTGCGTGGGTGACAGGTGGAGGCAGGGGTGGTGGGTGGGCGGGTGGGTGGTTGAACACCTGCATGCTACTGTAGTACAAGCATCAACATCCGATTGAGTGAGTAACCTGATGATTAAATAGACAGGTATGCAATCTGACATGATGACAGGAGAAATCCTGCATCAGTTGATGTGTTGCTGACCAATTACCACTATGGTTTCCTGGCAGAACTGGCTACGCTCATTACATGAAATAATAATCTAATCCGAATGGATGCAGTTTATTGAAGAAAACATCACGTCTCATCAGGACTTCATGCCCTCAACATCATTTGGACGAACATGAGTAAACTCACCTAATGTTGACCCGGCCCTGGATGGGCAAAGACAATTGTTTGTTCACAGTTAGACCAATGGACTGCTGTGTTTTTAGTGCCTTTGTTCCAAAAGACCTAAAAGGCACACACATGCACGCACACACATTTAGACACAGTCTACTAAATTAACAATTGAATATTTGGTGAATTTACACCAAGTTCATAAAATTGCTTTTAGTAGTTGTTTTTTCAGGTAGCTGTCTTACTTTCGGAAGCCCAGCTGGGCACAGGTTTGGTCGGCGTAGCTCTGGTCCCATCCCAGATAACACACAGGGAGGAAATGGCTGTGCTGAGAGGTTCTAACTTGTAGCGCGCTATCCGCCCCAAATCTCACTAGGGGGAGGAGAGGATAACAGCACAGCATTATGAGAAATGGTGTTGTTGTTGCAGTATGTTAACTTTGTCATCCTTTACCTGTCCATGTGTCATTTACTAAGCTATTTGTATATACAGTACACATCTGTCTGTCTCTCTGTGTCTGTGTGTACGCATGTGCTTGCCACAATTAGACTCGTCAGTGCCCAGTTGACAATCAGGCATAGCATCACACTGGACAGTAGATGTGGGGCAGGTGTCAAGCACAGACAGTCTTGACAGCTTCCCGTAGCTCCCTGTTCCGTCTTTGTCATCGTCGTGGTTGTGGGGGTCAGCAAAGGCTTCAAACCGGGCCCCATAACGCACTGCAAAGACACACACAGAAGGATGGGTGAGGGCCCTGTCTAGTGGGGGGAGAGGAAGAGAAGGAAAAGGACCAGGGCCCCTCAGCGTTCCTAATTTCAACTAAATGAAAGTCCACCTGTATTTATATGTGTTCGTGTTTAGTGTTTCATGCTTTTAAATGAAGACTACAAGTAGGAAATGTCCCAATTCCAGCTAAACATTTGCATTCAATAAAGTGTCCGCCAGGGATAACCTCACACAACATTTATTTGCTATAATATTAGATTTTCCTGGCTCAATCTAATATGAAAATGCAGTTAAGTGACAACTGTGGTGGCTTCTGGGTGAGCTTGATATAGCATTATAGACACTATTTTTGTTAAATATACTAGTACCAAAGCAAGTTATTACTATGCACATATTGAGTAGTTTTACTGTTAAAGAAACAGTCACAACAACAAACTTCCAGTTAATAAGTGAGTCAATGCCAAGTCACATCACTTTTCAATTTATTACCCTGTAGATATTGAGGAACAAAGTCGCAGAATGGAGTTATATGTCCTTCTATATAGAATATGTTTACACCAATGTTTTCAGTGCTCAAAATGATTTCCCTTTCATTTAGATTAGATTAAACTTTATTGTCACTGAACAAGTGCAACGAAATGCAGTTAACATCTAACCAGAAGTGCAAATAGAAGAGGGCAAAAAATGTATTACGTATTAAGTATTAAGTATATGTATATTACAAGTGGAATGTGTAAAGAAGGCAAATGCAGTACAAATGGCAATACTAAAAACAAATGGCAATTAAAGCAAATAGGGGAGGGCGTAACATTTAAGTATAGTGTATGTTAAATTCAAAGAAACACCAATGGTAATGAATCAGTCATGACCACATATTTACCACAAGAATAACGTCAAGTCATGCTCTGGGGTTGATATATTTTCTGTGTACTCCAACTTTAGTCAACATATGTTCTTAGGAACCAAACTCAACCATGTAAACAATGATTGTCCACCATGGTGTATCTTATACAGTATTACGTAAAAAGACACTGGTGTGACTACGGCATGTGTTTCCAAATGAAGAATACAGATGTTACATCATTTTGGAACTGATGTTTTTTACAGTAAAACTTCATTTGAAGACTGTATGTTCTTTGGGTTTCACATGGTAATACAGTGAAATGGTACACTGTAAACCCTAATGTATTTCTTACTCAAATGTTTCTACTAAGCAATGATTTCCAGACCTAACCATACTTAGTTATTAACTAGAATTCATTGTGAACTTACTGTGTCTCTTGTCATAGCAGGTACAATAATTATTAGGCTACAGTCTTTACTTTTTTACTGTGATAATAGTAATCTCCAGATAAATATCCCCTGGGTTCTCCCAGGGTTCCAAAGCATAATGATCCTTTGGCTGCCCCAGTAGCTAGACCTGTACAATTGAACATGAAGACAACACTGGCCTTACCTCCGAACCAGATTGCCATGGTGAGGACAATCAGCAGAAAGATGACCCCTGACCCACCGATGCACTTGGCACTATGGTGACAGCATTTGCATTTTTTCTTGCTAGGAGGAGCTGGAGAAACACAATATAATGTAAAGATACACACACACACACGTCAAAGAGATATTCAGTATGTTACTAATACCGCAAACACCAAGCAGCAAACAGAAAAAAACTAGAAAATAAATCCTTAGTAGGGTCAGAACCTAGGAAGAAACCTAGCAAGGAGAGATCCAATATATCTAGAGCTATCAGTGGTTTAACCTTATTTCACCTGGTAAGTGAAAAAAAACCTGTTGTCATTAAATGCACGGAATGTATTGCTCCTTTCATCTACAATTAATATGCTCCAGCCATCAGGCTTCAGCCCAAAAAAACACTGATACAAAGCTACCACTTCTTTTCGAATACTAAACACATTCACTTGTGGGTTGTAGTCCCCTGACAGTATAAGACATGGGGGGAGCTGGACTGGGACAGAACAGGGAAGTTCAGGTAGTCGGTAGAGAGCAGCCGGCAACTCACGTGCACTGGGCTGGCAGACGTGCTGCACCGCCACTGGTGGAGGTTGCTGGGGGATGTAGTATAGTGGGTTTGGAGGGGCAGGCCCTGGGCCCGTTCCGTAGACTACCTCCTCATAAGACTGGAGGGGTGGGAGGGTGTGCACAGCCACAGAGTAGTATGGAGGCGGAAGCTCATTCTGCAGGGGAGGACACGTAGACCAAGACAAACGTTTAGGTGAAGGCCTTTTGTCACTTCATTTCCCCCACTGGGAATCTAATTATAGAATCAAATAGCCCACCCTTGCAGTAATAAAAAAAAAAAATGTCACTAAACAATAATGTACCCAGATTCCCAGTAGGCCATTCATTTATTCATCTTTATGTTCAGGTTGTCTATATCAGCTTCATATTCATGTTCTCCCTACAGCACTATTTAGCTGACAATAGGGCTATTTAACGTCACTGAGCTTACATCAACCTCCTGGGATTCTCTATTGTTTAACACGAGGAAGTATGCTGCCATGGAGACAATGGAACAACAGGGTTTCAAATGGAAGTGGTGTTTCTCCGTGGATCATCCTGTCTTCGGCTGACTGCTGTCTGGCATTATCTCATTAGATTAAGCCACAATCACCTCCAGAAACGTGCAAGATAGTGAATGGTTTACCCAGGGCTCCCTTTGCACATTGAAAAAAATTCAAGTTGCATTCTTCTGTAGCAGTTCCAGGGGTTTCTGATAGTGGCTGAGTGTGGGACGGTATCTGGAATGGATGGATGATGCTTGTCCATCGCCAGCACTGATGCATCTCGCAAATGGACAGACGAACCATGCACATGCATCACTACTATTCAAACAGTAAAAGTGACAAATCTCATTAGGAGGTGTTACAGGGACAGCAGCACCCTAGTTCACGCGGCTATGACTGATGCACTGTAGAAACCAAAAGGGTACTGAATCTGCCACTGTAACAAAGAGAATACTCTTGGTTGACATAATTTGTTTCAGAGCCAATATTGCCTCAATTATATTTTGGGTTGGGGGGGGTAGGGGGGATGCAGCTCTAGTTTCATGACTATAGGCACCAAATTTCAATGCAAATTAACCTGAATATTGTCTCTGTTGGATATTTAATAGGTGGAAGAGCTGGTTTGTCAGAATCTTCAACTGAATCGACATAGGTCAATATACATTGTTTCCCGAGGGGACAGTCTCCAGTAGATCTTGTTGTACAATTTTAGGTTTCAGTTACATTTCAAAGGTCACATTGTACTTATAAACAATAACAATCTTATATCAATAAGGGTGTTTCCGAGGGAAGGTCAGCCTGAGCGTTGTTAGGTATTTCTGTAAAATTCTGAATTATGCTTGTAGGCATAATATTGGAGTTCAGGCCTTCTTGGAGAAGATTACGTAGGATATTTCAGTAGGATATTTCAGAAAGGATATTTCAGTATATTTCAGTAAGATATTTAAGCCATTTGTGAGCATTGAGCCTTGTTTTAAAAAGGCAATCATAACTAATTTCTCCACTTTGAAATAGTATTTTTTGAAGCAATTACTTCAATACGGCTTGCTTTTATCTAGCCAACGTAAACCCTTCAGAGAGTTTTACTTAAATGTCATGTTGCCTTAAAAGCTGGTCCTAAATGTTGGAAAAATCTCAGTAACATCATTTACTGAGATTTAGTAGTGTGTCTGTAAATTACATCATGGGTTATTTACTGAATTAATCCAGACAGATACATTTTTTTTGGAAATGCTGGACCGCCACATCATTTGGTTAATGGATAGGCCTATTGTCATGTAACAATCCATCCCTCTATTTTAGTTAGACAATACAGGCAAATAAACTGAAAGCAGTAACCACTGAAATCAAGAACCCTTACTTCCAAAAAGCCCTACATTCGACCCGTCTTCCACACAGAGAATCCTGATGAGATAATACTCGGCTGTAACTACTGTTTGTTTTTGAAACTTTTGAACTTTTGAGAGGTTAATAAGAAAACAAAATGCCTCCATTATCTGAAGCTGTCAAGCCAACTGAGGGACATTTACAGAGTATTATGGACGGAACAAGAAAGAACGGTCTGGGTTTTGGAGACAGGTGAGAGAAGTCAGCCCAGGAGAATCAAACGGAGGACCACTACAGAACAACAAGATGTGAATAAAAGGAGAACTTACCAGGTCCCGCTTTGCCATCGCACTCTGGGGGATCAGACGGTAGAATAGACGCCAAACCTGGTAGGTGGGGCTTTTCACAGACTTGCGGAGCAGTGATCAGAGCACGCTTGAAACACTTGGTATTCCCCTCCTCCTTCTGTCCTCTCTGTTCATCCCTGACCCTCCTCCATTCAGAGCACTGAGGTTGGTCTCCCCTCCCTCCATCTCTCCAAACTCTTCCTCTCTCATTATTCTCCTCAAAGATATGGGCGTGTCCCAGTAGCCTGCTTACCCACCTGCTAGACTGGTTTCACATTAGCCATGGAGAGACCGATTGACTGACACAGAAGGGTTGCTCCAGCTCGCCTCAGGTGACACCAGCTGGGAAATCAGAGCCAGGGACCAAAGCGTTGTCATTGAGAGGCCCACTATATTCCTGTGGCATATCTTCTTATCAGAATTCTCAGTTTGGCAGATTCAGGGCCAAGTTATTCAAAGATTATCTGATTGGATCTTGGCAATGAGATTAGATGTTGGAATACATTTTTCTCAAATTCTCATCTTCTGGCTGATTCAGTTTTGCTGATCAAATGCGGAAGGAAATGTGGTGAAAATATTTAAGTCAAGATGTAAGTGCACAAAATGCTTGACTTTAAAATAAATCAACCATACATGCCATCAGGCATGTTCATCAATAAACAGTAACAAAATAATATTATTCGTGATGTAGGCCAATTGGTAAAAGCTTTCATTGGTGGGGTAAATACGTAACTTATTTTTTTTTCTGTCCAAAAGCATTAGCTTGCTAGCAAGAGAAAGGAATTGCCCTCAAAATGTGTCAAAAACTGGATCAGGAAAATAGAAGTTTGGTTGGGGAAACTCCTTCTTTGCATGTTACAAGTGGGATGTTTTGGGTAAGATATAACTTTATAAATTGCACCCCCCCTCCCGTGCTGCCTGTTGCCAACAAATGTCCTCAAGGATTCCGAAGAGTTGATTTCTCACCATGTTTTCAGTTACTCTCCTCTCAATAAGTATTCGGACAGTAACGTTAAAATATATATTTCTGCTGTACATTCAAGGGATATGAAACTGTGATAAAACCATTAATGTGAGGCGAAAGCACAGAATGTCCCCTTTTATTTCTGTATGTTTCAACACATTTAGCTTTTACCAACTAACAACACCATCAGTGTTCCAAACCAGACGGTGCGGACAAATTGCACCACCCTCTATGGAACTCAGAGCAGGAGTTCAAACCTGGTCGAACTGCAAAGCAGTGACTATACCAGTGCTCCATTCAGGGGCCCTCACAGCAACACCCTCTTCCCAAAATCTCCCCGGTGTGAACGTACATGGTACATGGCTCAATCAACCCAATTAGGGGATCACAGGGCACAAAGAGGGGTGTGTTCATTTCAGTCTCATTATTCTCTGGTGCTGGAGCACTGCAAGGACGTGATGACCTCATCCCTCCTCTAGTCAGACCAACTGCTTTACCTTCCACAATGCATCTGTTAAACCACTTAACTCTGGTCGTTATAACGGCAATGAGTCCGTGTGCTGCGGAGAAGTGGACTGGTTGTTGCTTTGCACTGTGTCGTAGTGACATTCCTGACATTTTCTTAGCTGCATCTCAGAGCAAAAGCCACGGTCCGCAGAGAGCTTCCAAAGCATCAGAGGGATCTCGTTGTTGAAAGATATCAGTCAGGAGAAGGGTACAAAATAATTTCCAAAGCATTTGATATACCATGGAACACAGTGTGGACAGTCATCATCAAGTGGAGAAAATATGGCACACCAAACATTACCAAGAACTGGACGTCCCTCCAAAATTGATGAAAAGACGAGAAGAAAACTGTTCAGGGAGGCTTCCAAGAGGCGTACAGCAACATTAAAGGAACTGCAGGAATTTCTGGCAAGTACTGGCTGTGTGCTACATGTGACAACAATCTCCCGTATTCTTCATATGAATGGGCTATGGGGTAGGGTGGCAAGACGGAAGCCTTTTCTTACAAAGAAAAACATCCAAAAAAGCATGTGGGAAAATATGTTAGGGTCTGTTGAAACCAAGGTTGAACTTTTTGGCCATAATTCCAAAAGATATGTTTGGCATGAAAACACGCACATCACCCAAAGAACATCATACCCACAGTGAAGCATGGTGGTGGCAGCATCAATGCTTTGGGGCTGTTTTTCAACAGCTGAAACCGGAGCCTTAGTCAGGGTTGAGGGAATTATGAACTGTTCCAAATACCAGGCAATTTTGGCACAAAACCTTAAGGCGTCCGTTAAAAAGCTGAAGATGAAGAGGAAGTTCACCTTTCAGCATGACAACGACCCAAAGCACACATCCAAATCCACAAAAGCATGGCTTCACAAGACGAATATTAACGTTTTGGAATGGCCCAGCCAGATCCCAGACCTGAATCCAATTGAACATCTGTGGGTAATCTGAAGAAGGCTGTGCACAGGAGATGTCCTCACAATCAGACAGATTCTGAGCGCTTTTGCCAAAAATATGTGCCATGCTAATAGACTTCTACCCAAAATTATTGAGTGCTGTAATAAAATCAAAAGGTGCTTCAACAAAGTATTAGTTTAAGGGTGCGCACACTTATGCAACCAGGTTATTGTGAGTTTTTTATTTTTCCCCCTCAAAGATTTCAGTTTTTCGAATGAATTGTTGAAGTTATAGGTCACATTAAAGGTGGAAAAATGATTTATCTTTGTCTCGTTCTTTTACATCACAAGGACCTGGCATTTTAACAGGGGTGTGTAGACTATTTATATCAACTGTATGCTTATGTGAAATTATTGTTATTTTAATTTTTTTTATTCAAGTCATATTGGAATTTACACAGCAAGCAGGATGTTAAGTTTATCATTTCGCATGTTAGGCTTACGTAGCAACGTTTTTTTTGTAATCTAAACACAGGAATATTATTTATAGATCATCGGCCATCTGGCCGAGCATATAATTGTTAATCAGACACAGTATTACCTAAGTGAACTCTTACATTATACGAAATGTTTTCCACAAACATAAGTGTGTTCTTCCCACGTATGGCTTGGACAAATAAAACCCTTCTATCAGGATCTTTTTTAAGACATGGCAAGGGAACTAATTTCAGATCAGGGTTTTTGGTTTTATTGTTGGTGCTACCAACTAGACAGAAACTCTTTGGCATAACAAGCGTTAATAATTTAAGCTGGCCGGTTTGTCTTGTTTATGCTGCTGTATTGTATGAGCGATGCAGGGTTGTTTTCCCCCGACAGGGCGTGGAGTTGAGAGTTACTCTGGATGACGCATTACCTGTCTAACGTATACAGCACCTTTGTAGTTGTTATGAGAGTGCAGCCAAATGTTTAAATTGGTTCTGATTAATTTCATCCAACTTTTGAATTTGAAATCTGGCCTGTGCTCCAGCTACCCTCATTGACTCCTTGGTCGTTACTGGTTTATGTTTTCCCATTTTAGCTTATGTTTAGATGTGTAGTAAATGCCAGTGGGCTTCCCATCAGCTCCGTGTGAGGCCTCTTTGTTCTCCACAAGCCTACGCTGCATAGTGTCAGTATCAGAATCTGACTCATTTTACCCTGGTCCGATTATCAACTTTAGATAAGTAGTCAGTAGGCTTGTTGTCTTATGTTGTCAAAAAACAAGATCTTCCTATAGAAATAATTGTTTGGATATTCAGCATGACCTTGCGTGTTTCATTGTGTGCAGGTATAGAAAGGGATGAGCTAGAAGCATCTACCAACAACAAATATCAATGGTCAAATTTCACCATAAATCACAGGACTCCGCCAGCAGAATAATATGTAACAGACTCCCAAAATGTAAACAAATACAGCATTCACACAAAATGTTAAATAAGGAGCACAGAATGTTAACAAAGCATAATTTAAATATGCTTCATGTTCATAATGAAGTAATCATGAAAAATAGAACATAGGTATGCTGTATTTTCACTGGATGTATCATGAATTTAAGAACTGGAGAGAGCCTTGAAAAAATCACATCAACAGACTGGGAAGGTGATGATTAGGGGAATTTGGAGTCACTTGTCACAAAATTGTTATTACAATTCTTATTTCTTAAAATTTACATAATCTTATGGGGAATCATCATCTGGTCTGAAGCTTCTTGTGGAAACTTTGAATTTACACAACAACTAATTATGGTGTTTCAGTGAGAAGTTGGCACAAACACTACGACTATCCAATCAAAGTCAAGGACAGAATAAGTGCTTCTACAATAAGAACTCCCTTCATGCTCATGCATTCATGTGCCAAAGTAAATGTCGCTTTGGAATTTTAGATATATTTTTTTAGTAGATAGTTTGTTGAATTTTTTTTGATAGTATTACTATCTGTTGATAAGCAACTCATTGCTGAAGTTAGAGTTAGGGTTAGGATTAGAAGTTGTTTTAGGATAAGGGTTAAGTTTAGGGGCAGGCCTATTATTATAGATTGTTATTTTACAGATGTTACAGAAGTAACAAACAATCCTGTATCTTTAACACAACAAACAATTTTGAAGTAAAATAAAAATTGTGTGGCCTGAAAAACTGAAGCAATTCATATTTGTAGACTTTTGTGTAAATAACTGAAGTAGTCCTGTGGTAAAATATTTCACACTTCGTGCAGGATTTGTGACTTTTCCTGCATTTTGTTATTTTCCTTGTGCATGTGATACCACACCAATTATATTAAGAGGTCAGGGCTCTGAGTTGACTCTGAGTTGACCTTAGTCAACTTTGCAGCTGTGAGTGTTTGAGGTCATTACACTGTTAAAATATAACGTTTTTGCCAAACAGTGAAAGACTGCGATTTCTTGTCAGATTTCTCATGCTCAAAGCATCTACTTTGGGACCGATGACTCTGCATCTGATGAACAATACTTAAATTCACAAGCTCTACATCTGGCAGACATATTTGTGGGTCTTCCACTTCCACTAGTCTGTAACATGCAGTTGGTTTCTCAATATTTTGTTGATGAAATGTTTTGTAGTTATCTAACCTACCTTTTGGACAACACAGAAAATAAAATCATGTTACTTTTTTGATATGATTGTTTATTCGTTTTTTTATATGTTAAAGTTTTGTTGAGAGTAAATTAACACTTTCTGCCCTGATCGATAGCTTTAACAATGTTCTCAGGTGGCCTAGGACTTTTGCACAGTACAGCGCCTGTTACAACAACACAGCAGGGGGCAGTATGCACCTTTGTTTCTGTCTGGAGATTAATTTCTTTACAGCTTTTTTCAATTGCTAACAAGTGTTTATGTATACTTAAGATACATAAACACAGTAACACACCTACATCACACAGTGAGTACATTTCTCTGATCAAAACCACGTTCTGTTTATTAAATACCAACTCTATGTTTCAAAGAAATATTCTTAATATACACTAACTTTATCAAAACACGGCAAACCCGACTCAATATCTAATCATTCTGACTTAATATCTAATCATTCTGACTTAATATCTAATCATACTCCTATCCCTGGTCCAGCTACTCCTCTCCCTCGTACAGCTACTCCTCCACCTCATCCAGCTACTCCTCTCCCTCTTCCAGTTACTCCTCTCCCTCGTCCAGATAACATACAGTAAATCAGCTATTTATCAATGTTTCATTTATCTGTACATTCAAACATTCTTATCAGCTGCTTCAAGCTGCATTTGTTGAAATTGTGAAAGATTGCGATTTCTTGTCAGATTTCTCATGCTCAAAGCATCTACTTTGGGACCGATGACTCTGCCAGATGTAGAGCTTGTGAATTTAAGTATTGTTCATCAGATGCAGACATATTTGTGGGTCTTCCACTTCCACTAGTCTGTAACATGCAGTTGGTTTCTCAATATTTTGTTGAT
The DNA here is from genome assembly GCF_011004845.1 of Esox lucius. Classification (NCBI taxonomy): domain Eukaryota; kingdom Metazoa; phylum Chordata; class Actinopteri; order Esociformes; family Esocidae; genus Esox; species Esox lucius. The sequence continues at coordinate 32,470,022 of NC_047569.1, read as the reverse complement.
GAAATGTTTTGTAGTTATCTAACAAGGTATAACCTACCTTTTGGACAACACAGAAAATAAAATCATGTTACTTTTTTGATATGATTGTTTATTCGTTTTTTTATATGTTAAAGTTTTGTTAAGAGTAAATTAACACTTTCTGCCCTGATCGATAGTTTTAACAATGTTCTCAGGTGGCCTAGGACTTTTGCACAGTACAGCGCCTGTTACAACAACACAGCAGGGGGCAGTATGCACCTTTGTTTCTGTCTGGAGATTCATTTCTTTACAGCTTTTTTCAATTGCTAACAAGTGTTTATGTATACTTAAGATACATAAACACAGTAACACACCTACATCACACAATGAGTACATTTCTCTGATCAAAACCACGTTCTGTTTATTAAATACCAACTCTATGTTTCAAAGAAATATTCTTAATATACACTAACTTTATCAAAACACGGCAAACCCGACTCAATATCTAATCATTCTGACTTAATATCTAATCATACTCCTATCCCTGGTCCAGCTACTCCTCTCCCTCGTACAGCTACTCCTCCACCTCATCCAGCTACTCCTCTCCCTCTTCCAGTTACTCCTCTCCATCGTCCAGATAACATACAGTAAATCAGCTATTTATCAATGTTTCATTTATCTGTACATTCAAACATTCTTATCAGCTGCTTCAAGCTGCATTTGTTGAAATTGTGAAAGATTGCGATTTCTTGTCAGATTTCTCATGCTCAAAGCATCTACTTTGGGACCGATGACTCTGCCAGATGTAGAGCTTGTGAATTTAAGTATTGTTCATCAGATGCAGACATATTTGTGGGTCTTCCACTTCCACTAGTCTGTAACATGCAGTTGGTTTCTCAATATTTTGTTGATGAAATGTTTTGTAGTTATCTAACAAGGTATAACCTACCTTTTGGACAACACAGAAAATAAAATCCTGTTACTTTTTTGATATGGTTGTTTATTCGTTTTTTTATATGTTAAAGTTTTGTTGAGAGTAAATTAACACTTTCTGCCCTGATCGATAGCTTTAACAATGTTCTCAGGTGGCCTAGGACTTTTGCACAGTACAGCGCCTGTTACAACAACACAGCAGGGGCCAGTATGCACCTTTGTTTCTGTCTGGAGATTCATTTCTTTACAGCTTTTTTCAATTGCTAACAAGTGTTTATGTATACTTAAGATACATAAACACAGTAACACACCTACATCACACAATGAGTACATTTCTCTGATCAAAAACCACGTTCTGTTTAATAAATACCAACTCTATGTTTCAAAGAAATATTCTTAATATACACTAACTTTATCAAAACACGGCAAACCCGACTCAATATCTAATCATTCTGACTTAATATCTAATCATACTCCTATCCCTGGTCCAGCTACTCCTCTCCCTCGTACAGCAACTCTTCCACCTCGTACAGCTACTCCTCCACCTCGTCCAGCTACTCCTCTCCCTCTTCCAGTTACTCCTCTCCCTGGTCCAGCTACTCCTCTCCATCGTACAGCTACTCCTCCACCTCATCCAGCTACTCCTCTCCCTCTTCCAGTTACTCCTCTCCCTCGTCCAGACAACATACAGTAAATCAGCTATTTATCAATGTTTCATTTATCTGTACATTCAAACATTCTTATCAGCTGCTTCAAGCTGCATTTGTTGCAGAAGTAGAGGCTTTATACTATATTCAAGGTTTTGAACATACAGTCTTTATTTCTGGCATGCTGTGTTCAAGCATCTGTAAATAAGTCAAGAAAGATCCATCATGTTGGTATTGGGTAAGCTGTATGGAAAGAACATTTAATTATGTTAGAAACGTGTTAATTGACTGTATATTCTGTGACAACAACATGAATTGTGTTAATGGTATGGTCCACAAAAGAAGGATGTTATGCCCAATTTGGTTTAGAGTTTTGAAAGTGTGATTACAGATTGGACACAAGCATGTTAGCCATTGTAAAAAATAGCACCTAGGTGGGTCAGTTTCAGAACAAATGAAGATGTCTGTAGGAATGAGATGTGTGAATGTGTCAGGTTTAAGGGTTTTGCAATTCCTTTGAGTCATTGATGGATAACTATTGCATGTCTTACTCTATCAAACAGGAACATCATGGGTTCAAAACTACAACCACCCATTTCATTCATTAAACACTAGAATAATGGACTCGAAGAATCTGCTAAACAACTAAAATGTAATTCTTAAAAAAAAATAAACACAAATCATAAGGAGTGCAAACAGTCTTCTCAGAACTATGAACAGAAAGGATAAAGTTAGAGAGACGGCACAGAAATGAGTTAAAAAGTGAGGAGGGAAGTTCTACTGAACGACGCAGCTTGTCAAAACAGGAAGCCTAGGTCAGCAGACTGAGACTGAGGTCACATGAGTGAATAATTTAACTGCCTCTTCATACTCTTCACTGATCAAACCAGATGGTTAAGAGAGTCACGTCAACTGTGACCGAGTAAAGTTAGTCAGAAAGCAACAGTCGATAACAGTTGAGGCTTCCAGAGTAATGTTGCTTGATCTACATTTGGATTTGGTGGAAGTTGTACGTGGTTTGTCTTAGGTCTGCTTTACTCTTCAACAACTCGGAACTTGTTGAGAATGTTGGAAATGTGTGGATAATACTATATGATGAAGTCCAGCTAAGGATAAGAGCATATGTACTAAATATGGATTGGACATTCTGGATTTCTGTTCTTGCCCATCTAATCATCTCAGACTACGCGTCAGGTAATACGGCTTAACCATTGTTAAAAAATTATAATAGTACTGTTTTGTTTCACAATACTCTCTCTAAATGGAATGATAATACTGTATATTCATTATTTGGACTTTAATCTTTATTGTCACTGACAAGTGATTGTTATTGAAATAATTAGCCAATGCCACATTAATGACTTTACTTCAGTCAGACCGATTGGGCTGTTGAAGTGAGGTCCTATGATAAAGATAGAATTGCAATATGAATAATATATCACAGAATATCTATATTTGGAATTTGAGCAAATATTGTCACGAGGGTAACTGTAAAAACTGCGTAATTTCATTCCTAGACAAAATCACCACAAGGAGACTGAAACTGGGTTGGAAAAAGTGTGGTTAATCTCAGTTCCCTTTTGCAAAACAACACCTAGTTCTGTACGTGGCAAACCCCGTTTCCCCGTGGAAAACCCCCAACTATTTGTGTGCTTCTGGACACCCAGGCTTCCTATGATTTAATTTCTTGTTATAATGCCTGGAAATTCTGTTACATTTTGAATGTTGTTTCTGTGACAGGGCTGAAACAACAGAATCTATTCAACCTGACAGTGGAGGTATGGGATGGCGAGGTGATGTTGCTCTGGCAACCGCCAAAAGAGGCCCCTTCACCAGCTCAGTACCGGGTGCAGATGGAAAGGTATTCCCCCACTTAGATCCTTATTCCTACTCACCCGACGGTTGTATTCATTCTTTCATCCATAGCTAATTGTCAATAAGCTAGTACACTTCACTTTCAAGTTTTCTATTGCAGTTGTCCCAAATCAATTGAACTTGTACTTGTACAAATGCTGTTTTATATCAATGTTTCTCACACCTGCCATTCATGTTTTATATCTCTCCCTGCTCTGTCACACCCAATTCAAATGATCAGCTCATTATCAGGTCCTTCCTGAGATACATCAGGTATGTTAGGGCAGGGAGAGATCTAAAACAGGAAGGGCAGGGGAATGTCCAGGAGCAGGGTTGAGAAACACTGTTCTATATAAAAAAATAACTAGCATTTGTCTCCTAAGTAGTTGATTAAAACCCATGTTATCCTGTATCCAGTCAGTAAATCTGGTCCATGTGTTTCTTCTCAGATACGGAGCAACTAACTGGAAAAATGTTACAAGCTGTGGAAATACACAGGAAACACACTGCGACCTTACTCGTTATATTGAAGACCCCAAACAATTGTACAAGGTCCGGGTAGGATTGATCACTGAGAATGGCAACCTTACATGGTCAACACCAAAGAGATTCAACCCCAAAGACAGTAAGAAACGTGTTAATCCTACTGTTAAGTACTGGGCTGAAAGGACGTTTCTCTCACTAATAATGTAGTGGGGTACTTTCTCAATGGATTCCCCTTAAACTAACACAGTTTCCATCTTCCTTGCCTCTTGCTGTTTCAGCTCAACTGCTGATCCCCTCCAGCACAGTTTTGCTCACCTCAACTTCAGTAATTGTCAGAGTTTACAGAAAGCCCCTTTTAAAAAGGATCTACCCATTTGGCCTGCTATACACTGTCCACCTACAGGAGAGAGGACTGCAAAACAAGGTACATTTTGGAACAGATTGAAGAAAATCTGATTTTCTACGTAAACATGTAGACTTGCTCTTGGTGGTAGTTAATATCCTGTACAGAGACAGAATACACAAAATACATACAGTATAGAAAAACGACACGTTTTATGAACAATGATTAGTTAGCATAGAATATGACATAATAGCGGAAGCCTACAGCATATACACTAATTTATAGTACAGCATTTACAGATTTACTCATTTACAGTTTCAGTGAACCATATCGATATGCAGAGTTTTGACAGCAGCACAGGGCCGTTGTTTAGTTAACATTCTCACTTGACGCGCTGAGCGTAGTCCTGTTACTGTCCACTGGACAGGGGCACAACCCAGCAGGCCGTAACAGTCCACTCCAGATAGACGCCATGTTGACGCCTTGTTGCAAAGATGAAAATAATGTTCACGTGCCATAACAAGTCAAACCTAATTTGTTGTCAGACCACAGTATGGACGTTTACGATGGATGGTGACGAGGATGAGGCTGAGGTCCTGTTCAGGTCTCTTCACTGGGGAGAGGAGTACTGCGTTAGCCTCAGAGTGGAAGGCAGTGGAGGACGGTCTAGCAGCAAGTTCTCCCCTGCGGAATGCTTCTTCCTACCAGAGCAAGGTGACACAAACTAAATCATGCATCTCTACCATAGTTTAACAGGCCTGCTGTTTGGGGGGTGGTGGTGACAATAACAAGGACCATTGTTGGCATCAAAAGTCAGTGGTAGAAGGCAGTGTAGAAGGCTGTTCGACCATTGTAAAGGTACTGCTCTGGGATTAGGGGCGGCCATCTGGGGCGGCAATATTGCACACGGCATCTGGCCTTGTGTTTTCTAATGTACTGATCATACTGTAACATTCTGGAATGTACTTTACTTGCCAACTTTGCTTATCTTAATCAAGGGTGTCGACCATTTTGAAAGTGAATGTATACAATCTTTACAACACTGTACTAATTATTGTACTTATTTTCTGGCCAACAGACCATCTATTGAAACATACATCAATGTTCCTATGAATGTGGTTGCCTAACCCTGACCTAGGGTGTAATTGACAGCCTCAAACTCATTCCACCTACGGTCTGTTTCTGTTTTTAGAGTGGTTCATCATGGCAATAGTGTCCTTCTCCATACTCAGTGTGACAGTGGTCCTGTTAGTCCTGGCTCTTGGCACTTTCTTCTTCCTGTGGCGTCCAAGGAAAATGCCTGCTTCACTGGTATGTGTTGTTTCACTATTGGAGAACTGACTATCCTCTCAGAGAACATTCTGTATCGTCAAAGGGCAAAAAAAGGAACTAGCGGAATATAGATAGAATAGTAGTTGAGTGGTTCTGCTCTGTAGAAGGCAGAGTAGAAGCACTTGTTGGTAGAACCACACATGGCGTTAAAGATTTCCTTTCTACCTGAATTTACATAAGGGGGAAAAACATAACGCTCATAATCAAAACAAAAGGCCTATTTCAATGAATGCCATCGATCATTCTCATTTTAATTATTTTGAGTTTTTTTCTCTCTTTCTCTCTCTCTTACCTCAGAAATCCCTAAACAGCGGCTGGCATCCTCTCAGTGTGGGAGAGGTCCCAGTTGAGATTGTCACAGACAAAGGCTGGTTCATCAGCAAAACAACAACGGACGCCATGGACTGGGTGGCCAATGACATGACTATGCCAGCAGTGACAGAAGATCAGAAAGAAGAGATGGACAGGAAAATGAGCCTGGACAGTGGGGTTAGCACTAAATCACACATTTCGATCAGGAACAAAGGCAGTTCGGCAAGGCAAGAGGACAGTGGCTGCGGAAGTCTGGGAGCACCGGAAAGCGTTGTCAGCAGCAGCAGCGGAACTGAGGAGTCAACTTTGCGGGATGGGAGGACTAACGGAGACATGGGACTGACAGAGGACAGTGGGATGGGCATGGGATGCCGGTCAGGCTCTGCTGTGAGTCTACATGGGGAGGACTGTGGACATTTGGCTGAGCGTCTGTTGATGACGGGGGATTGCTACCGGAGCCAGAGCCCCTCTTCAGTGGACGCCCATGTGACAGAAAATGAGACCGTTACCTGTGATTCTGCCCCGGGATACCGGTCGGGTCACTTGGCCTGCATTTGTTTAGGGGCAGGCCAATGTCTATGGTGCCAAGCAGTTAGACACTACAAGAGTAGAGTCGATGGACAGTCTGTGGCCTGTAGCAATTTTCCAGAGGAGCAGCTAATTGGCGGCAATCTCACGGGTGACACATGTGAGATGGAATCAACATTCTTTTGCTATAAAAAGAATAGACTTGACATAGAAACGTTAGGACATTTGGAGGGTCCACTGCTTACCTGTACAGATGAATCCTTTCCACTACTGACAGCTTTATCGAAGTGCCCCCTTGGGGAGGAAGGACTGGACTGGGGCGTGAAAACGATTTCTCTTTCTCTGGGTGATTTAAAAGTGACTTTCGATTGACACTCATGAATCTGACCTGAGGACACGATGCGACACACAGGCCCGCCATATTGTGGAAAGTGATGCAACATGTATATAAAATCCTTTGTATGCCATTTCAAGTAAACACTCAATAAATGTTTTTGGTACCAGCTTGGTGTGATACCATGTCTCGAATCTAGTTAACATACTGAGAAGTCCCTTAAGGCTGTCATTAACAGAATGAGCTACTTTTGAAAACAGCAGACAGCTGTAGCCAGTTGGTGTGTCTTTAAAAATATGGGCAGACAATGGAAAGCCCCTTGCTGACAACCCTCGACCAATTTCAACAGATGAGAAACATGCACCATAAATGAAACTTGTGTGGGAGTGAAACAGAGAAACCGTTTTGACGAAGTTGAGTGAGGATGTCACACTGGACTACAACGATGCAATAGTCGTCACTGGAGGGCTTTTTCTAAAAATGTTGACACTACTAATTAATAGAAGAGGCTTTGTACACTCACCAAGAGAAGGTCCAGTTGGGAGATGGCTTCTGCTGAATAAAAGTACACCAGTACACTGAATGAGCAACCTGATGATTAAATAATCTGTAGTGATTAATGATGAATATGATAAGCTTAAATGGGTTTGAAAGTAGAAAATTGGAGAACCCCACATGACTGTGGTAAATGCCATGTTCGTCTTATGTGACATATGTCAGTCGCAGGTTTTGAAGCTGACCTTTTCTAACCTCTCCATAGATGGCTCATGGGCTCACTGTGGTGACAGAACATTAGTATTGCACATAATGTTATGTTTCTGAAAAAGCTGGGATGCTGCGTAAAATGTAAAAATAGAATGCAATGATGTGCATCTATCCCAATATACTACTGAAAATAGTACTAAGACAACATATAAAATGTTGAAACTGAGAAACTTTGTTTTGGGAAAAACACACGCCCATTTAGATTTTGATGCCAGAAGCACATTTAAAAAAAATTGGAACAGCTGCGTGTTTACCATTGTGTTGCGTCACATCTTCTTTTACCAATACTCTGTACGCAATTGGGAATTGAGACCAATTGCTGTAGTTTTGAAAGTGCAATGTTGTCCAAATCTTGCTTAATAGAGGGTTTCAGCTGTTCTGGGTTTCCTTTGTCGTATGTTTCATATCCAAAATGCACTAAATGTTGTCATATGTGTAGAATGTGGTTTGGTATTATTGAAATAAGCAAGGACTTCGCTGAAAAAGATGTTGTCTGGATGGCAGCATATGTTGCTCCAAAACCTGTATTGTTCAGCATTAATGATGCCTTCACAAATAATCATGTCAACAGCGACACCCCTAGACATTTTTGATTGGGGTGGCCAGATGTGGCCACTGAAAATCTTGGGGTGGCTACTGAATTTCAGGAATTCTATTGCGCTGTTGTAGAATATAGACTAGTTGAAAACTATGGAGGTACATTTGTGTCTTTTTGTCGAGAGTAAAAAAAAATACTTTTCAATCTAAAAGCAAAAACAAGGTTTCAAAGTAAAAAAAATATGTTTTTGCAATAGAATATTTTGTAATAGAGCACAAAAAAATATTTCTTGAACAAAAAACAACAAAATTTTGATTGAGGAACAGAAGCGTTCAATTTGCAGTGGTCTCTTAATTTTAACCCTTCTGTTACTCAATCAAAACTTTCTAGTGGTTTCTTAATTTTTTCCGAAGCTGTATAGTAGAACGTAATGAACCAACACTAAATCGTAGGAGCTTAACTACAAGCTATGTGTTAATTGGACGGAAGAAACCTCAGTGCTGTTTACCTTAGATGCTTGAAGTTAACAGGTTGTAGATAGGTGTCCTAAGACTCCTTTTGTGTTGGTTAGAAAGGCTGATCAGTATTGGTTGCAGCCAAACTGATACTCAAAAAACAGCTGACCAATGGATAAGCAACATTCACCTCCCACTAAAGCCCGCCCACAGCTGTACGGGCAAAAGTGCAAACAAAGAACTAGTGATTCAATAAAAATTAAATAAAAGCAAAAAAAGCACCTCAAGCAAATGGGGCAGTCTAGACAAAACGGAGGGTTCCGAATAGTCACATTTGTTGGTTCTCAATTTTCTTTTGCTCTAATACAAAATATTTGATTGCAAAAATAAATGTTTTTGATTGAAAATATTTTTTGTACCTTCATTGAAAATACTGTCAATATCAGTTAAGGAATCGCATACAGATATACTCCGATCAGCCATAACATTATGACCACTGACAGTTGAAGTGAATAACACTGATAAACTCATTATCATGGCACCTGTCAGTGGGTGGGATATATTAGGCAGTAAGTGAACATTCTGTCCTCAAAGTTGATGTGTTAAGGAGGGAAAATGGGCAAGCGTAAGGATCTGAATGACGTGGGGAGCAAAGGCTGGCTCGTGTGATCCAACATACAAACTACTGGAGCTCAAATTGCAGAAAAAGTTACTGCTGGTACTGATAGAAAGGTGTCAGAACAGAGCACATCACAGTTTGTTGCGTATGGGGCTGCATAGCTGCAGACCAGTCAGGGTGCCCATGCTGACCCCCGTGTGGACCACTGAAGGCACCTACAATGAGCATCAGAACTGGACCACAGAGCAATGGAAGAAGGTGGCCTGGTCTGATAAATCACATGTTCTTTAACCACAACACTACGACATTACGCATTTCACCAGTCGCTAAACACTACTGAGCATTGTGTTAAACTGATTAACGTTTCTTATTAAGTTTACCTCCACCACAAATAGCGTCTATGAATTGTTAGCTTTTGCCACTGGCTGTTTGAACAGCTTATTAGCCAGTAATGGTATCTATTAACTTCTTAGTAATAATCATAAGAATTGAGCAATTGCTAGCAAGACTGAAGATCAACTTCTCCATGCCGTAAACAGTCTCAATATAACCATATACAGTTTTACTTAAGGCTCACCATAACGTAACTACTGTATGTTGTAGTTAGCAAATTGTTTTTTGTCTATCCTGACCCAAAACGCATGCATGGATGCGTACTTCGAAAATCCACCAGAAACAGTTGCAAAATAAGTTTGAGGGTGATTTCCAGGGGACTAGTATAAATGAAAGGAAAATCTAAAATGTATGGAAGGAGTGTGGCTCTCACTTCCACAGTGTCAGTGTTTTTACAGATGAAGACTCTGAGGCCTAAAGAGATGGGATGTTAAATATTGGCCTTTGACTCTATCTTTCAGCCAACCAATGTTTCAGGATGTGTGATTTAACAATACTTATCTGTCAATCTTTGTCATTATTTATTTGCTTCCTGGGGAGGTATGTTTAGCTCCAAGCCCATGTCACAACGTTACTGTATAACAGTTTGCAGAGATAATCGAATCAAGAGCCTGGTATATAGGACACAACCCAGAATTCTGTTACTAGAACTAAATCTGGTGTTATGGGGTGTTCCTGTCAGGTTAGCAATTTCCTATTTCAATTTACCGTAAAAATATATGTACCATTGTAAGCCTTAGTAATAAAAAATAAAAAAACTTGAATAAACAAAATATTGTTCATTTTCTGTTTTCAGTGAAATTTAAATATGACAATGGCTTTAGCATATTTACTTTCATATTGGTTCAGAAATGTGCACACATCCAATTTTATAGATGGATAGGATTAAGTGTCACAATCTACTATTTACTGTAGGCTGATTGCACACAGCCATCCTGAAAGATTTGGGGTGAAAACTTGAAAAGTAGATCACCAGAATCATGAAGTTCGAGAATGGCTGACAGATATCTACACCCCTACTTCCCGCAGCAGTCTCAATAGGCTGAAAGGCTTTTTGCTCTTGGTTGTGCTCTGGTTTCTGCTGGCCTTGGTGAGAAATTCTTTGTTCCTTTATCTATCGCACTTTCCTACATTGTGGGGAATTGACATAAGGCCAGTTCTTGTCTCCAATCATGGCCAGAATAATGTTGTTTTAGTGTATGTAAATTTTTTCCATTAAGGTGTACCCTTTATCTAATAATTAGCGTTGTCATTCTTGCCCTGATTAATTTAGCTTGCTTGCAATATTTCCAGCATTTTTGCATACTGTTTCATACTTTTTAATCATCAAGTTAGATACTGTTTGATAGGCCTTGTGAATATGTTTCCTTGGCTCTATTCAGGTAAATCTCAACCAAAACACACAACATCACAGTAAAAGACCATCAGTACACAGTGTAAAGCTGCAGTTAACATCTATTTAACATAAAGCATACAGAAGGACAAAGAAAACACTGTGACACAGGGTAGAGAGTGACAGAAAAGGACTGTACCTCCAGTATTTACACAGAGACACAGGACTTTCCACATGCAAAAATAATGATGTTCAGCAAAGTCTTTGCAAGACTGGTTTCTCAAACTAGCCTCTTGACTAAATTAGCGGTTTCACAGAGACTTAAAATAGAGACCTACTTCCTCTTTCAGTTGTACAGTTCAGTATCGACTGAAAGTGTATTATGTAAATTACCGTTCATAAAATGAAAAGTCAGCAACCCCGCAATAAAGGGTTCTATAAGAAGGTTCCACATGGAACAAAATGTATTCCCCTGATGACAGCAAAAGTAATTTTTTTGAAAAGTACATGAAACTCAAATGTGTGCTAACCAAAATGCAGTTTGTGCAATACCATGGAGACTTCATGTCAGGCTTTTATTCAAATAAAAAAGACAACAGACTACATGTATTTGCATTTTCACATTAGAATCAAGATTACAACACCAATATACCATAACTACTTTACATACTGAACATTAATAGTCATGTATCAAACATGGTAACGTTTCCTAGTTTGTGAGCTAGGCTGGCCACTCCCTCAGAATATCTCCCACTCAGACGTATGAGTTGGGGATGGCTGATCTCAGGTCACCCCACTGGAGGTGTGTGTATGTGTGTGTGTGTGTGTGTGGGGGGGGGGTGACTCTATCAAATAGTGCACCTCTGCCAACACATTCTATTAGCCTTTGCACTCTGTGTCTTTGTAGACATTTATTTTACTGTGACCGTCTCTTATGTATTATTAATCCGACTTATATAAGGCATTGATGTATCCTCCGGGTGTGTACCAAACTCACTAAAAATAGCGGAAATTAAGCTTCTTCTAAAATATTATAATCTGGATCCCGACGTATTAAACAATTATAGGCCAATATTGAACCTCCTGTTCCTCTCAAAAAACTTAGAAAAATGTGTTTCCCAACAACTGAATTCCTTCCTAAAGACAAACAAGATTTATGAAACACTCCAGTCCGGTTTCAGATCCCATCATAGTACTGAGACTGCACTCGTGAAGGTAACCAATGACCTTCTAATGGCCTCAGACAAAGGTTCTGCATCCGTCCTGTTGCTTCTTGATCTTAGTGCTGCTTTTGACACTATTGATCACTCCCTTCTCTTAGAGAGACTGGAAACCCACATTGGGCTACGTGGACATGTTCTAGCCTGGTTTAAATCTTATTTATCTGAAAGATAACAGTTTGTTAGTGTGGATGGCATATACTCTGACAAGTCAAAGGTATGCTTTGGTGTTCCTCAAGGCTCGGTTCTGGGCCCATTATTGTTCTCACTATATATGCTCCCTCTGGGCGATGTAATCCGATATCAAAATGTCAACTTTCACTCTTATGCTGATGACACACAGTTATATATTTCAATGAAGCATGGAGAAGCCCCTAAATTAGCTATGCGTTTCAGATATTAGGAAGTGGATGACCGAGAATGTCTTGCTCTTAAACTCAAGGAAAACAGAAATTCTTGTTTTAGGACCCAAGAAACAAAGAGCGTTGTTAGCAAAGAGCGTTGTTATCTCACTGTGAACCTCCACGACTGCATGGTCGTATCCCCAAAACACTTGACCCTGACCTCTCATTTGAAGAACATATAAAATATGTTTCAAGAGTAGCTTATTTTCATGTTCGAAACATTGCAAAAATTTGAAACTTTCTATCAAAAACTGATGCAGAAAAATTAATCCATGCTTTCGTTACTTCTAGACAAGATTACTGCAATGCTCTTCTCTCTGGTTATCCAGACAAATTAATAAAAAAACTATTAGTGCTGCACACAGCTGCTAGAATCCTAACTAGAACAAAAGCAACTTGAACACATTACTCCTGTCCTAGCGTCCTTACACTGGCTGCCTGTTAGGGTTAGGGCTGATTTTAAGGTTTTACTCTTAACCTATAAATCAATACATGGACTTGCTCCTACTTACCTTGCTGAAATGATCCAGCCATACATACCTACACGTAACCTACTATCGCAAGATGCAGGCCTTTTAATTGTACCTAGAATTTCTAAACAAACAGCTGGCGGCAGGGTCTTTTCTCGTAGAGCTCCACTACTGTGGAATGATCTTCCAATTAAGGTTAGAAATGCAAACTCAGTGCAAACTTTCAAGTGTCTACTAAAAACTCATCTCTACAGCACGGTTTATAATTAGGTGTAGCCTGGCCCAGGGGCGTGAAGGTGACCAGTAGGCTTGATACTGTCCACCCTTGCTGTCTTGCCAGGTGGGCTCTCATCGCCACTGGGATGCCCTCTCTCCAATGCCTTTCGGGGGAAGAGTCATTGGCTTGTTGTTGACTCTCTGTTGCGCACTTGTGCAATTGGGCTGTACGCTACTGGCAATACTCGGCCCTCATTCAGGGTGGTTGCGGTTGGTGGGTGTCCCTTTGGTTGATGCCTGGCAATGTGGGTGGATTGATTTCCTGCCTGTTGGGCCCTGTCTAGGTCCTCCCCCTGGGTAGGGCCACAGTGTCGCCGGACCCCCTCGTCTCAGTTCCAAGGTGTTACGCTGCTATATTATTGTGCTGGGGATATGAGGAATGCACTTTCTAACTTTTCTCAGTCTCCTCCAGTTTTTAATTTTAAGAAGAGATGAGGTCCTGGTCCACACCTGCGGAGTACCTGGTTTGTGGGGGCCCATTGCTGTCCCTGTCCTTGTCCACCTGGTCATACTTTTGACCTAGTCTAAAATCAAATAGACTCTGGATTTACCCAGAGAAATTAATTAATTATTCCAATTGGACTCTTAATATCTCACCCGGCACAGCCAGAAGAGGACTGGTCACCCCTCTGAGCCTGGGTCCTCGCTAGGTTTCTTCCTAAAATTCGGTCTTCTTAGGGAGTTTTTCCTAACCACTGAAATTCAACACTACTGTTGTTTTCTCCTTGGGGTTTAAGGCCGGATGTCTCTGTGAGGCACTTTGTGACAGCTGTTGTTGTAAAAAGGGTTTTATAAATAAATGTTATTGATTGATTGATTGATGTATAGATCCCAACTAGGGATTTTGTCCATCACGCCACTGCCTTGCATAGATTGCCATTTTATTTGCAAAGTGAGAGTAAAAATCTTTGAACAATTCAAAGGTGTGAGCTAAAACAAAAAGTTGGGTTTCCTGTAATGAAAAAGCGTTGGTAACACGGTGGTTTTAACGGTTGCGTTAACCTTGTAGTTCTTTCAGAGTCATTTGCGGCTGTTAAAAAAAAAAAGTATTGAACACTACAAATTATTTGTTGGTAAATTAACTTTTTTGTCTCAGTAGAGACTCTGGAAACAGTGATGGTTTGGTTTGGCTGTTCAATGCCCACATGTCAATATAAAGCAGAATAAAATATAGAATCACCTTATGGCCATAAAATAATGTGTGTGTGTGTATATATATACAGTATCTCACAAAAGTGAGTACACCCCTCAAACTTTTGTAAATATTTGAGTACATCTTTTCATGTGACAACACTGAAGAAATGACACTTTGCTACAATGTAAAGTAATGAGTGTACAGCTTTTATAACAGTGTACATTTGCTGTCCACTCAAAATAATTCAACACACAGCCATTCATGTCTAAACTGCTGGCACCAAAAGTGAGTACACCCCTAAGGCCACCAAATTGGGCCCAATTAGCCATTTTCCCTCCCCGGTGTCATGTGACTCATTAGTGTTACAAGGTCTCAGGTGTGAATGGGGAGCAGGTGTGTTAAATTTGGTGTCATCGCTCTCACACTCCCTCATAGTGGTCACTGGAAGTTCAACATGGCACCTCATGGCAAAGTACTGTCAGTGCTCAGACCATATGCCGCACACTGTATCAAATTGGTCTGCATGGCCCAGAAGGAAGCCTCTTCTAAAAATGATGCACAAGAAAGCCCCCAAACATTTTGCTGAAGACAAGCAGAGTAAGGACATGGATTACTGGAACTGAGACCAAGATAAACTTGTTTGGTTCAGATGGTGTCAAGCGTGTGTGGCGGCAACCAGGTGAGGATTACAAAGACAAGTTTTTCTTGCCTACAGTCAAGCATGGTGGTGGGAGTGTCATAGTCTGGGGCAGCATGAGTGCTGCCGGCACTGGGGAGCTACAGTTCATTGAGGGAACCATGAATGCCAACATGTACTGTGACATACTGAAGAAGAGCATGATCCCCTCCCTTCGGAGACTGGGCCGCAGGGCAGTATTCCAACTTGATAACGACCCCAAACACACCTCCAAGATGACCACTGCCTTGCTAAAGAAGCTGAGGGTAAAGGTGATGGTCTGGCCAAGCATGTCTCCAGACCTAAACCCTATTGAGGATCTGTTGGGCATCCTCAAATGGATGGTGGAGGAGCGCAAGGTCACTAACGTCCCTCAGTGTGGAAAAGGACTCCAGTGGCAACCTGTGAAGCTCTGGTGAACTCCATGATCAAGAGGGTTAAGGCAGTGTTGGAAAATAATGGTGGCCACACAAAATATTGACACTTTGGGCCAAATTTGGACATTTTCACTTAGGGGTGTACTCACTTTTGTTGCCAGACATTGTTTAGACATTAATGGGACAGCAAATTGAGGGGACAGCAAATGTACACTGTTATACAAGCTGTACACTCACTACTTTACATTGTAGCACAGTGTCATTTCTTCATTGTTGTCACATGAACAGATGTAATCAAATATTTATATAAATGTGAGGGGTGTACTTACTTTTGTGAGATACTGTATATATATTTTCTCAATACATTTTAAGCACTGCAAAAACAAGATGAACTATGATTGTAAAAAAAATGCATTTGTCGATTGTGTGGTATTTTTCCTTTGACCTTTACCTATGATCTTTATCCCAACACACACCATTCTAGACATTCACCACCAAAGGAATGCTTAACAAGATAAAACAAAATCTAAATTATATTTTCTTCTCAATGTCTCATAAGGTTCTTTGAAACTCCCACATAACCGGCATCATATTTTCTTTTGTTCTGTAAATGCTACAGGTTTCACAGAACACACAGCGCAGGGGAGAAAAACATCACATTCAGGACACTCCATGACGATGTATCTGTAAGTCAGGCAATATAGTCTAAGCAAAAGATTGCATGTATTTTATGGAAAACCCTCTCATTAGCCATGTTTATCCTAAATCTGTGGAGGCGTGTCTGCCCCAAAAGCAGAATCGTAGTGATTGGCTGAGTCACTGATTAGGGTGGAGCTTGCGGCCCATCTGTGAACCTTAACATTGAGGCAAACAATGATGTGAGTCATCTGCCTCCATAACAACATAAATAACAAAAAACCCCAATGTGTGACATGAGTGGGGAAAGGCCAACCGGTCTTTCAAGATAGCAAGTCAGAGTTTCTTTACTTTCACCTTACTAAAATGAATAAGAGAAGCATTTCATCTTGGATGTTATGGTGTACACTTATTATGTGTTTGCCTACTGCAAAACATATTGGTTTTGATTAATACATCATGCTCTGATAATTATATTATTATGTATTTGAGTGTACATTCAGTTAAACCAAGCAATAATAAACATTACCAGACAGTATCAAAGAATACCCCATATTTCAAAGAACCAACACTATCAACAGAATTATCAAAAAAGGTTTTATTACTATAACCAACAAGATTACACATTTATATAGAAATTAGTTTCAAATTAAATGTAGAAATTGATATACAAAAAAAATTAACACAGTTTTGAGACGTTAGAGAAAGGTGTGACACAAACCAAGACAAAGATTGTAGTAAACCTTTCAAACATGCTCACGATCAGATAAATTCAAGAGGTCTGGCGGTTAGGTGTGGGGGCGGATGCAGTTATCTTGGCAAATATAAAAGGCTAACTAACTTCTGGTGCCTTTGGAATATTTTTGCACCTCATGAAACATAAAACCAACATTTCACAGGCAACATTTCTTTTTTTATTGTATGGTAAAAAATCTTTGACACCCCCGTTTTATAGGAAGGTTGCCTCCAGCTTATAAGAAAAATGATGTGTGAGTTTTGGTGGTGAGGTTGTTGATGAGCCACAAAGGCGCCGTTCTCGTTTTTGCATTCAGTCCTCCTACTTCCACAAGCCTATGTGTTGCCTTGAACATTGTGTGGTTTTCACTTTCAATACAGAGACGCCTAAACCCAACAATAATTTCTCATCAATGAGATTGAAAAGGTCTGATAGATAATAGCAGTAACATCTTTTTAGATAGAAACGAAATTAGGTGTTGTTATACTAGTGATGTATTGGAGAGTAAATGCAGTAATTGCTTATTTTTCAATAGAAATTCACCATTTACTGTCCAATCATATTCACTGATATGGCTGTCAAATGTAGTGTGAGAATCAACAGGTTAGAAAGCTACAGTTTTGGGATTAGACATGAGTTAATGGATAGCCTAAACACTGAAACAACCAACATGCTTTAAAATATTACTAACTGTGTAGTTTGAGTCCTGGGTGGCAGGTAGACATCTTATAATCTCAGAGCTGACAAGTAAAACCAAAAATCTGTTATATTCTTGAGCAAGGCACTTAACCCAAATTGGTCCTGTTAGTTGCTCTTGATGAGGCCAACTGCTAATATTTCAATATAAAAAAGTATGAATTAAAAACTGTGGTATATTAAAGTTTTTCACCGTCATTCATACTGATGCGATCAAAACTCTGTGCCCACTACTTGAGGTTCGTTGGTGAGTTCTCCCGGAATTGTAATTAATCAAAATAGATGTATCCTCTCACAGAATGTTCTTATAAAATAACTGTTTTATAGCTGGTTTGTTCATGTATTTGATCTGCTGCTGATTTTGAACGTTTGCCCACTGACAAAGAAATGATCAGTCTATAATTTTAATTGTAGGTTTATTTGCACAGTGAGAGATAGAATAACAACAACAAAAAAAATGTATATATTGATTTGTATTTTAATGAGTAAAATAAGTATTTGATCCCATCTCTATCAGAAAGATGTCTGGCTCCCAGGTGTCTTTTATACAGGTAACGAGCTGAGATTAGGAGCCCCCTCTTAAAGGAAGTGCTTCTTATTTCAGTTTGTTACCTGTATATAAGATACTTGTCCACAGAAGCAATCAATCAATCAGATTCCAAACTCTCCACCATGGCCAAGACAAAAGAGCTGTCCAAGGATGTCAGGGACAATATTGTACACATACACAAGGCTGGAATGGGCTACAAGACCATCGCCAAGCAGCTTGGTGAGAAGGTGACAACAGTTGGTGCAACTATTCGCAATAACTAACTTTAATGTGTACTGTACAGTACTGTAACTTTTTGATGCTTTGATACAAAATGCATATGTGTTAAATACATTGAAAATGTGTGTGTGGCCAGGATCAAACTTTAGGTAAAATAAAGTTCTTCATTACTACCTGTGTTGGTGGTTTTATTTTGTTTTCCTACATGAATATTACATTTTGATGAGAGAGTAAATTTTTTCCATACAGTGTAAACTGTGTGCATGATTCTGAAATGATTATATGGTTTGAACTATATTCAATAGAAAATAGTACAAAGACAACATATCAAATGTTCAAACTTGCACAGACATTTTATTGTTTCTTGAAAAATATATGCCCTCTTTGAATTTGATGACAGCAACACGTTTTCAAAAAGTTGAGATAGAGGCAACAAAAGACTGTAAAACTAAACCTGGTGGAATATCAGACTACTAATTAGGTCAATTGGTATCCAGTCAGTAACATGATTGGGTATTAAAAGATCATTCCAGAGAGAATGGGTCTGTCAGAAGTGAGGATAGGGAGGGGTTCACCACTCTGAAAGAGTGCAACAACAACGTAAAATTGCATAGAGTTTGTGGATCTCATCATCTACTGTACATAATATCATTAAAAGATAATCTGGAGACATTTCTCTAGGCAAGGGACTGCTTTTTGCTTTAGTCGTTGTGGACTTGGTTTTCCACGACATAATATGCTCTCCAATAATTACAAAGTTAACACAGTCTTTTATTCTCCAGCACATCCCTTGTAGTATCTGGCTGTCTTCCAATCACACACATGTATTCTATATCCTAACCTAACAGGTCCTGGTAGTGTCCCCTCTTGAGTTCCTGGCTCCACACGCTAATCAGGTTCTGTGGGGCCCCTCAACAGTGGATACCAACTGCTTGCGATACGGTACCTCATATAGCACAAGAAAACGAAGTACCAGTCCTCTAACAGGAGAATATAACAAAAATACATGCGTATCATCAGGTAAAGACAGGCTTCCTCTAAATGGTATGTGCCAACCTACGGTCCATGGGTCGATTCATACAGTCTATGACAGTCACATGGAAAACTTCTATCAGGAGGTATGGACAGGATGTGTGGGTAGGGTGTGTGGGGCTCATCAATAACAGGCCCAGCACCACATACCATCTATTGCCCTTTGCTCAGAGTTAGTCAGCACCCAATGCATTTGCTACATCCTTTCCAGACATAATGAGTATTGTGAGACAGCATTGTGGAAACAATTATTTTCCCCAGTATTTTCAACCAGACTACCTCCGAGCAAAACTGTGTCGCACTGGGCCTATTGGCACTTGATCGGTCAATAATTTCAATACCTTTTTTAACCAGTGTGTCTATAGAGTGTGTTTATATCTAACGTAGTCATGGACAAAGAGAATCAAAACTAGATGTGGAAAAACTAGATATAAATAGATAGATTTTGGTGAATAAATTAACATTCACACTGCAGTCAAATGTGCCCCGCCCAATATCCCAATATCAGAGTCACACCCTCGTGGAGGGTGTCCAGAAATAGGATAATGTGAAGCTGTAGCCTATTTATATAGGCGACAGATTTGTGTGTGAACTCATTATCTAAAAGTTTAGATAATGCGTCAATGTGGAGAGGCAACTGGTGAAATAGTGTATCAATGTGGAGACCAGTTTTTACAGATTTGCTAGAAGTGCGTTATGAAATGAAGTGCAAAGCAGTAAAGCAGTAAATGTGCATTCAGACTGGCACACTTGCTAAATGCATTGGCTAATGGTTAATGGTTTCAGAGATTGTGCTTCAACAATTACTGTTAGTGTTTATTAAGCATTCAGAAATAAACTGTATTCCGAGAATATTGTGTACTCAATTGGGAAAAGAACTGTACACCATATATCATGGACATAACACAATATGTATCTTTACTATTTACATTGGTAAGTAGTTTATAATAGCGATGTAAGGGACGTCAGGGGTTTCAACAGTGAATGTCTCAAAAGTGCTAATTTTATCAACAGAAATACTTTTTTGTTTTCTGTAATGCCGTTCTTCTAGTTCATGCAGCCACTGATGGAGAAGGGAGGGTGAGACTTCTTTAGTCGGACCTTCCTGTGGATACGTGAAGAATATTTTTTTTAAAACACACCGCCCTCTGACACACTTCCACCATCATCACCATCCCAACTTGAAAGCTTGAAACACTCACGTCAGCACTTTATCTTTCAGTGATGACTCTAGAGAGAGACAGGGATAGAGAGACATGGAGAGGAAGACAGGGAGAGAGAGAGAGAGAGGTTGTTGACATTATGATTCCCCAAGTACTGATGACAAGTCAGAAGTTGCCTTCATATACTGTAAGTGACTGTGGACAGCTAGCTAAACACTCAGGACCCACAATCAACATTGACCACCAGCCCAGCGTGGGATCAAGTTTGAAGAAATTCATTGAAGAATATAATATTTATTCTGGCAGGTGGCCATACGATTTGTCTCACTAGCATTGTTGCACTAAAAAGGGCCCTTTTTGACTACGTTGTTATAGTTTAAATTGCAAACAATGACTCGTCAAACCACCTACACAGACTCTGCTCAACTGGCCATGCATGCAACGCCCTCCCCAGACAAACAGACAAGCATCGGCTCACACTGTGTCAATATAAATGTAAATACTCCATGTTTACTAAAACTGTGTTTCTTTTTTATTAGAACTGTAGATAAGAACCAGTAACCATTAGTAAATATTAGTAACCAGCAAGGTGTCTCTCATACTGTATATCCTTTGCATGAGACCATTATTTGGAGTAGTTCAACCTGTGACAGGTTCAAGAGAGGGTTTAGCATACAGAGCAGTGTTCTCTATGATGCAAGTGCAAACACTCTATTACCATGGTAATCTCCTGCCCAGATGAAAGTCTCATTGCTAATATGTTGATGAACAGACTCAGGTCCCAAAAAGGTGACAACACTGAGCAATAAACCTGTACTTCTGGGATTAAATAGCTCTGGCACAAGCCAGTGAGTGATGTACTTACCCTTTTTCTTGCATTTTTTGCAGGGTTTCTTGCAGCAGAATTGCATGATGCCAATGAGGATGAGTAGGGCCAGGAAGGAGCAGCCCACAGCCACACCTATCGCTACAGAGCTCACCTTGGCCTCTAGAACACAGTAAAATATATATATATATATAAATGTTCAGATACATTTTTGTAAATGTACAGTTAGTTCTGTGAAGCCAAGATCGGTAGCATTTCTATCACTGGTGAATTCTACAGGATATACTAGTGGATAAAGTACAAGCCAAACCATATCATGGAGAAGATAAAGGTTATGGTTGATAGTATTGCATAATACTGGCTCAAACACTACCGATCACAAACTCAAGGCCATTATGGAGATGCTGGGGTTCTTATAAAGCATTTAGTAATAGTTATGTACTGTGCAAAATCTTACATACCCGACAACATTATTTAGGTTATTCATCTTGGTAGTGATTTGCTTGTAAAAACAATATACACTCATCTAAAGGATTATTAGGAACACCATACTAATACTATGTTTGACCCCCTTTTGCCTTCAGAACTGCCTTAATTCTACGTGGCATTGATTCAACAAGGTGCTGAAAGCATTCTTTAGAAGTGTTGGCCCATATTGATAGGATAGCATCTTGCAGTTGATGGAGATTTGTGGGATGCACATCCAGGGCACGAAGCTCCCATTCCACCACATCCCAAAGATGCTCTATTGGGTTGAGATCTGGTGACTGTGGGGGCCATTTCAGTACAGTGAACTCATTGTCATGTTCAAGAAACCAATTTGAAATGATTCGAGCTTTGTGACATGGTGCATTATCCTGCTGGAAGTAGCCATCAGAGAATGGGTACATGGTGGTCATAAAGGGATGGACATGGTCAGAAACAATGCTCAGGTAGGCCGTGGCATTTAAAGGGGCCTAAAGTGTGCCAAGAAAACATCCCCCACACCATTACACCAGCAGCCTGCACAGTGGTAACAAGGCATGATGGATCCATGTTCTCATTCTGTTTATGCCAAATTCTGACTCTACCATCTGAATGTCTCAACAGAAATCGAGACTCATCAGACCAGGCAACATTCTTCCAGTCTTCAACTGTCCAATTTTGGTGAGCTCGTGCAAATTGTAGCCTCTTTTTCCTATTTGTAGTGGAGATGAGTGGTACCCGGTGGGGTCTTCTGCTGTTGTAGCCCATCCGCCTCAAGGTTGGCGTGTTGTGGCTTCACCAATGCTTTGCTGCATACCTCGGTTGTAACGAGTGGTTATTTCAGTCAAAGTTGCTCTTCTATCAGTTTGAATCAGTCGGCCCATTCTCCTCTGCACTCTAGCATCAACAAGACATTTTCGCCCACAGGACTGTCGCATACTGGATGGTTTTCCCATTTCACACCATTCTTTGTATACCCTAGAAATGGTTGTGCGTGGAAATCCCAGTAACTGAGCAGATTGTGAAATTTTCAGACTGGCCCGTCTGGCACCAACAACCATGCCACGCTCAAAATTGCTTAAATCACCTTTCTTTCCCATTCTGACATTCAGTTTGGAGTTCAGGAGATTGTCTTGACCAGGACCACACCCCTAAATGCATTGAAGCAACTGCCATGTGATTGGTTGATTAGATCATTGCATTAATGAGAAATTGAACAGGTGTTCCTAATAATCCTTTAGGTGAGTGTATACTGTACCATGTTTTATTCTAGACCTTCTGAGGTTTTACTGACCAGACCATCGTGAATTCAGAAAGTTAGATTTGGGTTTAAATTCCCCCCCCACCATCCATAATGGTAAGGAGTCATTGGGTCCGATGGTGAGCCATCTTGTGGGAGTCATTGGGTCCGATGGTGAGCCATCTTGTGGGAGTCATTGGTTCCGATGGTGAGCCATCTTATTGGAGTCATTGGGTCCAATGATGAGCCATCTTGTGGGAGTCATTGGGTCCGATGGTGAGCCATCTTGTGGGAGTCATTGGATCCGATGGTGAGCCATCTTATTGGAGTCATTGGGTCCGATGATGAGCCATCTTGTGGGAGTCATTGGGTCCGATGGTGAGCCATCTTGTGGGAGTCATTGGGTCCGATGATTGCGCGGCATGGTCATAAAACAACCATGGAATTTGAGGCCATTTTACAAGACCAGGTGCACCCTATGGTACAAAAACAATTCTCTCATGATGTTCCCATATTCCAGGATGACAGTGCCCCCACACACTGCAGAACAAATTCAATAGTGGTTTTATGAAAGAGTAGTTCAGATCACCAGATCAGGACATCATTGAACCTTTATGGGAAGTTCTGGAGCTCAGAATGCAATGCAGATTTCCACCGCCTTCCAACCTCAAAGAACTGGAGGTTGTTCTTGAGGAATGGTGGCAATATCCCACTGCACACAGTTCAGGACTGGTATGACAGCATTCCAAGAAGGACTGGAGTTGTCCTAAAGGCAAAGGGTGTCCCTACTCTTTTTTAGGTCCTAGTGAAATCAATGCTGGTGGACTTCAGTTAACAAGTAGTGCCACGTATGCTCAATGCTGTTGAGATCAATACTTTGACTGGACCACTGTAGGACATCCAACCTTTGTTTCTTGAGCCACTCCAATGTTTCTTTGGCTTTGTGCTTAGGACCATGTCTGTTCAATACCACCACAGGCTCAACCATTGTCAGCACCCCCTGATCAAAATATCTTCATGTCTACAGTAGTATATAGTTATGGAACAATACACACTACAGTCACCATTATAACAATTTGTTCCCTTTAAAAGACCTAGTTA
Organism: Esox lucius; assembly: GCF_011004845.1. NCBI lineage: Eukaryota > Metazoa > Chordata > Actinopteri > Esociformes > Esocidae > Esox > Esox lucius. The sequence continues at coordinate 32,445,970 of NC_047569.1, read as the reverse complement.
CGTTTTTCTCACCCCCCATCGTAGGATTTCCAGGTTCTGACGTCCACTCCTCTCCGCTCCAACTTTTGGTAAATATTGCTCTTCCGATCACTAAATTTGTGATGGTATATCTGTGCTTAAGTTGTCGTCCTTTGAGGCTTGGCACCTGAATAATATGATTTCACTGTCTGCCTTTCCAGCTCTACATAGCTAGGATGTCCTGGAAACTAGTCCATCTTCATTCTTTCGGACTCTTTTTCTCTGTGGAATTCAACAACCGTCCCTCCCAATCTTTAATGCGCACCACATTCAGGCATCCTCTGTTTGTCTTTGACACTCATCCTTCAGATCATCTCCTATTGGGGCCAGGGCAAATGGGTATGTGAAGGCTTTAGCATTTAGGGTCATTCACCTATTTATCTGCTTCTATCACACATTTGTTTTACATTTTTTGAAAACCACAAGTCTACATCCCAGGCCACTACTAACTGGTCGGCACTGACATGAAAAGTGTTGCTGTCACTGCCCCAAGTAGCTGTCCATAAATAACACCTGATCTGATTTAACGGTGGTAGTTTTGTAGTTTTGTCTAGGGTTCTTGGTTAAAAAAAAAACTTTTTGTGATAGCTAATTCATAACGGACACCCGCATTCAGAACTCAACGGATTGAGATAAAAACAGGAAACAGAGTTTGACTTTGGCAGTGCATGGCTGAACAAACAAACATTTTGAAGAAACTTCCCCATTCTACCTATTTTGCCCTTAGATTGAATGTAACGGTTGCAATGTCAAATCTTAAATTACGGTTTAAGAACGACTGGATTAGTCTGGTTGACACAGCTGTGCAGCCTTGGTTACCTAAGCAGGTTTAAGGGGGCCCCCTGCTGGCATATTGTGATGATGAAAATTTAGGGATATCTTCATTTAAGACATTATTTTGTCAGGTTTTCAGTGCCTTGCAAAAAGCTAAGATTTTTTTTTAATCTATACATGTTGTGAATAAGTGTTTTGTTTGAAGGATTTCAGATGGAAAATCATGTGGCTGTTGTTTCCCTTTCAAGTGCTGACTTTATTCACTGAACCTTTTTTCAACAAACCAATTTGGTGTGTAATGTTATCATTTTATTTTCATTGGAAATGTGAATCACACTGACACTGCCATAAATACTAAAAGGGTAATGTATCCCAAACCACATATGATGCATGCATCAATGTATATGCCATACATACTTGTCTATGTTTGCTGTAAAATCAAGGCATAAGAAAATATAATTAAAACATGTATGTGAGGCAAAAAGTACAGACTGTCAATTTTTTATTCCGAATGTTTCAACACACATTTGCCAACCATGAAAACCTGCACTTTCAGTTCCTTCCCCACATTTTATGTGGGTTAGGTTCTGTTTTGGTGCGGTTTAGATTTTGCTTTTGGTTTTGAATATGTTCTGTTCTGTTTGGTTTCTGAACACTGCTTGACCTTTTGTATTATAATTTTCACCTGTGTCTTGTTTAGCCCTTATATGTCCCTATATAAGTTCCTCCTGTCCCAGTGTTTGTTGTTGGTCATTGTTGAAACCCTCTAAAACTATGTCCTGCCTCCATGCCAAACTGTGACAATGTGAGCAATACATTATTACATTTTTAAAAATGGACACAAAAAATCTATGGTTATTGGTGACATTGGTTATATATTTATAAAATATATTTTATTTATAACAAAAAATATAAAACTTTAATATTCTGCATTCATTAGTATTCAACCCCTGTGCTGTGGAAGCTCCCAGTTTATGCAGAAAGAAATGGACCGTAAAAGGAAACATTTCCATTGGCCTCCCACGATGAAAGAATTAAGTTGATGTTATATTATTTTAATAAAACACCCACTGTCAAAGGATGATTGGCCAGGCTGCAAAACTTAAGGATAATTAAAAACTACCAAAGAGCTATTTACAGAAGTGATAAAGTAATACAAATGCAAAGATTATTATTCTCAGTTAGCACAGTTAGCTCACAAATCAAAAAAAGTCTATCCCTCAACACAGTGATGAAACAAAAAGACTGTATTCATGGGAGGGAAGAAAGAAAATCTGAAAGGGCATTTTGTATAATATTTGAAGGGAGAATGGATGGAGAAATTTACAGGGAAATAGTGCAAGAGAATAAGCTTTTGTCTGGAAAACAACTGAACCCTGGGAGGAAATTCAACTTTCAGCTGGAACATGATCCCAAGTACAGGGCAACATTGGAGTGGCTCAAGAACAAAAAGGTTAATGTCCTAAAGTGTCTGTCCTGCTCTCAGTTCCATTGACAATATTTGGCATAGTTTGAAAAATTGTGGTCCACAAGCAACATCTAACTAACCTGGACAAACTTACCAGCTCTCACAGAGGTTGGAGTCTGTTTGATTGAATGTGTGGACAGGTGTCTTTTATATAGGTAACGAGTTCAAACAGCTGCAGTTAATACAGGAAATGAGTAGAGAACAGGAGGGCTTCTTAAAGAAAAACTAACAGGTCTGTGAGAGCCGGAATTCTTACTGGTTGGTAGTTGATCAAATACTTATGTCATGCAATTAAATGCAAATTAATTATAAAAAAATCATACAATGTGATTTTCTGTATTTTTGTTTCAGATTCCGTCTTTCACAGTTAAATTGTACCTATGATAAAAATTACATGCTTTGTAAGTAGGAAAACCTGCAAATTCGGCAGTGTATATACACTCACCTAAAGGATTATTAGGAACACCTGTTCAATTTCTCATTAATGCAATTATCTAATCAACCAATCACATGGCAGTTGCTTCAATGCACTTAGGGGTGTGGTCCTGGTCAAGACAATCTCCTGAACTCCAAACTGAATGTCAGAATGGGAAAGAAAGGTGATTTAAGCAATTTTGAGCGTGGCATGGTTGTTGGTGCCAGACGGGCTGGTCTGAATATTTCACAATCTGCTCAGTTACTGGGATTTTTCACGCACAATTTCTAGGGTTTACAAAGAATGGTGTGAAAAGGGAAAAACATCCAGTATGCGGCAGTCTTGTGGGCGAAAACGCACAACCTTGAGGCGGATGGGCTACAACAGCAGAAGACCCCACCGGGTACCACTCATCTCCACTACAAATAGGAAAAAGAGGCTACAATTTGCACGAGCTCATCAAAATTGGACAGTTGAAGACAGTTGAGACATTCAGATGGTAGAGACAGAATTTCAAAACCCTTTAATGATGAGAAAAATCTTGAGGTCCGTGATGTCGCCCGGTATGGCGCAGCCGGGGCCCCACCCAGGAGCCAGGCCCTGGGGCTCGTACGCGAGCGCCTGGTGGCCAGGCCTTTCCCCATGGGGAAGGAGCGACGTGGGGCCGCCTTCTCGTGGGCTCACCACCTGCGGGAGGGACCATAAGGGGAGGATTGGGCGGCAGTCGAAGGAGGGGGCCTAGACAACCCGATCCCTGGACACGGAAACTAGCTCTAGGGACACCACTCTGGAGTTGCCCATGGTGAGAGGCGGCGGGCAAGTGTGGGTTTGCTTATAGCTCCCCAGCTCTGCCGCCATGTGTTGGAGTTTACCCCGGTGAACGAGAGGGTCGTTTCCCTGCGCCTACGGGTCGGGGATAGGTCTCTCACTGTTGTTTGTGCCTACGGGCCGAACGGCAGTGCAGAGTACCCGACCTTCTTGGAGTCTCTGGGAGGGGTGCTGGAAAGTGCTCCGACTGGGGACTCCATCGTTCTACTGGGGGACTTCAACGCCCACGTGGGCAACGACAGTGACACCTGGAGGGGCGTGATTGGGAGGAACGGCCCCCCTGATCTGAACTCGAGCGGTGTTCAGTTATTGGACTTCTGTGCTAGTCACAGTTTGTCCAAAACGAACACCATTTTCAAGCATAAGGGTGTCCATCAGTGCATGTGGCACCAGGACACCCTAGGCCGTAGGTCGATGATCGACTTTGCTGTCATTTCATCTGACCTGCGGCCGTATGTCTTTGATACTCGGGTGAAGAGAGGGGCGGAGCTGTCAACTGATCACTACCTGGTGGTGAGTTGGATCTGATGGTGGGGGAGGAAGCTGGACATACTCCTGTCAGAGAGATCTTTAACTCCCACCTCCGGCAGAGCTTCGACTGGATCCCGAGGGAGGCTGCCGCTCGGAGTTGTGGCCGTAAGGTCTCCGGTGCCTGTCGAGGCGGCAATCCCCGAATCTGGTGGTGGACACCAGAAGTAAGGGATGCCGTCAAGCTGAAGAAGGAGTCCTATCAGGCCTGGTTGGCTTGTGGGACTCCTGAGGCAGCTGACGGGTACCGGCAGGCCAAGCGGACGGCAGCCCGGGTGGTTGTGGAGGCAAAAACTCGGGCCTGGGAGGAGTTCGGTGAGGCCATGGAGAACGACTATCGGCTGGCCTCAAAGAGATTCTGGCAAACCGTCCGGCGCCTCAGGAGAGGGAAACAGTGCGGTTTTCGTCCGGGCCGTGGAACACTGGACCAGCTCTATACCCTCTACGGCGTGCTGGAGGGTTCATGGGAGTTTGCCCAACCAATCCACATGTGTTTTGGGGATTTGGAGAAGGCATTCGACTGTGTCCCTCGCGGCATCCTGTGGAGAGTGCTTCGGGAATATGGGGTCCTGGGTCCTTTGCTAAGGGCTGTCAGGTCCCTGTACGACCGAAGCAGGAGCTTGGTCCGCATTGCCGGCAGTAAATCAGACTTCCCAGTGCATGTTGGACTCCGGCAGGGCTGCCCTTTGTTAACCAAAGTGAGTACGGTGTGATTGGACTTTCTAGCACAAGGCCAAGTTGACCCTCCATTGGTTACAGTAGTAAAAGGTGAAGGTTCTGGAGTGGCCATCACAGTCTCCTAACCTTAATATCATCAAGCCACTCTGGGTAGATCTCAAACATGTGGTTCATGCAAGTCGACCAAAGACTTTGCATGACCTGGAAGCATTTTGCCAAGATGAATGAGCAGCTATACCACCTGCAAGGATTTCGGGGTCTCATAGACATCTATTACAAAAGACTGCACGCCGTCTTTGATGCTAAAGGGGGCAATACACAGTATTAACAACTAAGGGTATGCAGAGTTTTGAACAGGGGTCAGTTCATTTTTTGCTTTGTTGCCATGTTTTGTTTTATGATTCTGCCATTCTGTTATGACCTACTGTTGAATGTGAATCCCATAAGAAATAAATGACGTGTTTTGCCTGCTTACTCATGTTTTCTTTTCAAGTGGTATATTATATGATATTGGTATATTACCAACTCCCCAAGGGTATACAAACTTTTGAGCACAACTGCGCGTGCGCACACACACACACACAATCTCAGCTTTTCATCTACTGCGGTTAATAAAAACATGTGGCTGGCGAATGATATTGTCAAACGACTTTTTAGGAACCTGAGTTTTTTTTTTGGACATGTTGAAGTATATGAATGTACGCTTGTTAATGTTTAGATAACAAAAGTCCATCTGTTTATCCGTACACAGGAAGTCACGCTCATTTAAAGCTTGACAATAAATCGCAAATGGGCTAATGTGTATTCAGTTTGGGATGTCTATAAAGGTGAGGACAACCGGAAGTTTCTTTGAGATTGAGTGAGATGAGCTCGAGTTTGTAAGACTGAATATCGAGCATTTAACCTCATGAACAAGACTTTCTAATGCTGCAATAAATAAACAGAATTACTCTCTCCCTTGACGACCGGGTATGCGATAATTGTTTCAACCACTATACAAAACGGCTGATTTCTGACAGAAGCAGAAAAGAATGTTAGAACAGTAAATAATGTGCCTGGTACTGTTAGAATTGTCTCTACAAAAAGAAGCTGTAGGGTGCTGATCATCTGGGCATTTCCTCTTCCACTTCTGGGTATTAAGGTCATGACTGCCAGTAAGTCACCGCAGTGATATAAATTACACAAAGCAAGGGAAGTCTGGTCCAGATAATTTAATACGGGTGAAGGGAAATTTTACATACAATAGTAAGAGGCGGGTAAATTACATAATTGTTACGTACCGACAACGACAAAACAAATGAAAGCCAACCAAAGTCCCAGAATACAATTGTATACCAAATGCCCACCAAGCTACCCAAGCCCAGGATATTGTAAACACACAGCATATTTAACATGCACAGTCAGGACCCTTTTTCACACTACTGTGTAGATAATAAAGACAAATGTGCCTTATTTGATATTATCATTAAATTATGTTTCTGTTCACGTCGGAAAGTTACTGAGAATGGTGAGCTTTAATTTAGGGATGTGGGAACCGCAACTTGACCAGAGAGTCAGTGTCCACTGTAAAGATGCCTGTAAAATATATGTATCTACACAAAGCCAAACTCCTTCACTCCTTCAGTATTTTCATTGTTGCTTTAGCTTGCAGTTGTATTACCTCATAACAAGTTGGTTGAAAATTTGACAGTGGATAATTATACACGAGGGCAGCTTTCCCGGTAGCAGTCAGCACACTTTGACATAACATTTATCTTCTCTGTGCTGTCATCTGTTCTGCAGCCTTGCAAAGACCATGTAACAAATACTGAATATGTGGAGCTGGAGATCCGGCAAAAACAACATACTGCAAAATGCATAGCCATCTGGTGCACATCAATCTATGTATCTTCTACCACCGAACCTCATTACTCCTGGCTCTAGCCTTGGCTAAACACTTGGGTGATCTCCATGTGTTTTAGAGACACCGCTACTGCCACCTCCTGTACTGAATTCGCAGCTGGTTATTCCAAAGTGACCTTTCAATTTAATGCAGCTTTTAAACACAAGGTCATGTCTGTGTTCAAGGGGACTCTAGTGTCAAGCTTTGCTGAGAATATTTGGACCCCCCTGATCACTGTTATTCTTGAATTCCATGTTGATACAGAAACACTTAACAATTTACATTCATTAATGATAAGTTGTCAGAGTAATTAAACGTGAAGTCACCACCTTTGGGATGTACGCTTAAACCAGATATAAAGTTCAAAGTTAATTTATCAAATGCACCGAATAACAACGTCCTCCTGCACAGTGAGAATATTGTGACATGGCACATCTACGTCGTAAGAATTAAGAAATATATAAAGCAAAAGTTTGCAATAATATACATCATGTAAACTAGCAGCATGTTTAAAAAGAGTAGGATGGGGAATATGCGCAATATGGGTAGAAGTATTGAAATTATAGATAGCAAGTATAGAAGTAATATACATAACAAGCTGCAATACATAGTATTTTACAATACATTGCACTTACAAAGTATGTCGGATCAAAATCCCCCCAGCTGGTAGTGGGAGTTTACACAGTAATACTTTTAGGTAGATTTCTTTTCAGTGAGATAAATACTTTTCTACACTTCATCCAGAGAAAGAGAGTCTCAAATGCAAAAAATCTGGATTGTTTCTTATATGAAAGAAATTATACAAATGGCAGAAAGCCAACATAATTCACATAATACACACTACAGTATTAAATATACATTGCACTGATAACTCTGTTCAATTACTAATTTAATATAATGTTCCCATCTCTGAGGTCACATTGTATAATATATTATTGTAGGTTTAGCAAGAGGTGTAACTGTTTGACCTACATAGGTTTGCGAGAAAGAAAGAAAAACAAGTTGCCGGACAAATAGAAAATCTGTAGGACCTTTACTAAAAGAATGAGTATGTTTTGTTGTTAACCTTTGATCATAAATACAATGGAATGGTCTAGCCATATCACCATTACTGACTACAAACATTCTTCCACTGTTTCCTTATAACACAAAATAAAATGTGTAATCTGAGAACAAGGGGATACAACCCACTGACCAGAAGGTAGTCTCAATTTGTTAATCATTTCCCTGTGTTCATTCAACTCCACCCCACCAGGAAGGAAGAAGGGGAGTATATATTCTGGGATTGAAAACGTATAAGAGGTGTATGGATAGGCATGTACATTCAAAACTCACTTGTACCTCGGCCGTCTTACCATAAGGCTCAAGTTAGACCAATGAACTTTAGATGAACACCATCCCCAACCACCAGAGCCTGACATTAGTACTGAGGCTAAAGGACCGACAGACACCAGCAACAGTTTCATCGGATGTAAGTGACCAATTTTGATAATGTCAAGCCACGTTGTGATGTTATAGTGTAATGTTATCATGAGAGGGTTCCATTGCTTGTGTAGGCGTTCATTCATTTCTACATGATAGTCTTGATATTGAACAAGCTGGTACACAGCAGTTTGAGGTGTATGGCAGGCAGGCCAGGTCACTACAGACATTCAATGCTCAATATTACTTTCAATAAAAAGCTGGTTGGTGTTCCCTTGGAATGAGCTTGCAATTACATTTTAGTATGCTTTCTGTGAGATTAGGTTAGGCATGTCACTTTTGGGGATTCCAGAGAAGTAAAAAATAACTACTCATTTAAATAGAACCTTGAGGGCAACACTAGTTCAGCAGTGGTTAATATTTTACCCGCACCTGGGAAATGGAGTACAAATCGACCTAATGGACAGAATATTTGCAGTAATACACAAGTATGCAAATGTGGTGTAATTTAGGAACACTCACAGGCAGTTACAACGTTTTGAATCTGTCTTTGTGGAACCTGTCAAGAGTGACGTATTGCAGCCCGGGCAAGTGTTTTCTGTATTCAGTTAGCAGATTTTGTTTACCACTAGCATATTTGAAATGGAAGAAAATAATGTTGGTCTTGTTACCAATACAGTTATACATGCATACGCAGAGCAGCTGGGATTCTGGAGGTGGGGAAGCCCTATATTTTTGGAGTTGAGGGAACTCAAATGTGCAGAATTAGACAGAATGAAAAACACTGCACATTTTTCATGGGCAAAATAATAGGATAACTATGTAATAATAAATAAAAAGTAAATTAACCAGGTCAGTTTTCAAATGTAGTATTTAATACAGTAATTCACCTCAAAAGTAGCTAGTGTTACCGCTAGATTATTAAAAAAAAAAGTTACATTTGTATTTTTTTGTGGTGTTGTATTTTGTTGTGGTGTTGTTCTGTGTAGCTATCCACCCCCATTTCACAAAAAGTTAGCCAACTACATTCCACAGAAAGTTCGATAACCTTAGCACAGCGATCTAGAAGAGTATTATTTGCTTCCTTAGACAGTTTAAACAGAATACCAAATTTCTTGGAATGGCTGCTTAGTTAGATAGCAATATACCAACATTTGCATTATTAAACTAAAGTGTTCCATATAATTGGCATAAGCAGTTAGCTGGGTACTTAGTTATGGATTGCCTCTGAAAATGAATGATAGAGTGAAGGGCACATTGTAAATTCAAAGCAAAATAGTGGTTGTATCTAACATTCTAACTGCAGGTTATTTGAAGTATCGGTGCTCAGCTACATCTAGTTTTCATTCGGACCACTGGTGACCCGACCAAATGTAATCCCAGCACAAGCAGTATACAAAAGTACAACCTTAGGTGAGACCAAGAGAAGCTACATATCTGCAGCTGATCTGTCTATCTAGTACAAACAGCAGCAGGTCCCCCCTGGTATAAGAGGGGGTATGTTCATCATTGCAAGATGAACATAGCACACTTTTTAAGTCTATCAATTAAACACTATGCATAATGTGTTCTTTTTGGTTTGGCTGACAATTAGCCCAAAGGACTTGAGTTCCATTTTGAAACAGAAATAACGATTTGCATTCAATTAACGCTAAGATCAAGGACAAAGTCATTACAACATTTTATGAAAGCACCTTCACTTGTCACGATGGTGGAAGTGTAGAGGATCCAGTCGCAGGCTTGCTTGCATTCCATAGGTCGTTTTAATAAAGGGTACACCGAATACGAATACATACACTGACATAAATCAAAAGCGCCTGACGGATAACAGCGATACACATACGCACTCACCGGGGACATGTATCAACGATCGAAAACACAGGACTGGCAGAAGACACATTTATACAAACACATAATGAGACAAGGGGAATCGGGTACGAGTAATAAATGACAAGACACAATTAACAAGTCCGGGATGTGTTCTTGTAAAGACGGGAAATCTGGAGTGCACGGCACGATGACGCCATCGTCACCGTACAGTGATATCACTTAAAAATCTCAATAAGGTATACCTGCAGACTGCAAGTGGGGGCGTTACTTAATATGGGGGTACCTGAATATTACATTAAGCCCACTGATGTTCGCCACTGGTCAGTTTAAATGGAGGTTCCTGAATATTAAGTTGTGCCCACTGACGTTCGCCATTTGTCAGTTTGGGTACATCCTGGTTTGACACACGTTTCGAAACTAGGTGTCATGTATGGGTATGACGTCATTACGTTGAGTGTACTGATGGAGGAAGAGGAGTTAACTAAAGTTACAACTTAATCTCAGAGTCCATGTGATTTAATTCAATATATATTGTCAAAATATAATACTAGGTTCAAGGGGTTCAAGCATTGATATAGAAAACAAAAGTGTATTTGCTTTGACTACATTTTGAAAAAGCATTCTAGTCCAATTATGCTTGTACCAATTTTCCAATACCATTTAATTGTATTTGGTTTCAGGTTTAAAATTGTTTGATAACATACAACTGAAATATATTAATTTGAAGACTGAAGTGCCTCTAAAAATAGTTTGACATGTTTTGGTTTCAGTCAAGAATGATACACTGGTGGTTTAGAAAGCTGCTGAGTGCAGTTAAAATACAGACACATGCTTACATACACATGCACAGTCATACTCAATATGTAGTCATTGCTTGGTTATATGTGATACAGTACTGGGTCATCATTAGGAGGTTGATAGTTGAGAATACTGCTTATTGCAGTTACAATATAGTTGATCTGAGCTCTACATGTTACAATGTGAAACAGGTATCCCTTTTTCACAAGTTTATACAAGATTACCATTTATGCATTTTCCATAGTTTCAACTAATTACACAAATGTGAACGTGCTGTGTAAGATACATTGTGTGGTGGACCTGGGAGGTCCTTTGATGAAACCTGTGGGTTCTGCTGTGTGGATCTTACCAGTTTTCATACAAATCATTGTAATGGTTTCTGTAATTAATAACTTAAGCATCAGCCTGTGAGGCAACAGGGCCTCCGTACTTTATGGCCCCTGTGTCCTCTCTGCTCTTGAACGGAAAAGTCAAATCAACTGACAACTACGTTATTGCCACCCAGCAAAATTATTGAAAAGTTCAGAAAACAAAACAGACAGTGTGAAAAATGAAAGAGATTCAAAGTGTAAAACATTGAGAAAAGGATTTCAACCATCACTACAGCTGTCAATAAAGGAACCCTGCACTCTGTTTAAAATATAACAACATTTTGAAATTAAGTCGAAAACAAACCAGAAAAGGAACCAGGCAAGCCTAGTTCCGCCGGCCTGCAATTAAAAGTGATAATCCCTCACTGGATTCAAACCCAAGCCTTTCATGTGAGAGGCTGTGTCTTCACCCACTACACCACAAAGCTATACATTTGCAGAGCGCCGGTATAGCATTTCAACGTTAGATCATTTTGTCACGCATTAACATCACGTCAAGTTTGAATATTTCGCTAGACACCATTGCCATTGTTTTAAACTGACTAACGTTTCTAAGAGACCACACCCTGGTAAAAGCAATGCCACCAATTATTTTGAAACAACCATTCAAATATAGCTGCAACTAGCGATTCGCGGGTTCCAGCCCAAGCAGTAGCAAGCTGCTTGGGTTGGAAAAAACTAAACAATGGCACATTACACAGGACAGTACAGTGCAACTGATCCACAATGCGTCATTGCTACTGAATTCCCTGTTTTCTGCACTTGGTGAAAACATGTTAATATCATGGAGATCAAGAATATGATATTTTCTATGAAGTATACATGTTTTTTCCCATTGAGTAGAAAAGCATAGCTGACCAAACAATGTCTGTGAGTCACTAAATGTGTTATACTGTGAAACATCCCAAGATTAATGAAAATAAATTAACAAAACATTGTTATAGCGCATCCAGCAGGCCAATTAATCAGGCACATGGAATAAAATCTTCAGGACAGGTATTTGACATGGGTGTGGCTTTGCATGGCAATAGCAGATTTTTTTCAGGATTGAGAGCTGTTTGTGTAACAGTGGCCACAAATGACTAACATGACCATAGTTGATGGGAATGCCATTTCACTATTTTTCAACCAATCAACTTTTCCTTCAAAGTTTAACTAGAGGAGGATATAAAGTATATGTATAGTAACCTACAAGTCAATCGGACCTATGGTTCATGAGAAGATTTTTCAATGTTTTTTTACAAAATTCAAAATGGCAGAAATGTCAACATTGGCGGACATTATGGGTCCTACAGGAAACATTGTTCCCCATGATTAATGGGACCTTCATGACAAGTTTCAACATTCTGGGTGATAAGGGATGGTGGGGCTGTGTTTTAGTGTTTCAACAGGCTGTTGCTAAGCCACCATGCAGCGTATGCATCCCATCAGGTTATTTATTTCAATTAGCCGCAATACCTACATGTATATACATTTTTACCAAATGGAACCATCATAATAAGTGTTTTATTATTATTTAGAATAATAATAATAAAAACAACCACAAAAACAATAGGTTTCCTGCAGTTTTGCTGCATGGGACCCTAAATATTACACAAACATGTAACCTTTATTGGTTAGTTATCAGAAGGTGGTATGCAGTATACATTTCATGTTTACATTATTGGTCCAGAATAATGGGCGAAGTTGCTTAAAGGCAGCAGTGCCTCCCAGGGACATTTCAGGGCACCTTTGCCAATATTAGTCTTCTAGTGCTGACATATTTTAGAATACTGTAAAACATCGACAGTATTAATAGTCCATGTCACACATTTTGTATTTTTCATATGTGATCATTGTGATCATGTATGACTCTTGATTTAATGAGTGACTTTTGTCTGGAGTGAGACCCAATTGGCTTTGCCAACCTACCTCCATTTGGATCCATTTCAAAATGACTAGCTGTTGACAAACCAATATTTTTACAATTGCAAGCAACAATGACATACTAAACGTTTTTTATTGCAAATTATGTCCATGGCAAATTAATAACAATGATTGTTGACTATGCTTTTATTTAAAACAGGGCTTTATATACTGAAATGTCAGTCAACACCCAGGTATTAAAAATGACTGGCAGTTTGAGAATCTGCCCGTATTGGCATTTGACTACAGTATAGTTTGATTTGGCAGGGAGGAACAAATGCCCAAAAACAAAATCATGAATCAGTCAACTATGAAACCACTCTTTCATTACTTCCTCAATTTGAAATGGGGAAACAGTTTTGTGATTAGAGGGCCCGGGGTAATAATAGGTCGTCCTGGATTCCAATTGGTTCCTGTTCTTAACAGAGGACCCTTCTCTGATCCGACGCACAGCGGCTCCCATTTTCTCTCTCACTCTTCCCTTTCTTATTCTTCTGTATCCTCCCTAGTAAGTTCTATTAATAACCAGGTTCTGGAAAGTAAACTAGACAATTTGCAGATTCCGAGAATTTTAACACCTTGAATTCATTTTATACCTGAAGTATTAGTCAGCTATCATTTTGTATCCAATGATAACAATACCCTTGGTATTGTTAATTAAGGGTAATTAAGGGGCAAGGAAAAACATTTTAACTTATGAATCATAGTTGAATGTATAAATGAATCACTGTTAGAAATGCAGCTGTTTGAGGGAATCTAAGGAAAGTTTGTTGACTGGAAGGTAAGAAAACATTGACAATCTGATAGATGGAAAGAGTCATATTTTTCTGTTACACCATTCAGGAAGTGTCACAAATGTGTCACAAATAGCCTGAGGTGAGTCTGGGTGCTACCCACCTTTAAAGTCATGCCGCCAGTTTAATTTTATTCACTTTGTCATAGCTTCATTACACAGCATCCATAACCGAGCAGACGGACAAAACATCAATAACCCAATCTTTTTGGTATGAAGAAATACAGTTAGGTCCGGAAATATTTGGACACTGACCCACTTTTCATAATTTGGGCTCTGTACACCACCACAATGAATTTGAAATGAGACAATCGAGATGCTATTGAAGTGCAGACTTCCAGCTTTAATTCAAGGGGTTGGACAAAAATATTGTATGAAATGTTTAAGGATTGCAACCATCTTCATACATTGTCCCCTTATTTCAGGGGCTCGTGGGTCTTTCTGCCTTGAGTTTGGTCTTCAGCAAGCGAGATGTATGCTTGATCAGGTTAAGATCGGGCAATTGACTCGGCCATTGCAGAATATACCACTTCTTTGCCTTAAAAACCTCCTGGGTTGCTTTCACAGTATGTTTATGGGTCATTATCCATCTGTAAAGTGAAGAACACTTCAGAATAAATCCGGTTGCTTCTGTCTTCTGTCACTTCATCAATAAACACTAGTGACCCAGTGCCATTGGAAGCCATGCATGCCCATGCCATCACACTGCCTCCACCATGTTTTTTTCCAGATGATGTCGTAGGCTTCGGATCATGAGCCCTTTCATCTCCATACTTTTTTCTTCCCATTATTCTGGTACAGGTTGATCTTAGTTTAATCTGTCCATAGAATGCTGTTCCAGAACTGGGCTCAGTTTTTTAGATGATTTTTGGCTAGTCTAATCTGGCCTTCTATTCTTGAAGCATCTGAATGGTTTGCACCTTGTGGTGAACCATCTGTGTTTGCTCTTGTGAAGTCTTCTCTTCATGGTAGACTTGGATAATATTGTGCCTACCTCCTGTAGAGTGTTCTTCACTTGGCTGGATGTTGTGAAGGGTTTTTTCTTTTCCATGGAAACAATCCTACGATCATACACCACTGTTGTTTTCTGTGGACATCCAGGCCTTTTTGTGTTGCAGAGCTCACAAGTGTGTTCTTTATTTCTCAGAATGTACCAAACTGTTGATTTGGCCACTCCTAATGGATGGCCTGTTTTACTTTCAATTAGAGCTCCTTTGACCCAGGGCCAGGGCCATGAAAAATGATAAGCCCCCTCGCCATTTTTAACAGCCTCCTCAGTTACTTTGTCCTAGCGCTGGACCTCCTTTGACCGCATGTTGTTGGTTCACAGCAACAGCTTCCAGATGTGAATGCCATACCTGAAATCATGAAGGAATAGCCCACACTGTCCATGAACCATCTTTTGATTCAATTGTCCTATTACTTTTGGTCCCTTGAAAAAGTGGGGGATAAATATTAAAGAGCTGTAATCCCTAAACCCTTTCTCCAATTTGAATATGAATACACTAATTAAAGCTGAGGGACTTCACTTTTTGTGCAACTGCAACTTGAATATATTTCGGTAAACAGACAAAATAACAAAATCTGTCAGTGTCCAATTATTTCCTGACCTAACTGTATATAAAGGGATCCAATGCCTGAAATTCTTCCCCCTTTAAAAAATGTTTAATGGTTTTGTGTATTAAAGGGGGTTGTACAAAAGACAAAGTAGTACATAAAAAAATATCACTGTGATCACATTTGCACTTTCATTAGGTTATGAGGCATATTTCCTCCTGGCTGTAGTAGCAAGTAGCAAAGTCAGCTTAAACATCAACTGAAATTCAAAACAACTTGACAGGACTTGGCCACACCCTGACCTACAGAAGACTCTCTACACACATTACACGTAAATGCACGCAGAGAACCAGACAAACAGGAGAATGACAAAAAAACACAGATCCATCAGATAACGTGAGGAGAGAGCCAGGAAGTAGAGAAGTGGGCAGGTACAGAGAGGAAGGCATGAGGTGTTGAATTACCAACACTAGTTTGGAGTGACTTGTTTTGTCAGCAGGGGCTGGGTCACTAACAAATCCCAGAGGATTTCAGCGGCACAGACGCAAACAGGAACACAAGGGCAGCTGATAATACAGCCGGAGAGTTATACAGCAGGGCAATACAGGCAGCCTGCACGATAGATACTATTTCCCAGCCTAATTAAGGGACAAAGTGCATGATAATAAAGAGAGAGAGCGAGAGAGAGAGAGCGAGAGATACGACGAAAGAGAGAAGGGAAAGACTGGCGCCGGCAGAACTAATTGCAGCAGGAGGGAAGGCAGGAGAAAGGGTCAAGGGGCACATTATTAAAGAGTTGTACCTGCTCCAGTGTGTCTATCCCAACTGAGAGATGAATCACAGCACGATGCGGGTGAGTAGAGATTGAGACAACTGTTAGAACCCAAATAATATCCTCAGAGATAAGCATATGAAGGGGTATCAAACATATATTGTTTGATAAGTATTGTGATTTATTTAATTCTAATTTAGAGCCAGCATAAGAAGACTAGTGCCTGGGAGAGAATTGGGATCAGTCATCTGTTGAGATGTATGCCATGGATAACCTGTTGTTGTGTATTCATTCTGTCTATTCTGTTGCAAGGTGTTTTGTATGATACTGTTTTAGAATGCCTATGTTTACTCAGTTTACTCATACAATTGGCAGTACATGACATTTAACCATTTTCGAGAACCTTTTGGGCTTGACGGGACAAAAATCTTGCATCTTTAAGTAAAACTGGTTTCATTTTTTTTCATGAGATTAAAAAAAAGCAACAACCTCCAAGAAGAAAATGAAACTCAACAGCAACATATGTTAAACATATGGGAATATTTGGGATAACACTGTATATTGGTATATTTACATACCACTGTGTATAATTTACAATTGTTATTCAGTGGGCAAATAGTTTCTAGCGATTTGCGTTTGAATGCTTATGTATTTGAATACATGAGTGTGTGTGTGTTGTGGATACATTTCCCTGATTAAAACTGGTGTGTAGCTCCTGTGAAGTGTAGCTTCTCTAAAGTGTAGCTTCTCTAAAAGAAGGCCTTTGTTGCTCGCTCCCTTTATAATACAGTCCACAAAGTAAAGAGAGAAGAGCATTGTATACACAAGAGCAAAACATGCCAAGTGACTTTATCAGAGAAACCTCCTGTGTCGCAATTCCCAGGGTCTAGTCCGAGCGCTCATTCTCCTGCCTGGGACAAATCGCCCAAACTACATGAATACACCTGCCTGTCTCCTATCTGTCTGTCTACAGCTAGGGTCTATAGTCACCCGGATATTTTTAAATGTACTTAGAAACATCACTACACATCAATGTACACATCACTAGACATGGGTATGACTTGGCTTACTACCACTAATGATTCAACAATTTTTAGAAACAATTATTCATATAGACACGATTGCCACATGATAAATAAGGGGACCATCTAATGTATGTATGTGCGATGTATGAATCCCCAAATTCGGTACCTGAGGAAACCTTGTCAGCTGACCAACATGACGTGTCACATTTCTGGTTCAACAGGTTTCCTTCACCTTTCTTCCTTGTATACCATCAAGTTTTCCTTCCTCTTCTCTGTGTTCTCTCTTTATTCCATACATCTTAAACACTTAATAAAGCTTGGTGGGACAATCACACAACTTACTAATTAAACCACACAACTTAAACTTTACTTACATTTCAAACCATACTGGATCTCTTACTCATTCTCTGTGTTTGTGTATGCGTTTGAAATCCACATTCAGATACTGAGTCTGCTGAGGCTTATACTCAGTCTTGTGTCTCTTTCACTGATACAGCATGACTTTGGCTTCATTTTCCACAACTGCTCCAGAAAAAGTAATACTTTTCTTCCATGAAAGCAGGCGTCACATCTTGTAGTCATGAGAATACATTTTATTAACGTGACATTTTATTAATGTGGAAGAACTCCAAGACAAATTGAAAACAAATACTTATCAAGCAGTAACCTGGACTGCAGGTCAGTACTGTAGGCGTGACTCAACCGCCAAGAGCCTCCATCACAATCAATCACTTCATAGAAGTTCCGCTAAGTGTTGTTTGTTGTATTGATTGTCGCAGAGTGTGTTAGGAAAAGCCCAGTCGGCGTTGTGTGGCCTGGACATACTGAATTCATTGAATGCATTCATAGTCTGTAAGTGTGGGGACAGATGGGTCCTGTGTTTGAGGACCAGCTGGCTGTAGAGATCAGAAATAAAAATTAAGGAACGTGACAGAGAAAACAAGTCTGTAAGGTATTTCAGGTTGTTGTTGTTTTTGTTGCAATGGCTGTTATCTACCACTGAGCAGCATTCATTCGCTGAAGCGTTTAACTATGCGTCACAACAATGATGGCAGTGAAGAGGGCAGCTATTTTTGCTACTGTACACCTGAGAACGCTGTCCGGTATGATCATGAACAGCTTAAGAGAAAACATCATGCCTATTTTCAAATAAAGGAAAAAAATATATATAGATTTGTTAACATGGTTTGCATGCTTAATCGGTCACACCCTCTCCCAGTAAAACATCATTCATTATTACCCACTGTCAGACATTCTGCATAGAAGACATGATAGGCCTCTTTGTCTCATTCTCATCTTTTCTCTGTCCAGACTGACAATCAGGTTGATGAAAGCAACAGGCCATTAAATCCACCAAAACAAGGTAAGCCACTCCTAAGGGAGTGCATTTATTGAGCATGTGTCATATCTCCTAGCAGTTGCCCATACAGTATGTGTGGGCTTTACAGTCAGTAAAGCCCACTCATACTGCGTTGTACTGGAACTACAATACCCCTCTCTCTGCAGTTTCGGCGCGGCCTGGCAGACACAGAAAGCCAATGACGGCTACCAAGGCCCAGACTAAGAAGTCGCCGCCGACTAAGAAGAGCATCCTGCTGACCGTGTTGGTGGTGTTGGTTGTGCTGGGGATCCTGGTGACTTGTGGATACTTCAGTGAGTCTGGCATCAACACGCAGATTGTCACGATTGCTCAGGGATTTACTGTTTAACCGTGGCAAAATTACCGTTTTGGATACCGCCAAAGTGAATGTTTTAGATTCGGCAGTCCGACGGTAGGTTTTGATTGAATGGCCCTGACTTCTGTCATCTCCTGCCCACTCCCATCTTCCCTCCAACTCGTCACCTGGCCTCAGTCAAGCTGCTGATAGACAGTAAGTATTTCTTCTGCTACCGGTCGGTGAAGTTTATTCCTCTGGATGAAGCTTGCAACGGGAAGGCAGACTGCTCAGGAGGAGAGGATGAACTCTCATGTGTGACCAACCTGACGGTCAGCACCATCTTCCCAGGTAAACACATGACAAACACAGACTAACACACACACACAGGCACACACAACACAATTCAAGTTAGAAAATGGGCATGGTGCAGCCCATACGGCCCAAGTGTAACTCTGGGAAGGATGACTTAATTTAATATACGACATGATTCAAGCAGTAATATTAAATATAATGGAAATGGTCTCTTTCCATCTGTCTCTTTCTGTGCAGTGCGCCTGGTCTCTGAGAGCAATGTTTTCCAGGTCTACAGTGCTGGGACAGGCTGGAGATCTGTGTGTAGTGAGGGCTGGACTCAACAGCACACACTCAAAGCCTGTCAGAAGCTGGGCTACACCAAGTGAGTCACCGCTGGCTGATTCTCAGATTGTCCTCCGATTGGGTTTCCTATTAAATGTGTAGTAAATGTCTCTCTGCCTTGTTTCCACAGTAAGCCAAAGAGTAGCAACACGTCGGTGCTGAGCCTGCCCTCGTCGCTGAAGACCGGACCGTTCGCCATTGTCACTTCATCGGCTGTAACCACTCCCATTAACCAGACGGTCGCTGACACGTAAGAGCGTTTCACTGTTTGATATTTGAAACATAGCCCGTCACTGTGATGCTAGCGTCTACAGTATTCTGACGTTCCTTCAGAGACTTTCCAATTACGAGACAAAGGCTGTGTCTATACTCTGTACACTCACCTAAAGGAATATTAGGAACACCTGTTAAATTTCTCATTAATGCAATGATCTAATCAACCAATCACATGGCAGTTGCTTCAATGCATTTAGGGGTGTGGTCCTGGTCAAGACAATCTCCTGAACTCCTAACTGAATGTCAGAATGGGAAAGAAAGGTGATTTAAGCAGTTTTGAGCGTGGCATGGTTGTTGGTGCCAGACGGGCCGGTCTGAGTATTTCACAATCTGCTTAGTTACTGGGATTTTCACGCACAACCATTTCTTGGGTTTACAAAGAATGGTGTGAAAAGGGAAAAACATCCAGTATGCAGCAGTCCTGTGGGCGAAAATGCCTTGTTGATGCTAGAGGTCAGAGGAGAAGGGGCCGACTGATTCAAGTCGATAGAAGAGCAACTTTGACTGAAATAACCACTCGTTACAACCGAGGTATGCAGCAAAGCATTTGTGAAGCCACAACACGCACAACCTTGAGGCGGATGGGCTACAACAGCAGAAGACCCCACCGGGTACCACTCATCTCCACTACAAATAGGAAAAAGAGGCTACAATTTGCACAAGCTCACCAAAATTGGACAATTGAAGACTGGAAGAATGTTGCCTGGTCTGATGAGTCTCAATTTCTGTTGAGACATTCAGATGGTAGAGTCAGAATTTGGCATAAACAGAATGAGAACATGGATCCATCATGCCTTGTTACCACTGTGCAGGCTGCTGGTGGTGGTGTAATGGTGTGGGGGATGTTTTCTTGGCACACTTTAGGCCCCTTAGTGCCAACTGGACATTGTTTAAATGCCACGGTCTACCTGAGCATTGTTTCTGACCATGTCCATCCCTTTATGACCACCATGTACCCATCCTCTGATGGCTACTTCCAGCAGGATAATGCACCATGTCACAAAGCTCGAATCATTTCAAATTGGTTTCTTGAACTAGACATCTTTGGGATGTGGTGGAATGGGAGCTTCGTGCCCTGGATGTGCATCCCACAAATCTCCATGAACTGCAAGATGCTATCCTATCAATATGGGCCAACATTTCTAAAGAATGCTTTCAGCACCTTGTTGAATCAATGCCATGTAGAATAAAGGCAGTTCTGAAGGCAAAAGGGGGTCAAACACAGTATTAGTATGGTGTTCCTAATAATCCTTTAGGTGAGTGTGTGTCTACTATGTCCACTGTGAGAATTGGTTTTAGGTCAGCCTACCTGGTTAAATAAAGTTGAAATAAAAATAAATAAATGATACATTATTTTAGAGGATTAACTGTTTTCAAACCCACTTGGAAATGAAAAGACAAGCCTCGTCCTCAATAACATGAAGCATATTTATATTAGATTAAAAGATGAAAGTTGTATAACATAATAGCATTCAAAGAACACACAGCTTTTGATTCTGTACATACTATTAAACACATTATTTTAGATTGTTTAAAATTGTTCAAAGCATGCTGTTGACAAAACACAACACTGCATACTAAATATGTGAAATACCCCAAATGAAATGAATAACTTGCATCAGGGCACAAGGTATTTTCCTCACTTTGTGTGTTGCGTTATGCTTATTGCAATTCTCTGAAGATAATCTGGATCCCAGACACATCCAAACTCGCTGTGCACAATAGCCTGGGGACAAGGTTACTCTTAAGATAGCTTGGTTTGACAACTACACAACCTAGTAGTAAGTAAAACCTACTCAATGTAGTTACTATCAGCAGAGTCAGTGGTAGAAGACAGAATCTCAAATTGTTTAGCTACAAGATATTTTCAGTTAAAAATAATCTCAGACTCTGAGTGGTTGTCCTAAAGAGCTTTTGATGTTGATTCGACAGTTCCCCAGAAGAGGCAAACAGGTTTATCTGATGCATACCTTTGAATATTTGTTTTGACTTTTTAGTCTCTCTCCCATTCAACCCTCTCTCGCTCTACTATTCTCTCTTATTTTCTACCATTGTCTCTCTCCTGCTCTCTGTCTTTCTCCTGCTTTCTCTCTCACTCTGTACACCCTGTCTCTCCACTCTTCAACTATTTATACCTGTCTTCTCCTTTTCTGTTCCTCACACCCTTCTCTATCTCTACCGCTATTTCCCTTCAAACTTTTCTCTTCCTTTCTTCTCTCGGTTTCACTTCTGCGTCTGTTTCATACTCCCTGTTTATCTGATGCAAACTATCTAAGAGTTTCTGTTCACCCTCCCCCAGTGTCTCCGAAACTATAAGAAACAGGAAGGGCTAGTCTGTCAATGACACAACCCAGGAGCTTAAAATAGGACCCAAGGGCTTTACCTATTATGTTTTTCAGGTGTATGTGAGGCTTACGTATTTTCATGCATTCTACATGTGATCTGCCCATGTATATATACTGTACTGTTTGTATTTAATTTGTGTCTGATAAGTGTCTCTATGTAACTCCAGCCCAGGGTGTAGTTCAGGAACCGTGGTCTCCTTGTCCTGCTCAGGTAAGCCCTGCTGTTCCTCCGAAGCCCACATCTCTCCCATTCCTTCCTCTGACCGCTCATTTGGGAACATATTTAATAAGGGTGCAGGTTATATGACTGAGTCTCACATGGCAGACAAACACCTGAAAAATGTTTCACTTAGGCAGCCAATTGGCAGCTCGCATGTGTTTTCTGAATGGCAACGATGCTAACATCTAGCTAGCTCGTTTGACTTCACTGAATTCCCACTTCAAAGTCAACGTTTATTTTTCAAACAACCAAAGTGTGCAGCTACCAAGATGTTACCTCAGAGTAGGTACTTCTGTCTCCAGTGGAGCTACACGATCGTCCCTCTGTGTGTGTTTGGCAGAGTGTGGAGAGCGGGGGCCAACAGACCGTATTGTGGGGGGGACGGATACCACTATAGAGGACTGGCCGTGGCAGGTGAGCCTGCAGCTGAACGGACAACACACCTGCGGAGGCACACTGTTGTCCCCGCGCTGGGTCGTCACGGCAGCACACTGCTTCTCTGGGTCAGTTTCAACAGACAATGAAAACACAGTACAAACACTGTAGACTGGGCCAATATCTACACTGTCAAAATCGATATCATTGTTATCTACTCTTTAGAAAGCGGCCAATATCTATACAGTAAATATACACACCGTGGAATGTGCTAATATCTACAATGCTAACATTTACAATGTAGAATGAGTCTGTCTTAACTAACACTAGCACTAAACCATAGAGCGGGTTAATATCTACACCATCAATATCTACTGTGTAGAGTGGGTCAACAACGACATCTACGACTAACACGATAATGCGGTCCAAATTGTAACAAAACATCCAGATTGTATCTGTTGCTAAGCCCTGTTCCCCTCCTGGTCCTGCAATAGCAAGAAATTGCTGAGTCGCTGGAGTGTGGTGTCTGGGATTACCTACATGACTGTCCTGGGGGGCTCATCTGTGGACATGGTCATAGTGAACGGAAAATATGATGCTGCCAGAAATGACTTCGACATGGCCATGATGAGACTCACCACACCCGTCTCTCTGGCAGGTACATCACCCTCCAACATGACGTCTCATAAACACACCAGCAGCGGGGTTGCACTTGGTCAACATCGTTTTGTGTTTTGTCTGAGGCTGAACAAAACCAAATCAATTACTTATTGTGAAGGATCTTTCTCAGCACTCTGACAAAGTAACAACCCCCTCCTGTATATTGTCATGGAAACTTAGCCGTAAACGTGATTTGTATACATGTAGAGTGATTCTGGAAAAGAAGCATTCAGTGTAGAGTCTGACCTCTAGTGGCCAATTCATCAAACTGTCAGTTTCATTTTGTTTTACAACACGGAATATCCCTCCGGGGAAATACGCCGAGATTGTCAAGAGAGCCGGATGTGATGTAATGACGAGCCAATGTATTTCAGTAAGGTTATGTTACTTTCGTCAGACTACCGTCGGCCTGTGTGCCTGCCTCCTAAGAACCTGGGACTGAAGGCAGGAGCCTCTCTGACGGTCACAGGATGGGGTTACTTGGAGGAGAAAGGTGAGCACAGGCCCCGCCCATTTTTTCTCAGCTCCCTCTCTGGCAGGCAGTTCATTCCTCCTGTCTCTTTTGAGATGTTCATACGTGCAGGAGTAATTTCGGTCAGTTCATTTCCCTTGCTTATCTTCTATCTCGTCTCAGGTAAGGTGTCCACTATCCTGCAGAAAGCCAACATTCCCCTGATAGGCCAGGATCAGTGCTCGAGTCCCATTGTCTACGCAGACTCCATTACTCCCAGGATGCTTTGCGCAGGTTACCTGGAAGGCAAAGTTGATGCATGCCAGGTAGGGGGACGCTTTCTTTGAGGATACAAAAGAAAAACAGAAGGTAAACAGAGATTGCTATTTGGCATGGATCCATTAAAGGTCTTATATAAAAACAGTATTGAGGACATTTAAACACTACTGAATATTGAATATTCAACCTCAGTTTGGGTCATGCAAAGTGTATAATTCCAGTGTAATTAAGGCCATTGTTGGTTGACAATGTGTTTTAGGGAGACAGCGGCGGTCCTCTCGTCTACCAGTCAGAGCGCTGGATGCTGGTGGGGGTCGTGAGTTGGGGTATTGGCTGTGCCAGACAGAATCTTCCGGGGGTCTACTGCAACGTGGACGAGATGCTCAATTGGATTTATAACGTCATGGACGTACGTATGCTTAAATAATTGACCAAATTTGAGCTGTGTTGGTTTATACTTGGTACTATGTGTTTTTAAATGGAACATGACCATGACTTAAAACCATCTGCCCTAAGATAACCTGAGGCATTTTATACTGTATAATGTTGTGACCATGTGTACTTTATTGTTCTAGGAAAACCCATGAGTCTTCAAACGATGACCAAAAGCCAGTGCTGTGTTGGGTGGTGATATGAGGATGGATTTCAGTGGGTCTACATTAAGCTCGCCAAGATGATGGAAGAAAAATCCTGCTCGAAATGTAATGGACACCTGCAACAAGACCTCAGTGCCTGCACACACACAAACCCCACTCTACACCCCTTTACTTCTTGACCTTGTTTCTAAGGTCGTTTCAGGTGTGGCTTGATCCATTTCAGGAATTATATCTCAGGGACTACTGATAAAACTAAAACATTTAAAGGAAAATGTTGCTGTTGACAGGGATGGACCCCATGTGGCACCCACTGATGTGAAACATACACCTGTGGTCTCTGCTGTTTCTTTGTGTCAGTTAAGTTGCAAAAAGGCAACAATATACAGGATATGCAAAAGTGACTGTTTTCATCAGAGTATAGTCATGAAACATCTTGAAAATTTACATATATTGTGTAAATACTATTTGTGGCAGTAACTAAGTTTCCATGAAACTGGAGACAAATGTGCACATCTTCTCATCAGTGGTTTTCACTATTTCTTTTCATACAAGACTGTATGATGACAAGATGAACTTCCAGTGTTTCCAGATTTCTATGAAATATGGCTGGTGATTACTTAACATGAGTAATATAGTTTTAACATTTTTAGATTTTCAGTCTAGCAATGTTGTGGACGTTCCCCAAAAGCAGGATGGTCTTTATACCTGAGAATTGTTTATAGAGTATTTTAGAGATATAGTACATTTGAGGTGGATCATGTTTTTGAATTGCTATTTCTATTAGAATTTTTCAGTTATACACTGTGGCAAGGCTACTGTAGGCACTTCAGGCAACATGAAAAAAAATGTTGTTCTGTCTTCATCACACCAGTGTTGATGTATTTATATGACCTAAACTAGAAACTGAATCTTTGCTATTGTTATCTAATCCTCAAATGTGTTGCTGTTATGCCGCGGGAAACTTTTTTATATTCTGTATGTCAACAGACAGGCCCTTCAACCTGCCATACTCTTCAAACAGAACCAGAATTGGTACACTTATGCACTTTCAGGTTGCTCATGTTCACTGTGCCAAAGTCAGAATAATCCCTGTTAGCACTAATATCCACATGTTATTACAATGTTCTGATAATACTCTATATTATTATTTTTTTACCATATGAGATTCAAGCACAAAGACCAATGGGGGGGGGGGGGGTACACCCTCACGAGACAGTTGTGATAGACTTCTGACGTAGGAAATATATATTTTTTTATAACTATGATTTGGTAGAGAAAACTACTAAGCTATCTATCTGGATTCAAGGAAACACAAATGTGGTGATTGACGTGTTTAGGATTGGTACGTATTGCGCTTTCAGAATAGCGATTGTGGCTCCCGAAATATTAAAGGTTGAAGTGAACATGATTGGTTTATTTCTATATTGTATTTTTACTACGTAATAGGTTGATATTGTCGTCGGTGTAAGATAATAATGTGCTCCATTGTTGTTGGTATTACTGTTAATGTCATGACGTCTAATAAATTATTGTATTTTCATTGAGTCAAGGGATGTCTTCAGTGTCTGATTAAACTCGCTAAACCCTTTGTCGATAACATCAGACACCATTAAGACGACACTACGGGGCTGCAACTGTAGAGAAACATTCTAAAAACATACTGCGCAGCCTCGACAACAAAACAGACAGATCCACAACGGTAACACGTTTTATGCAAACTTTTATTTTCTTTTTCATCTTATTTTGTTGTTGTCACAATCCAGAGACAAAAAAACAATTGAGGTGCATAGTCATGATAAGGGAGGATGGGGGGACATTGTTACAGAAACAGAGGAATCAGAGGGAGGGGAGACAGGTTTCCACATTCACTTTTGGAGATTTTAAAGGAAACATTGTGTCGGATGCCAAGGACTAACGCCAGTCAGGGCTTCACGGTAAGCGCGTGTATTTTGGCGGTTAAGTAGGCTAGTTGTTTTCCGCTGCACAAGCCACATTTGCCCCAGGCCTCGGTTTGGGCTAATAACAGTTTATACAATTTAGCAGAACAAAGAAGTGCAACTGTCTAGCTCGAACATACAGACTGTGTACTGGACTCAGTCATCTGTTATAGAGACGTGAACGTGTCACTACAAGGCCGGTTGTTTGGTGGCTCTAGCAACCGCAGACAATAACCCCTGTAGGTGAGGCCTGTGAGTGAAAAGAGTTCTTTCGCGACCCTGGGTAGCTCCTCGGTGCAGAGGACGATTGGGGTAAAAACGGTGTACACCTATGATCCTAACAGGCAGTGATCTGGCCACGTATGAGCTCAGTGTAAAATTCCTATCTGTTATAATATACAGTAAACTAATGGGGTAGCTTGAATTGGCTACAAATGTACACCCATTGTAAGAAGATTAAAATCAATGTTTTTTTTTTAGCATTGGTGGGCTAAAATGGCACAGCCAAGCCTTTAGAAAAGCAGTTTTAAAATGCAGTTTGCCCAGAGATACCATACTCTACTCTGCTGTATACTGCAGGTCTACTCTGGGTATTCTCTGCACTGGAATGTGGGAAGCAGAGAGCAGACTTCACAAACTCTTGGCTTGGCAGTGTGAGTAGGAGTCGTTTAGGCAGTGGGCCCCAGGAAAACCATATTAGTAACAAATCAGATTATCATCTGATGTAGTAAACAATGTTTAGGACAGAATACATTTTGTCCCTAGTCTTTAAACTGGATAAATAAATGTGTGTAGCTAATTGTGTTGTTCATATTTCAGTTACAGAGAATTCAGAACATTTATAAGCGTTGATTTGTCATGGTGAATAAGTATTTTGATAACACTGAACATGAGCTATTGATCTTTATATTATTCTTTACCTTTTTTCAGATGCATCCTGCTTGTCTGTGCTCTGTCACTACATGCACTAGGGTTCAGTTAATCAAATCGAATGGGTGCCTAATAACATTGCATTAATCCTATGATAATAGCCCCACCCCTACTGTAGCTCTCTGTGTCGTGTCTGAGCACTGGTTTACACAAGCTGTGTGAATGCACCACACTGAGGCAGGCCTGAGCTTTCATTCTACCACGACATGCAGTCCACACTGCATCACTGCGGTTGTGCGAACGCCCTCTACAGCAACACAGAGTTCGCTCACTGTTGTGTCCGGAAGCTCAGACATGCACAATCATGCTCAGAGCTTGTGGATCTCGGCCCAGACATGGCTAGTCGAGCTCAGAGCTAGTGCAACTCTATGTAACAAGGGGCTTGAACAGACGATGTTCTACAGATACTCAAGCAGATAAGAGGGAAGAATGACGGTGCTGCAAGTATAAATAAAAATATATAAATACTGCAGTAATTATGCAATATTAATACATATAGCATAATGTATAGTATACTATATAGTATTGCTATCACTATATATTATGTTATAGTATTATTACTAATGTGAAAATAAGACAACATATTTTTGTGGACATTCGCAGGTCTGGTGAAAGTTACAGATGAGAAAACAACTCCGCAAACAACACAGTACAAATAAAACAACTAGCCTGATGAATCAATGTCTTCATCGACATGATCCTTCTGAATACATTATACAAGGATACTGATGGACAAAGACCCGCTGAATAGTAATGACGGATACTGACTGACTCACTGAAAAAGGACTAGCTGAATAGTATTGCTTCACTCTCTGAGGCAGGGCTGGCATGCATTTCCTCCAATTTCAGAAGTAGTGATGCTTCGTTGACTTTACACGCAACCAATTCTGTGTGTGTGGCTGTATCTATGTGTGTGACAAATTTTCTATGGGGCAATACAATAGACATGGACTCCATCAATAGAGACAGTTGGTACATCAGTGCATAGCCCTTCAGCACGCCGCCATACCCGATATCTAGGTTAATGAGCAGGTTATTGCATCATCTGTTTCACAGCCACACAAGTTCATTAAAGTTGTGGATCTTATTGCTCACAGGTGCACATGGTAACCACGGTGATGGTAAAGCGTAAGACCGCAAGTCAACCAGGTCAGACCGTGCCCATGCCAACCTCTGTGTTTTCGTAGTGACCCGCTGTTTTCGTGGCGGTATGAAGTCAGCCCGTGCTCTCTAATGTTAAAACATCACAGTACATGGCACAGGTAGATCCAGTGCCACTAATACAGTATGGTGGCCCAATAAGGACAATCACAACCACGGAATATGGGTAGGACCGCGGCAGTGCTCTGTCTGCAATCAATCCCCGGTGCACCGCATCGCCAGGGTTCCTGAATCTAAAAGCTGCTGTTATGTGAAGTGATGAGGAAGACCATTCTGAAGGCGATGACCTCAACAGGGAGTGAGGGAAGAGACTGAGGGTAGTCTATAAAGGATTATCCCTGGATGGACTAGTTGTCAACAACTAACTAATCTAAGATGCTTTCACCATATACTTGCATCAGCCACATTCCAGATGTTCATAAGGATATTCTGTAAGAGTAAAGTGCCAGTCATACCCAAGTCAACAGAATCCCCCTCTTCCTTAATCCCTGTACAGTGTCTAAACCTGGGCTAGGAGAGGGGAAATTAAGCGGTGGAGGGGCCTATTTCAGTTTCACCTCAGAAAACCTTACGAAGTTCACATTCATTCACAGTTCGATCAATGCAATTATAGCTGTTAATTTCAAATGGCAACACAGAATTGTAAAAGATAGAGATTGGAAACGTGTTTGAAATTAAACAAAGACATTAACACTGGGATGTTAAGGTTTGGCCTGGTTTGTGATGGGAGAATATAGCTTTCAGAACTTAATGGTTTGCACTACAGAATGAAATAGGACATTCATTATTCAGTGGGCAGAGTCATAAGGGACAATTGATCTTTGTAATACTACATTCCATATTTCAGATTCACACTCCCACAGTTGTATTTTGAGGAACAACAGCGGACATTCATAAATAATGACATCATGCACAGCTGTCATGGGCCGTTTTGAATACTGGAACTACACAAGATTAGGAGGTGAAGATGGCCAACAAATTTGGTTGTTGGCATCGGCCACCGAACAATGTTTTAGGCTGTTGAAGTCGGGGGGAATAATGTTAAATTGGGCCAATGACTATATTAACACAGCATGGGTGTGAATAAATGACAAAGAGCCTACAGATTCACTGTACATACAGACACAGACCGTAATCTAGACAGCAGCCTCTCCTGTGGTATGAATGTGTTGCATACATGTATAAGTATAGATATATATATATATATATATTAATATAATTAAAAAAAGATCACATGCTTAAAAAATGCATTGGTTATTTGTTAGAAGCAGCATCATAACATTTCATTCATTACTAGAGGGAGATGGGTTTCTGGGGATTGTCTTTAGTCAAGGTCATTATAGTTTTCATCTGTTTCTATTTTTCTGTGTTTTTTCTTTTCTTTTTTTAATAGCGTTATTATGGCTCCCTAAAAGCAAAGAGAGCAGGATGTGAATACAGGCACCTGTGTTTCATCTAAAGCAAAACAAGAATCAAACCAGTGGTGGACTCGATCTATCAATAAATCCAATGACCCCTCCATTCTCCTCTTCTTCATTACATTCCTTTCCTCCACAGACTAATGCCAATTTACAATAAAACAGCCCACTGCTTAGCCTTCAAATGCCTAAGAAAAGTATTTTGATTCAGGATGTAGATCTAATGAACGATCTTTACCTCAGTGACTGTAGTATGTGTTGGTAAAATAGTTTAATTAACACATTTTAGTTAATGTGTATCATATTAAATAGGCACAATTGATACTGTATATAATTTGTTCTCCATTATCTTTTTAAGGAAAAACCTTTTTTTGTCAAAAGGACTCTGTAAACGTTAAATATACTGTAGTTCAATGAGGGCATTTTTGGCTCCCTGCATAAGGGAGAGTGTCATTGGACTGAGTCTGATCCAGCCTGGACGATCCCCTTTCCTCAAAATATACATTTTACATTGTATTTCACATTTGTTTGTGTTATTACATAAAGAAGATAAACAGTTCATCAATAAATAACCTTTTTCTTTCTCTGTCTGTTCAGTATATTTGCATGTGTACATATATAATATGTATATGTACATACACACATCTATACATACATATAGGCCCATATGTTTCATGCCTTTGGTGTTGCTTTGTTGTCCGCTTTGGCTGTTTTGAGGCCATTTTCTGTGTTGTCCTGTCCTGAGCTCACAAGGCACTCTTTACTGTGAGAGGGGGAGAAGAGGACGAGGCAAACGGAGAGAGAGAGAAAAGAGAAATAGAGAGAAAGACAGGCAGCGAGACAGAAAGAGAAAGGGAGAAAGAGAGGATGAAATAGCGAGAGTAAATCAGTGTGAAGAACACAAGACAGTTAAATAAATGTTGATAAAGGCATGCATACCAATGTTCCATGACAGTTTCAAAGGGGAGTGGCGGTAGCCGCAGAGATGTCGGTTCGAATCCCAGCACTGACGGGAAAAATGTGAAGGGGGTGAGCTGGCAACCAATGGGTTGCTGGCATTGATATCGCAAATGCCCGCTAGCAAGGTGCTTTACTCCCAAACAGCACAATAATGGTCTCTGCTCTGGCACATGCTGCCTGTGTGTGTTAGTGTGTGTGTGTGTGTGTGTGCTATATGCACATGTAATATACCATGTTTTTTTTGTTTTTTTTTAAGAAGCACTTGACTATATAACTGCACTCTCTGCCAAGACTTCTATGTTTCAATTTTCCAACACTTACTTCTTCTCTGCCGACTTTTTTAGGATGAAGAGCACCACAGTCTTGATAACCATGACAACGATGACCAGGCCAATGACTCCACCCACGACAGACAAGATGATGACAGTCACAGTGTTGTCCACCACTTTCACTGAGGAGAGGAAATGGACAGGAGAGAGGAATGATGATGGGAGGAAGACAGTGTTCTGTGAGTTAACCTAGGTTACAATGTCTTTATAAGTGTACAGGCAGAGATAAGTAGTTTTATGCAGACGTGATGTGACAAAAGTGAACCTGTATACACTGCGGAGAATTTTGTTTCGGCAGGCAACAGAGAAGGAGGAATGGAGGGGTTAATCCATCTCACACCCAGAATGCTGGATGATCAATTGATCTGCTCATAAATGGGCATAAATGGGCATGACACATTTCCATTGACACATATTGCTGTGTAAGGGAACGACATGTAAGGTTCTGAGTGGGGAGTGAGGCACAGATCATTTAATTCACCTTTTTTCATTAGCTACTGTCTTGTGTCTGCCCTATTCAAGCGCCATTCAGGCAGGGAGCACTGGAGTTTTTGAGCTCACGTTCGAGCAGCTACGGAAGGGTGCGTGGACGACGCTCAGACAGAAATGCTGTTGTTCTTGAGTAGAGCTAATCATTACGCTAGCTCTAGGTTTAGCCTTCGTTTTCCCCTCCACTATTAATGTATAGGACAAGCGCAGCATGCTTTTTTCAATTTTTTGTTTGTCCCCTTTTCAAAGTCCAGGACTGGAGTTTTTTTTCTTTCACCTTTGTATCCCCTAATTTTCCATCATCCTGTTAAATATCTTGTTTTGAAAGAAGAAAAGTTACAGCTAAAACAGAACACGAATCATGTAAGTCACGTGAGCCGATACACAGAGTGGAATTAAAAGTAGGGAAGCAGGCCCAGACTAGTAACCATGTGACCTTAACCAAACTCCAAACTATGAAAATGGAGTCGGGCAGTGTGTACAATGCAGTTAGGGGGTGTGTAGTTGCAGTTAGGAAGTTTGTGGTATGTAGAGGGTGTTTACTATGTAGTTAAGGTGTGTGTAATATCGTACATTCATCCACCACAAAGAGAGTAAAGATGGCACTGTGGTTACGGTCCTTCTCCTTCGGGTTCTTGGCGAAGCAAGTGTATTCTCCCTCATCTTCGAAGGTCACATTGAATAGCAGGATGGATATGTTGCTGTCTTTGCTTGAGCCCACAAACTCGATCCGTTCATGGAACACCTGGACACGCGGCTCCACCCCTTCTATTGGAATCACTCCCTTACACAGCTAGAGGGACAGGAAAGGGTAATGGGGAGCACAGAGAGTTTCAGCACATAGCAAGATACCTTTGTACATTATGGCATTTGAAGTTCATGTCAGGTCTGCGAAATGGGGGTACAACTAGTGATGGCCATTCGAGGCTTCATTACCGTTCTTCTAGCAGCAGGATATTATGTTAGCAGCGATAACTCCGTTTTTCTTTTTTTGAATAAAAGCCATCTTTGAAATATATAAGGCATATAGTTAGCTATCTAGTCTGTCAATCTAGTCTGTCATTTTATGTTTAATGTCCTTTCCAATGTTGTTCTTGTCTGTTCTTTTTTACAGTCTAGATTGTTTACTATATGGCCTTATACATTTCAATTATGGCTTTTATTGTGATAAAGAAATTCTGAGTGCTGCCAGCATAATATCCTGCTGCTAAAATAATGTTCATGAAGACTCATTTGGGCATCACTAGGTAGAATGGTGCTACTGGGGAGTGAAAAAAATGGATGGGACATTGTGTGTTGAGTAGCTTCAGGTATTTCAGTTGGTAAAGTGTGACTGGCATAACACAAGGGTTGTGGGTTCAATTCCCATGGGGACCAGTGTGAAAATAGGTGCTCTCAGCATAATATAGTTAACGAATGTTAGAAAAATGTATATTATCAGAATAAGGGTGGAAATAGTATATTTCAAGGAAAAGCAATTATTACTTTGATGACAACTATACTCAAGTAGATACCTTTACAATAGATAAATTTTACTCAAGTAAAACTCCTAATATTATGGTGTTGCTGAGATAGAAGTACTGCAATATTTTTGCCAGAAACAGACCTGTTATGTGCACCACATGTTATGTTTTCTTTACGCAAGGATTTTAGGTGTAGTACTGTATTGATTTATTTCCACCATTCCCAAAAATAGAAGCTAAAACTCTTATTATGGATAGCCTGCACAATTCCACTCTGTAACGAATGGGTTTAAAAAAGTAAAACAATTGATTGAAAATAAAACTACTGACTAAAGGGAGATTACTGCATCGGTCAGGAAGATACCAGCGTTGGTCAGTGAGATACCTACATCAGTCAGCAAGATACCAGTGTCAGTCAGGGAAATACCAGGGTCAGTCAGGGAGATACCAGTGTCAGTTAAAGAGATACCAGTGTCAGTTAAGGAGATACCAGTGTCAGTTAAGGAGATACCAGTGTCAGGCAGGGAGATACCAGTGTCAGTCAGGAAAATACCAGTGTCAGTAAAGGAGATACCAGTGTCAATTAAGGAGATACCAGTGTCTGTCAGGGAAATACCAGTGTCAGTCTGGGAGATATCAGTGTTAGTCAGGGAGATATCAGTGTCAATCAGGGAAATACCAGTGTCTGTCAGGAAGATACCAGTGTCGGTCAGTGAGAATCCAGCATCAGTCAGGGAGATACTAGTGTCAGTCAGGCAGTCAGGAAGATGACATTGTCAGTCAGTGAGATGCCAGCATCATTCAGGGAGATATCAGTGTCAGTCAGGGAGATATCAGTGTCAGTCAGCAAGATAATAGTGTCAGTCAGAGAGTTACATACTTCAGTCAGGGAGATAACAGCGCTGGTCAGGAAGATACCAGTGTCAGTCAGGGAGAAACCAGTGTCAGTCAGGGAGAAACCAGTGTCAGTTAAGGAGATACCAGTGTCTGTCAGGGAGTTACCAGTGTCAGTCAGTGAGAATCCAGTATCAGTCAGGGAGATACCGGCGTCAGTAAGGGAGATACCAGTGACATTCAGGGAGATACCAGCGTCAGTCAGGAAGATACCAATGTCAGTCAGGGAGAAACCAGTGCCAGTCAGGAAGAGACCAGTGTCAGTCAGGGAGATACCAATGTCAGTCAGGGAGATAACAGTGTCGGCCAGGGGGATACTATTGTCAGTCTTGCCTTCATCATGGACCCATTGTTGTTGTAGTGCCAGTTGAAGTTGAGGTTCTTAATACCGATGCAGCTGGAATAGGTGCAGGGTAAGAGCACTGTGCTGCCGTTCATTGCTTCCACAAAAGGCACCTTCCCCACTGACACCTCAAGCGCCTGAGCACACCAAATCACTGAGAGAGAAGGAGAGAGAGAGCGTTATACATCTTGTTATTCAACGATGTGGCTGACTGAAAGACAAAAACATTGTTCTGTAACCATTTGGGCAGCATGGCGACTATGCCTGTAGACAACCCCAGCCTGGCTGGTGACTATAGGACCCTGTGGACAACCCCAGCCTGGCTGGTGACTATAGGACCCTGTGGACAACCCCAGCATGGCTGGTGACTATAGGACCCTGTGGACAACCCAAGCATGGCTGGTGACTATAGGACCCTGTGGACAACCCCAGCATGGCTGGTGACTATAGGACCCTGTGGACAACCCCAGCATGGCTGGTGACTATAGGACCCTGTGGACAACCCAAGCATGGCTGGTGACTATAGGACCCTGTGGACAACCCCAGCATGGCTGGTGACTATAGGACCCTGTGGACAACCCCAGCCTGGCTGGTGAGTGTGGACTCTGTTCAACTCATTGTGTAGTTTCAACCATACAGCAAAGGATCTCTGATTTAAGACAAACACAAGACGTATGTTCACATAAGCTCCGAAGTCCAAACATTTTCCTCAGTCACACAGAATTTGGATTTAAGTTTACATTTCCTATTAGACATTATGAACTGTCAACCTCGGCCATATTAGAGATTTTTGGTTGGGTTAAAAGGAGTAAACATATAAAAGAAACCCAGAGACTCTTTACTTTGTTGTTTGGCTCATTTATTTTAATGTTATTTCTTTATTGGGTTTTTGGTTTGGTTGCCTCCCCACCAATAGTTGACCACTCTATGAGGATAGTGAGAGAGATAGCAAGGATATACTGGATTTGTTTTCAGCACTACAACATGACATTTTTCTTTTATTTCCAACTATTTCTAAAACGTCCTGGCTGTCACTTATTTCACCTACTCTGGGAATTGACACACACAAATTCAACATAGGCTTGTTTAAAATAGCACTGTAGTGTGTGCGTGTGTGTGTAAGTGTCTTTGTTATGTCGTACCATAAGTCGTGATCATACATCCTACATAGTCAAAGCATGCTCTCCGAAATGTTTGGGTCGTTTCTGTTCTGCTGCGTGTGTTCAGACGTCTCTTCCAGACAGAGTGGCTAAAGGGGAGGAGGAGAAAAACAGAAGACTCTGGGAAAGGATGGATGTGTGTGTTTGGGAAAAGAAAAATAGAGCAAAAGGGAGCAAGAGAGAGGAAACGGAGGGCAGGTTGCTTTCCGCCTGGTCCTGTGGATCACACAGTGAGGTGTAGCAGGTGGTGGTACCCTTATCATGTGACACGGGGTCGGTACTGAGAAGGCTGCTCACAGGCTATATATAAACCCTGTTGTCCCATCTCAATATTTCATCCTGGGGAACAGATAGCAAGTGAGTGTTTTCAACATAAGGGGCCAGTATGAGGTTTTGTGGCCGGATATCTGTCGTAGTGATCCATCACATCTTATAACTCAACAAGATACTTAATTCTAATATATGAATCATATATTAACTAATATATAATTAGTATAAATTACAACATTGCGAAAATTTGTCTTTACAAACAGAGTCACGTGGCAAGATAAGACATTTATTTGAGGTCAATAAAATGTGAATAATTCATGTGAGAGTGCAGGTCTTTAGAACTTTCAAGAAAATCTGACCCCTCAGTGGAACGTGTTATGATGCTTCAAATCACAGTGGAATTTCATCACTCCAATTGATGTTCTAATCCTAGTTACACAACACAGACTGTGGCCAAAATGATTAAGAGCTGTGCATATATGGCTAGCACTGCCCACTGTGGATGGAAGTTGACTCCTTGCCAGTTTAACCAAGGTCATTACACAAAGGAGTCAGTCTTCTTGATTTTGTGTGTACCAGCATGATTCTACGAAAGGCAATGCATTCAACAAAGCAATGATTGATATATATATTTATTTGAGTTTTCAAATTCACCCTAGATCAATAGAAAATTGATTATGCGGGTACATGGCAAAAGTCTCAAATTATAAGATAATTATTGGGAAAAAACGTTATGTGTAAAATTGTTTCTCTTTGTCTGTGATTGAGCTGCTAGCTATTTCAAAGCAATGAAGGAAAATAATAAACAGTTCAAGAGATCATTAACTGGCCAATTAACTGAAGCAATTACCACATTAGTGCTGATTCCTACACTTCAGTCAAGCTATATTCAAGCTATCAATATCCCATTTGAAATCAGCCCCTAGCTCATGGACCATAGGCCTATTGACAATAGTACCTAGCTCCATGCCTGTGGATTATATCTCAATGGGTCATATGCTCTAGCCCGTATCGCCTCACTATTGCCTCTTCAGTCAAAATACTGTACAGTTTTTCTCAACTCCAAGCTTCATTTAGCAGACCCTTTTATGCAGCACATACACTGATAAGTGCATATATTATTAAAAGATGCATTTTCAATGTTGAGAACCTCTTTTGTAGAGTTTATTCATTTTGAATAGCATTTAAAAACTAACCCTAACCCCCGACCCCTGGCACCTAGTCCAGAAAAGTAGCAATATATTTTAGAGGAAATCATTTGGATTTGTGCAATTCATAAAAGTGGTCCACTTCGAATGGTAGTTTCTACCATTCATCCACCTCTTCAATCACACAGGTCTCTTCAGAAATGATCTCAGGGTCTCAGGATGAGGAGTCATCCACCTCCACAATCACACAGGTCTCTTCAGAAATGATCTCAGGGTCTCAGGATGAGGAGTCATCCAGCTCCTCAATCACACAGGTCTCTTCAGAAGTGTTGTCTGAGCCTGAGGATGATTTTTCAGGAAATCATTTGGATTTGTGCAATTCATAAAAGTGGTCCACTTCGAATGGTAGTTTCTACCATTCATCCACCTCTTCAATCACACAGGTCTCTTCAGAAATGATCTCAGGGTCTCAGGATGAGGAGTCATCCAGCTCCTCAATCACACAGGTCTCTCCAGAAATTATCTCAGGGTCACAGGATGAGGAGTCATCCACCTCCTCAATCACACGGGTCTCTTCAGAAATGATCTCAGGGTCTAAGGATGAGGAGTCATCCAGCTCCTCAATCACACAGGTCTCTTCAGAAATGATCTCAGGGTCACAGGATGAGGAGTCATCCACCTCCTCAATCACACGGGTCTCTTCAGAAATGATCTCAGGGTCTCAGGATGAGGAGTCATCCACCTCCACAATCACACGGGTCTCTTCAGAAGTGTTGTCTGAGCCTGAGGATGATTCTTCAGGTCTGTTTGTGCGCATGCACGTGTGTGTCTGTGAGGCTACACAGACGTGTTTGTGCGTACATACTTTTTTCCCATACTGTAGGTACCAACGATGATTTTATTATTACTGGGTATGTACTCTATGCGGGATGTTAAACGACTATAAATGCTGTGAATAACACGTGGAAACTAATGCCCTTGTGCTCTCCATTTGTTTGCTAATCTTTGCTAAGCTACTAACAACTGACAGGGGCACTGTGGCTTTGTTATGGGCGTGAACTCTTCCTGCCTATTAGACAGCACATGTGTGTTGTTATTATCACTGTGCCATTGCTTGTTTTGCACTGAGTGATGTATTGCAAGATGCTCACAGCGGGAGACAAGGAGCTCTATTATACCCCTCTGCAGACTGCTATTAAATGCACCCCTGCAAATAGGACCGCTGATGCTAATCAACAGCTAATGGCTAGTATGGTGGCCCCATGCAAAACACAACCACGAATACAATAACACATCCCCAATAAAAATACTCCCCCAGAATAGCACAAAACACAACAACTAAAATAATTACACACCCCCAATATAAAAACTCCTCCATCAGGGCAAAACACAACCACTAATACAATACCACCCCTCCAATAAAGATACTCCCCACAATAACGCAAAACATAACCATTAACACAATTGCGCTTCCCCAATCAAAATACTCTTCCCAAAAGTGCAAAACATAGCACAAATACAATTACACAAGTATTTTTATTGGGACGGTGCAATTGTATTAGTGGTTGTGTTTTGCACTTCTGGGCCACCGTACCATTGGGCAATGAGATCAGTGAGGTAGAGCAGTGGTTCCCAATTCGGTCCTCGAGTACCGCCAACAGCACACATTTTTGTTGTAGCCCTGGACAAGCACACCCAATTCAACTCAATGAGAGCCGGATAATTACTTGACAAGTTGAATCAGCTGTGCTTGGCTGGGGCTACAATGAAAATGTTCATTGTTGGGAGTACTTGAGGACTGTAGTTAGGAACCACTGAGGTAGAGGATGTATGAGCACAATGGCTGTGAACACCAGTGAGAAATGGCTGGAAGGACACACTGGAGCAAAGGTCTGGAAAAGACAACTAAAAGGGAAGTGATTTTCAAGGAGTTACACATTAGTACTTAAAGAAATTGGACAAAGTCACATCGACATATTCATAATTATTAATTCATCAAATTGGACCAGGTCATCAGGTGACCGTTTTTAGAAGTGGGCGTGACAGAGGAAACCTAGGTTGATGCGGACAGCTGTTTGGTTGCCAGGCTCTTATGTCCTGAGGATGCAGTCTTCATGATTCACCAAAATAATTTCAATTTTTGATGTCAGACCACAGAGACGTTTTGCACTTCGCCTCAGTCCATCTTAAATTAACCTTTGAGCCTGGTTCTCACCAGGCACGGCAACATGTATGTGTACCGGCGGAAGTCCATTATTTTCAGTAGAAAGCAACCCGCACGGCTCCAGACAATCTACCGCACTCAACCAGATTTGGATGCGGTACAGCAGGTGTGTCGCAAGAGTTGAGATTTTCCGTACGGTATCAGAAACTGAAGTTGATTTACCACCGAAGAAGTGCTAATATGTAGCTTTCGACAATGTGTTTATGGGATCACAAGAAATGCTTATAGCTATTTATAGCCTGTGTGACTTAGAAGTTTTAATTTAATCTGCTACAATGAAACCTAAATTGAGAGAGGCTCCTGCTCGTCGCCACGCTAGATGCTAACAAAATGAGGCTCTCCGTCTTTGTAATATTGGTTATGAAGATGCGAAAGTTTGATTCGGATGTTTGGGTAGATTGATTGCGATGTTTGCGTTAAGGTACCGTATGGTAATGTTATGCCGTCTCTGGTGTGAGCGACGCTTAGGCTTCTCGTGATGGTTTTCATCCAGTCTAACAAAGAGATCCCTGATAATATAAAGAAAATAAAGCAAAAGGGAAGCAGAAAGTAGGAATGACCGAAGTTGGTACACAATGCCAATTATTCAATAGAAGTACGGAGTGGTTAGACTACGTTATAAACAAACTGAGCACGGTGTTACTGTAATTTTTACTTTGTTACGAGAAAAAAAAATTCGGAACCGGAAAGCCAAATCCCATTGATAGATTACTCTTCCCTCCCCATAAGCCCCTCCTTAAATCCTTGGTAGGAAAGGTATAGTCTAAACAGGAGTTCAGACTATACCTTTAAGTCTAAGGCCAGCATTAGCATAAATCACAGGTTTAGCCCTTGTACTGAGGAAAAGCAGCAGTGGAAACGTGGCATTATTTGGTCAGTCGGCAACATCCACAAATGCAAGTGAAAACTCTAACAGAAGAATAAACCATGTGTAAACAGGATCCAGAAACGCTGCTGGCTTCACTGGCCCTGAAGCAAATTATACACATTGCTATTCGAATTGCACAACATGTGGCGTTGTCACAGCACGTAACGCGTCTACTCGCAAACCCCACCCTAACCCTACGTGCACACTGTCCGCTCGCTCAACTTGCAACTTGCTCCATCTATGGCGAGCTGTGGCTGAGCCGAACCTTTTAGTTTTTTAGCATTACACAACTTTTCCAGTCTGTTCTTTCTTCAGTCACATTTTTTTTTCTTTGGAAACGTGTTACTGGCATCAAATTCAAAGTGGCATATTTTCAACAAACAAAATGTCTGTTTCAACATTTGACTGGTTGTCTTTGTACTATTTTCTATTGACTATAGGTTTGAAATTATTTGTAAATCATTGCATTCTGTTTTTATTAGCATTTTACACAGTACATGCGATTTTACACCTTTTTTGGAAACAGGGTTGCAGTTTATTGCAGTGAACACCGCTTGCAATCACAAAAACATATTCCCAAACCATTTCAGCTACAAACAAGTAACTTACACATCCTGAAAGGGAGCACTATCATTATTTCTTGGCAGTCACTTTCTCTGATGGCTGTAGTTAGGAATTTGTTCAGATGCGTACATTTTCAGGGTTACTGTCCAAAAATTATATTGTCCCAACTAATGGCAGGATCTAAGAGTTAGGGCTAGAGTCTCTGGAACAAAGGATGTTTGCACTTTCACTTTGAGGCACATAAGCATCAGTAATTTGAACTACTGTAATCAAGTAAATATCACCTCCAATCACTTATCCATAAACGTACACAGTGGCATACACGTTTAGTTGCGTACAACATGTACGACTAGCTCTCTTAATCTCAAGTGAAATGGGTTGTGAGAGAACACCATAGCTATTAGTCTTTAACAACAGTAAAATAAATCTCTCCCACTGTGGTAAAGGCACTGTGACCACAATGTCTGCATCAGCAGAATATACATTTTGCTGAATCAAAACAAATAAACGAGGAGTCAAACCTTTATTAATAAATCACAGTCCAAGGCCAGGCATTCTTTCTCCCAATCGCATTGAACAAAAAGCTACTGAAAGGACTTTATAGGGGAGATTGAATCTGTGTTAAAGGACAATTTCACATTTCGGGGACATTTTGCAGAATAAGATATTTTATAACGGCCTTCCAATAAGTCACTGTGGTGCAAGTCGGTGAACTTGACTTACGCATGATACATGTTTAAAATGAAAATGTTCCCAGCTTCAAGTTGATATTTTGGAAAATGTTTATTATCCTTTCTTTGCATGTACTTTGACATATTAATTCATCTTAGCTACACAAACAGGAAACATATACATTTGTCTAAAGTAATCCATTCATTTAGTCAAACATATATTTTGCACCTGCTGCTGAAATGATTGTAAAAATTACATAAAATATCCATCTTTGGGTCAGACATTCTGGTTCCAATAGGAATTATGCATTCCTTTGCAAGCCAATGCCTTGTGGGTAGCTTTGCAAAACTCTGCCCAAGTTCCCAGGATTTCCAGAAATCTTAGCAGAGGTGTTCAATTTTATTTTGAAAATCTGGGATTTTCCTTTAAGTTATGAATGTTTTTTAAACATGTCTTTCTAGCCACTGTGCTAGGATTTATGAATATGTTAAGTATTCACAGTTTAATATTTTATAACTGTTGGCAAGGAATAGACTAAATGAATAAATGTGTTCAATAACCATGTGTCAGGCATTAACAAATACAGTCATGGGTGGTTACTCTAGAGTTCATTTAAAGGGCAATGCAAATTGGGAAATAATTTTCTTCTATATTTTCATGTACAGTTAACTTGAAATAAATATTTCAAAAATTCCCATAAATTGTCATTTTTAAGTAATTATTTACCTAACAAAATTAAGTTAGTTGACTTAAAAATCTCGATGTAATCAGTTTAGGTTTGCAAGAATTTATATGAATTCTGAGGTACGAGTTTACCAAAGAACGGCTCAGGAGAAAGACGTTTTGTGTTTTGTATTGGCCAAGTCAAATGCCTGACCTAAATACAATTGAGATTCAACCAGGATTCGAAACACTGGGCAAAGTTGGTACGACTGCAATCCATCTGCAGTGCAGTAGTTTGAGACCACAGTGCTAATCATGGCAGTTATAGTTCATAATGCATTTAAACTGTAAAATTATTTAGGAATCTATGCATACAATGTGTGTATATAAACACAGGCAATGACCACAGCCAACACCACATCATTCAACATCATTTTCATTATGCATTAATGTCGCATGTACTTAAAAAAAGCTAGAATAATCTATAAAGCCTGATTATTTTTCAGCAATCAAGCGGAAACCAAACCAGCGTCAGAGGCACTAATTGCTCAGCATTAGTTTTTGTGTTTGTGTGTTTGCGTTTGAGGTGATTAGTTCTTTTAATTCTCTAAGATACACTTTTCTAGACTAGCAACTCAAACTAGCAGCATCCCAGTCTGCTCCTGTTCCACTTACTGGCCCTTGTAAATACATTACAGCTGTGACAGCTCATGTTAATCTCAGATTAATGGAAGGAGAGCTGTCCTCAACACACACACATGCGCACACACACGTTCAAACAAAAATACAAACACATCCGGTAATCAAGTGGTAGTGAACTCATGGGTTTTCTAAAATGAGATTAGCAACCGCTTGTGAGGGTGGACCAAGTCTGGACCATTTTCTTAATTTCATTGTATCATCCATTTTCCGCTCATCGTGGGACAGAGCACTGTGATCTGAAGTGACTGCTGGCTTAAGCGATGCTCCTTCGAAATGTCTATTGAGAAGAACAACCACTCAGAATCCATGAGGCAAGCCTGGTGATGGAGGGAATCTCTCTGTTCTCCTTCTCAAAGCCCCTCACGCCATTGCGTTAAGAAGTCAGCTGGTAAATAATTCAACGGCTGTCTTCCCCTCCCTCCTCTCTGTTCTCCCCCCTCATCCTCCCCGGCCTTCCTCTCATGACAGTAGTGCTGACTGTGTTTTTTTTTTTTGGGCTGCACGAAACATGACTCGACTGTTTGGCTCAGACACTGGGGAAGCCTCTTTATTGCTGCTTAGTGACATTTATTCATCCTTTTTTCATGGCTGTTAGACAAACTAGTCCCAGTGATACAATCAATGCATATGTTTGTCTATTCCTCCACTCATCTGTTCGGGCCTTTCTGCTTTTTCACTGGTCAACTCTCTATTCATCTAACGCTTCTCTTTTTCTCCATGTTTTTCTTCTTCTCATCTTTTT
Organism: Esox lucius; assembly: GCF_011004845.1. Lineage (NCBI taxonomy): Eukaryota > Metazoa > Chordata > Actinopteri > Esociformes > Esocidae > Esox > Esox lucius. The sequence continues at coordinate 32,402,473 of NC_047569.1, read as the reverse complement.
CTCTGTGTGTGGTTTTTAGTGCCTTGGCCAGGCGTCTGGTTTTTCACCCCTCTCCATTCTACTCAGTACAGGGGTAGGCTGCTCTCTTACTTATGGAAATGCATGGGGAGGTTTTATAATGCACTCAGGAAAGCAGCCTGCGAGTCACAATGCAGACCTGGGGCCTCATTTATCAATCTTGCGTACGTTTCTAACTAAATTCTGACGAATGTGGAAATCCTATGATTTGCGTGCGCACAAAATTATTGGGATTTATCAAAATGGCGAATGCGACACATACGCATGCTCCCGTTGATAAATAAGACCCATACTATACTTCTGCGTACGTGAACCAGCTTATGGTCTCCGCCCAATGAATGCCTACAATTATCCATATAAGATAGCCAAATTAGCCCTATTGACTATGTCATTTCAGTAGATGCAGGAAGCAAGGTGGAGACCGATCAGGAAAAACGTACAAGCCAATACTTTTCCCATAATGTGAAATTCCCATAATATTATCTGAAATAGAATCTAAAATAAGGTGACCAGATTTCTGAAATGAAAACTGGGGAAATTTCCAGTTTGGTGGTCAATATATCATTAACATTTTATTATTTATATAATGCTATATATTTAATTTATTACAATTGTTTTTATTTTAATGTTATTACCTATGAAATACAAAAGGGGGACTATTCCAGTTCAATGTATTTAGTCTCACAGGCACACTGTGATGGACATGAAAAGAACTAGCTACTTCTACCAACCTAATCTGTGCATTTCTCAGGAGAATGTAGGGCTATTTTCTTCCGGATTGCATGTGTCACTTCTTATTCTATTTACATTTTCTTCTCCTCCAATCTTGCTCCTCTTTTCTTCCCTTGTCTTCCTTCCTTTCCGTCTCTTTACCTTTCCACCTCACTTTTCCTCCATTCACTCTTTTTAATCCCTACATTTGTCCTTCTCACTCTCTCCTCCTTCCTCTCCAATCTTTAATAACAAATAGTACACTATTAGACAAGACTATTGAACAGATTCCCATTGCTTTCCTCATTTTAGTTTTTCATCTCCAAAACATTGGTTGGAATAATTAATCGACATGCTCTGTAATCATATCTTTACCTGTCCTCCTCTGTCTCCTTCAGATCATCTATCTATTTCATCAATTGGGACATTATAACATCACTAGCTAGTATCTCACATGATTGAAACCTGCCTTGAAAAGACATTTATGGTGAGGTTGTGGATTAACTTTGCCACTTGAGAGCTTCTGGACAAGTTTTCCAAAGCAGTTTTCTCTAAGATTAGTGCGAGCAAGTATTTAGTAGAAGAGTTAATGAAGCTGCTATAGCAAGCAGCCCCCTCTGCCAAAACAAGCCAAACACGATTGAGACATCAACTTGTAGGCTCTACTGCCCGGTTTTTCTTGCCACATAAAATATTATTTCTCTTTGCTGTTTTTAATGCACAGTTAAAAATTGGGACATTTTCCGGTGACCGCTCCAGTCGGGTACGGTCCACCAAAATCGCACTGTCCCCGGAAAACGGGGATGTCTGGTCACTCTAATCTAAAACGTGTCCTTTTTTAAAACGTATCAAGTAGACTGTCAAGCAGTCAAATATTCTGCATTGTAAGACGTGGCTGCTGTTGTCAACAAAAATAAGTGGTCAGAGATCAATCAAGGCGGATGCGAGAACGTGATTTGCTGCACTCATAACCAGCGTGCGAACTACAGGAGAAGGGCAAAGTGTAACTGATATTTCTCACATTGACTAGCAAATCTCTGGCATCACTGGGGAGATCTGATTGGAAAAGTCCTAGATGGGGACACCGAATATGTCGCTGTGGGAGGGCTGCAGTAAGTGATCATTTGCCATTAGGCTAATCATAACATTTCAACTTCACATTCAAGAAACATGTCAATACAGACGTAAAATCTAAGTGAATTGGTCAAGCTCTGTCCAAGTCATGTGGGCCTAGGACTTTTAGGCATTAGTTTCACTGCAGAACAAGAACCCATCTGCAGTAACATCCCAGAGTGGGGTTGCTGGCCTCTGCAGTTTGGTAACGGTCCGTATGGATTTGAGTGAGGACTTTCGTGGCGGTTTAGCCGAGGTGGTCTTGCAAACACAAGATCTGTTAAAAGAAACAGTAGCCTAGAGAACGTGACCCAGAAAGTAGGCTATATAACATTTCAGAAGTTTTCCAACTGTATGGATATGTCCATTCAAAGTGCTGCGTTTTACAACATATTAGTCCTAACATTTTCCCATGTGTTTCAGTTGACATTCCTCTACCAGCTTTTCTGAAATAGCATGGTATTTCTCCAATTCCCCCTCTAGGCTGTGCATAAGCATGGGTTGAAATCTGCATAGAGATACACACACTTTCCCGTCAAGTTCAACACCAACGTTTGCATAAAAACTCATGGTTTAAACACATTTGTGCGTACGAACGATTGATACATGAGGCCCCTGGGCCTGAGTCCGATCAGAGAGTTGGAGTACAGTGTGGTCAGTCTGATCAGAGAAGTGAAGTACAGTGCGGTCAGTCTGATCAGAGAGTTGGAGTACAGTGCGGTCAGTCTGATCAGAGAAGTGAAGTGCAGTGCGGTCAGTCTGATCAGAGAGGTGGAGTACAGTGCGGTCAGTCTGATCAGAGAAGTGAAGTACAGTGCGGTCAGTCTGATCAGAGAGTTGGAGTACAGTGCGGTCAGTCTGATCAGAGAAGTGAAGTACAGTGCGGTCAGTCTGACCAGAGAGGCGGAGTTCAGTCCGGTCAGTCTGATCAGAGAGGTGGAGTACAGTGCGGTCAGTCTGATCAGAGAAGTGAAGTACAGTGCGGTCAGTCTGATCAGAGAAGTGGAGTACAGGGCGGTCAGTCTGAGAGGCAGGCGTTCCTGGGCCCCACACAGGCCCTGCTTATATATTGGCCGATTTGAATGGTTGCCATGTCTTCCTTTAACTACAGTCGCTGACTTAATCATAAAATCCTGAACACAGGGAATAACAGATTTGGATGCGTTTAGTTTTATTTTAACCAGTCCTTCATTATTTCTTGAAATAGTTTTCAGTTCCAGTGGGACAATCGTATACGGTATTAGAACACATTCGTTAGGGAACATCCCACTTACTTGAAAACAGCACCAAAGACAGATCCACATCAACATGAAATAGGTCACCATATAATAGTAACCCCCACGACCCAAGGGACAGAAATTAATTAAAACATCTCCAATCTTCTCATCTATGGTCTGTACTTTCAATGCTTTGTACTGAGGCTCTAAATTGACAGACATAACATATCCCCTGCAGCCTATGCACGGAAAGTCTCTTGACAATTAATAAAAGTTTCCTTTAAATCTAACGGAGCATGTAACTGCTATTTATAACATTCTGTAGTACTACTTAAAATACATCGTATGTCTCTGTGTGACCACTAGGATAACTGAGGTATGATAGTTATGATGTCATACTTATGGAAAATGCAGACATAAACAACAAATTACACATCCCATCCAAAATGGGGTATATACAATTCTTTTCTTAATCACAAAAGTCCCAGATTGCATCTTTAAGGCCCCATTCTACTTCCACAGAGTGACACAAATTACATGTGACCCAACCACCTAGGAATTTTAGTGGAACCATTCAAAACACCAGGTGTATAAATACAAGGGCATTTGCCAAAGCAGTGTTTAAGTTTGACATCACATCAAAGCACCGCGGCCAGGCGGTTCAATAACACAAACAAAGCCATTAAGTAGTGCTGGTTTTAAAACACATTGGTATGCACAGGCAGTCAGAACAGTCTAGAAGCACTGCACAGGGGAGGAGAGCTGAGGGTCCGTTTCAGAAGAGCAGCACCGCTCTGGAGAATAGATATCTGTATGTGGGTGAGGGTTGATGACATACAATACTTTCTGTCTGTCTCTCTCACTCGTTCACTCACTCTCTATCTCCTACTGCCTTTTCACTCTCTCTCCCCCATCTCTCTCTCTCTCTCTCTCGAGCGTGTGAGTCGGTTCTCTGCCAGGAAGTATTTTGCCTGTGAGAGTGGCGTGTGGCGAGGAGGTTATGACATTCAGACCAGGGTGCGGGTGCAGGTGTTGGCAGCGGTACAGTGTGGCTGTGAACACCATGGCAGCTGGTGCTGTTGGCCAGTGATAGTGGCTCAGCCAAAACTAATCTGTGGATCAACAGGACGTCACAAGCACATATCCAGGACAGTGTGTCCCATCTATAACACACATCCCAGTGGTCACACACAGACATACGGTGTATCCCATCTATAACATACATCCTAGTGGTCACACACAGACATACGGTGTATCCCATCTATAACATACATCCCAGTGGTCACACACAGACATACGGTGTGTCCCATCTATAACATACATCCCAGTGGTCACACACAGACATGCAGTGTGTCCCATCTATAACATACATCCCAGTGGTCACACACAGACATACGGTGTGTCCCATCTATAACATACATCCCAGTGGTCACACACAGACATGCAGTGTGTCCCATCTATAACATACATCCTAGTGGTCACACACAGACATACGGTGTATCCCATCTATAACATACATCCCAGTGGTCACACACAGACATACGGTGTATCCCATCTATAACATACATCCCAGTGGTCACACACAGACATACGGTGTGTCCCATCTATAACATACATCCCAGTGGTCACACACAGACATACGGTGTGTCCCATCTATAACATACATCCCAGTGGTCACACACAGACATACGGTGTGTCCCATCTATAACATACATCCTGGTGGTCACACACAGACATACACTGTGTCCCATCTATAACATACATCCCAGTGGTCACACACAGACATACGGTGTATCCCATCTATAACATACATCCCAGTGGTCACACACAGACATGCAGTGTGTCCCATCTATAACATACATCCTAGTGGTCACACACAGACATACGGTGTGTCCCATCTATAACATACATCCTGGTGGTCACACACAGACATACGGTGTGTCCCATCTATAACATACATCCTAGTGGTCACATACAGACATACGGTGTGTCCCATCTATAACATACATCCTAGTGGTCACACACAGACATACGGTGTGTCCCATCTATAACATACATCCTAGTGGTCACACACAGACATACGGTGTGTCCCATCTATAACATACATCCTGGTGGTCACACACAGACATACGGTGTGTCCCATCTATAACATACATCCTAGTGGTCACATACAGACATACGGTGTGTCCCATCTATAACATACATCCTAGTGGTCACACACAGACATACGGTGTGTCCCATCTATAACATACATCCTGGTGGTCACACACAGACATACGGTGTGTCCCATCTATAACATACATCCTAGTGGTCACATACAGACATATGGTGTGTCCCATCTATAACATACATCCTAGTGGTCACACACAGACATACGGTGTGTCCCATCTATAACATACATCCTGGTGGTCACACACAGACATACGGTGTGTCCCATCTATAACATACATCCTGGTGGTCACACACAGACATACGGTGTGTCCCATCTATAACATACATCCTAGTGGTCACACACAGACATACGGTGTGTCCCATCTATAACATACATCCTGGTGGTCACACACAGACATACGGTGTGTCCCATCTATAACATACATCCTAGTGGTCACACACAGACATACAGTGTGTCCCATCTATAACATACATCCTAGTGGTCACACACAGACATACGGTGTGTCCCATCTATAACATACATCCTGGTGGTCACACACAGACATACGGTGTGTCCCATCTAAAACATACATCTCAGTGGTCACATACAGATATACAGTGGATATGAAAGTCTACACACCCCTGTGAAAATGCCAGGGTTTTGTGATGTAAAAGAATGAGACAAAGATAAATCATGTCAGAACTTTTTCCACTTATAATGTGACCTGTAATGTGAACAATTCAATTGGAAAACAAACTGAAATCTTCGAGGGGGAAAAATGTAAAATAAAAACCTTATAATAACCTTGTTGCATAAGTATGCACACCCTCTTATAACTGGGGATGTGGCTGTGTTCAGAATTAACGAGTCACATTCAAACATGTTTAATAGAAGTCATTACACACCTGCCATCATTTAAAGTGACTGTGATTAATCACAAATAAAGTTCAGCTGTTCTTGTAGGATTTTCTTAGTTGCATCTCAGAGCAAAAGCCATAGTTCGCAGAGACCTTCCAAAGCAGCAGAGGGATCTCATTATTGAAAGATATCAGGAGATGGGTAAAAAATAATTTCCAAAGCATTAGATATACCATGGAATACAGTGAAGACAGTCATCATCAAGTGGAGAAAATATGGCACAACAGAGACATTACCAAGAACTGGACGTCCCTCCAAAATGTATGAAAAGACAACAAGAAAACTGGTCTGGGAGGCTTCCAAGAAGCCTACAGCAACATTAAAGTAACTGCAGGAATTTCTGGCAAATACTGGCTGTGTGCTACATGTGACAACAATGTCCCGTATTCTTCATATGAATGGGCTATGGGGTTGGGTGGCAAGACGGAAGCCTTTTCTTACCAAGACAAACATCCAAGCCCAGCTGAAGTTTGCAAAAAAAAGTCACCAAAAAGCATGTGGGAAAATGTGTTGTGGTCTGATGAAACCAAGGTTGAACTTTTTGGCCATAATTCCAAAAGGTATGTTTGGTGCAAAAAACAATACTGCACATCACCCAAAGAACACCATACCCACGGTGAAACATTGTGGTGGCAGCATCATGCTTTGGGGCTGTTTTTCTTCAGTTGGAACCGGGGCCTTAATCAGGGTGGAGGGAATAATAAACATTTCCAAATACCAGGCAATTTTGGCACAAAACCTTCAGGCGTCCGTAAGGAAGCTGAAGATGAAGAGGAAGTTCACCTTTCAGCATGACAACGATCCAAAGCAAACATCCAAATCCACAAAAGCATGGCTTCACCAGAAGAAGATTAACGTTTTGGAATGGCCCGGCCAGAGCCCAGACCTGAATCCAGTTGAACATCTGTGGGGAGATCTGAAGAGGGCTGTGCACAGGAGATGTCCTCACAATCTGACAGATTTGGAGCGCTTTTGCAAAGAGTGGGCAAATATTGCCACATCAAGATGTGCCATGCTAATAGACTCCTACCCAAAAAGACTAAGTGCTGTAATAAAATCAAAAGGTCATTCCACAAAGCATTAATTTAAGGGATTGCACACTTATGCGACCAGGTTATTGTGAGTTTTATGTACTTTATTTTTCCCCCTCAAAGATTTCAGTTTGTTTTTCTATTGAATTGTTCACATTATAGGTCACATTAAAGGTGGAAAACCTTCTGATATGATTTATCTTTGTCTCATTGTTTTGCATCACAAGAACCTGGCATTTTAACCGGGGTGGGTAGACTTTTTATATCCACTGTAACTGCACACAAATGCCTCACAATTTACCCAGCCAACATAAGTGTGCAACACAGTTATGAGCACAGCACACACACACACACACAGTCCTGTCTCAAATATGTTTCCTTAGAAGCAGTGAAACAAACAAACACAGCTGTACTGTAGAAAACATGTTTTTAGGATCAGATCCAGCAAAATGACGTAATACTGTAGTTCTAATATTAAGGAATGGCTTGAATGGAAACAACTGATCCAAAGGCAGTTCCATTTCTTTCAGTAATATCACACATTGTACTTAACATCACCATCTATGCCCCGGGTTGGTAGGCATGTTTGGTCATTAAAGGAAAAACACTCATGAGGCTTTGTTCTGTCGCAATCGGCAAACTGCGCCCAGTTCTGGGTCAGGACAGGATTAAACTGAAGGATGCATGTTAATGGCTCGCGTATACAGGGCCAGAAAAAGAGAAGAAGCACTAGAGAAACAAGCTTACACACTAAGACATTATAAATTATTCTCCCTAGTCTTCCTGAACCCAGCCACTTGTCCATTTCTGCTGAGATAGAATGTTCACTGCTGCTGACCACTTTTACTTTGTGAGTGTTTCAACTCTGTAAATCTGGAATGACGCCAATGCAGGAGTTTGCATTGTTTGCATTTCACATTTAACCCACAGACTTTCAGTTACTTGAAAAGATTGAATGTTCTCATTCTGTTCATCCTATATGCTATGGGCTTTTATAGGGACATTAACATTAACATGGACTGTTAAAAAAAGAAACCTGGCCTACTTTAATAATTTGCACTTTACCTTGATGCAGAGTCAAGGAGAGCCAAGCCGAAAAATCCAGAGCAAAACTAGGAAATATATGTGTATATATACACACACTCATGCTTATCAGTTAGGTTTCATCATTTAATATAAGTATGCAAATATACATGTTATTAGTATTGTTGTCTCTCTGCTGTGAATCCTCAGCCATCTTCTTTAGAATGGCATGCTTATTTAAATTATGAAATAGTTTTTTATACGTTTTGTTGTCTTGATTTCATCTTTTTATGCCCTTGTCTAAAATAATACCTGTCCTGTTTGAACGAAGTAACATAGGATACATGTCTTATTAATGTTTTTAATGTGTCTGTTTTTAAATATGTAAGACATCAAATCTACTAAATTTGTATAAGGTGTACTTACTATTGCTGGGTTGTGTGGTTGACCTATCCAACTATCTTTAAATGAATGCACTAACTGGAAGTCAGTATATGCGGCTAAACAAAACACGTTTCAAGGATTACAGCAGGACTGGGGAGAATAAGTGCTGGTGGATATCCTGATTGGCTTTTAGCTGTTTATGTAGTTTTTTTAAGTAGTTATTGATCCCTTCTTGAAACCACTCTGTCTAACATTTTCATTTACAAATAATAACTCCAAAATATTAGATTCAGAATATATTTCCCCCGAAAAATATGTAATAAAAATCTATAAAATTCCTTTGTACATTACTTTACACTTCCCTGATTGTATTTGGACCAAAGCATTCATCTTGTATTTTGTACCAATTAATTATATCCATGATTAAGTGGCGTGAGTAGAATAAGCTGCGTACCATAACAGAATAAGCTGCGTACCATAACAGAATAAGCTGCGTAGTAGAAATATCTGCATCACTAGTTTCTCTGATGAGTACTGTAAATGACTTTCTTCTCCCAGTGTTACTGTTATAAAATGGTCCATTCCATAGCCTCCTGTACTAACATGTCCCATGGTAATCTTATATCACAGTCTGACATTAAGTTTACCAATAATGGACAGACATTATTATTTAATATTTTTTTCTGATTTGTTACTGTATTCATAAAATATGGTTATAACAAAAACAATGTCACAGTTAACTTTAGACATTAAAGTGTAGGATATTGTAAAACATTTAATTAAAAAAATAAACAACTTTATCAACATTAAGTGGGCTACAGAGTTATACAGCAGGCACATTTGAATGCCCCCTAGTGGCCACTTTGTAAAACAGATTTTGACATTGTAGGGACTTTTGATATTATATGTGTATGCAGTATAAACGTAGCGATTGCTATGCCAGTGGACCTTCCCTTCATTCTTCCCTAAATTGTGGGCCGAGATGTAAACATGGGGAATTTTCAACGTCACGGTCTCAGGGACTTGGAAGGTCCTTTACCGGTGCCCATAATTCAACGTCACGGTCTCAGGGACTTGGAAGGTCCTTTTGCAGTGCTCATAATTCCACTTCTAAACAGATTCCGTTGTTACTGTCATCCTATTATGGACTCAGCATCTAAGCTTTGAAAGTCAAATTGAATCTCTCCACTCACGCGAGCCGTACAGTATCGAGGCATGGAACTCGTGGCCCCTGGCTCGGCCAAATAACACAACTCTGTATCCCAAAATAGAAAAGCATGTATCCATATCAAGCTGTGCATCCAAACAAACTCCTGCCTTGCATGCAACAAGTATATCACTGTGAAACCCTGCCCGCTGGCGTCTGCCATTTCTGCAAGCTCCACAGAAACTGCAATGATTTGGCTGGAGCCCCAAGGAGAAGGACAGGGGAGAGGGGGGGCAGAGAGGAGGGGGGGGGGACAGCTAAGGAGAGAAGAAATGCCAGTATAAAGTCCGATTTTAGACTCACCGAGCAGAAGTGTGACGACCACGCTGGCGTGAACAGTGTCTCCTGAGCGCATGCACCTGGACAGAGAGAACCGTCCGTTTCCTTTGGACTCCATATTCTGCTGCGTCTGTCTGACCGCCCTTGGATAGTCACTCTGGGCGAGCGTGTGCGGCTGTGTGCGTGTGTTATGTGTGTTTGTGTGGGTGGGTGTGCTGGCTGGAGCGGGCAGGGGAGCGTTTGAGATGGAAGAGGAGGAGTAGTGTATGGGAGGAAGGCGAGAGAGCAAAGCAAAAATAGCAAGGCGATACTTGACGGTCTGCAAAGTCCTGTGGTTTGTGCCTCCAGTTCTCTACCCTCCTCCGCTGCTGAGAGTCCCAGAGATTGACAGAGAAAGAGATACAGAGTGAAGGAAGGCTGATTCCTGGAGGAAGAATTCTCAGTCTACCCTTCTGTACGTACAAACGGACCAGAAGAGAGAGAGTAGACTCCTGCACCTCATCCAGGCACTTTCTCTCTCTCTCTCTCTTTCTCTCTCTCTCTCTCTCTCTCTCTCCCTCTTTGCTTCAGTCACTCTCTCTGACTCGCCGATGTGCTGATTTTCCACTGATACAACCTGAGAGCTGGAACAGGCAGAGCGGGGGACTGCTGAGAGGCAGCGAGCGTCTGCACCGCGGAGCTGTGTCGCACTGGAGGGGGTGTAGGGGGGAGAGGATGTCAGCCGTGCCCCCGACGGAGAGCTGCATATGGGGGCGAGGGAGCAGGCAGAACAGCAGAGCGTGGCGCTCGAGCAAGCAGACGGGCAGCAGGGAGGCAGCAGACAGGCGGTATGTGAATCCCTGGCTGGCTCAGGGAGGAATGAGAGGAGTGGGAGAGCCACTGCAGCAGAAGCACGAGAGGATGGAGCAAGGGAGGGAGGGAGGGAGGGAGAGAGAGAGAGGGAGAGGTGAATAAGAAAGGGGGCGGGAGAGCAGGAGGGAAGCACGAGGGGGGGGCATTCAGCCTGAATGCGTCTGGGGCCGTCTCACACCAGGTGCTGGCTTCAGCCCTGAACTGGTTGGCCCTGCATCCTACTGCCCAGGTAGTCGGGTGGAGCGTGTCACAGGGTGTCTCTGGGTACTGGGCCATCGTGAGTCATGTCCCACAACACAGGGACTCTATTAAGAATAATACATTATTCCTTGAAAGCAATTTCCTCCATTCTGCTTCTCTCAGACGCACACACACGCACGCACACACACACACACACACACACATGCAAATCCTGCAAAGTAATTTGTAAGTTAATTCAAATCCAATCAGTGTTAAAGTAGAATTTATTCAAAGCAGGGCTAAAATGTATACCTCAACATAAGTGACTTCTTGCGGCAGTCGTTTCTGAAAGTCGCCAGGTGTACTGGCTAGGCTGTTCCAAATTACTTAAAACTGCCCGACCGGAATTGTTGGTTCTGACCACTGGAGCAACAAAAAAGCCCTTGCCAGAGGATTCAATATGAACGTGTATCAATAGTGTTCAAAAGTCACTGTCCTCCATGGAAACGATAATTGATATGCATGCGTGCAGTGTTAGATACCATTACGGATCCCTCTTCACATTGTATGTGTATTTACTGCATGTTACTGACGCAGTGTCTGCAAAAACTGCTGCAACATCGACCGCACCATCATTGCCGCTCACTCTATCAACAACCTCTCCAGACAATCAGCAAATCAGACAATATCCGGGGAAATATCAGAACTACATCCTAACTGTAATCAAGTCAACTGATTCCTGCACGAAGAGATAGAATATCCTGAACGAGTTGTGATTAACTTGACTGCCCAGATCTCCCTCTTCGCTCCTCTCTCCGCCGCCCCACACTGTAATGATGGACGGGCCTGAAAGGGTGTGTGTCACCCCCACACCTCCCGTTAGCCCCATGAGCAGGGGAATGTGACTGGTGGGGTGTCAGATGGGGGTGTGGCGACATAGGGGCTCCGCGTGGCTTAGGTTACATAGACAACCTTACGAAGGTCACTTGAACGCAGGCGTCCACACGAACAAACCCGTAGGCTCCACCGCTGCCCGTCGTACAACACAGTTTAGTGTGGCAAGTGGTCTGTGTGAGCTGCCGACGGCGACGTGATGGATGGTTGCCGTTCAGTGTGCAGTAAACCTTGATCCGAGAACAGCTGTTACCCTGGTGCGGACAGAGTGTGTGTGTTTTACATGCCACGCAACGGTCTCTGTGGGAATTTGACTCCTTCATTTTTAGTTATTGCATCTCCGAAGGAGTCACTCCCCTGGGTAGCGTAGATGATGTGCCTATGCAGAGGACATACAGAGAACTACACGTTGCAATGAGAAGCAACACTCCAATACTCTGCATATTCCAATTCTTCCCTCGTATATCACATTACCAAAGTGGTGTCGGATTGGATTGCACATCCACGTTCATGTTGAGCGATGTGGGGGAGGGGTTGTGTGTGGTTGTGTGTGTGTGTGTGTGTGTGGGGGGGGGGGGGTCATGGTTATTTCAGTGATAATGTTACAAATTGTAAATGAGCAAATAAAGTAATCATGCTTCCACAATCTGCGAGTACATAAAGAAAAGATAAAATCACCCATCTGAGTGCAACTATTTATGGAAGCCAGTTTCAACTGTGTAAGAGAGTCTCTCGTGACTTCCCTGTATTGACAACGATAATGATAACTGTTGAATTTTTCCTGAGATTTGAAATTATTCGATAGGCACAACTACAGAGTTCAATAAATGTTTAATGTTCAGGGGGGTTTAGAAGTGACATGGAATGCATTCTGGACAGTCAGAAAAGACCAGGTGATTCCAGGCATGTGTGGTGCTGTGGAGATGGAGGGTATATATTATACAATATGTCAGGAAATGAACAGTGAGGAGACTTTCCAATTTTTTAAGCACAGCGTTGAGCTGTATCAAAAGCACAAAGACACCCCTCACCTGGAAACAGTGCGATTATCATAGAGCTCATACAGTATATGTAATTCTATGGCAATAATGGCAGGAAATGGTGGAAGGGACCAAGAAGTGACTGTACTACCGAAACGATGGCAAGGGGAGGATGACGAGGCAAAACTCTTTTTCTGAGTGGGGAGGTGGCAGTGGGTGAAGAGGGGAGGACAGAGGAAGAAGGTGAGGAGAGGACTGGAGGCCAGCTGGAGGGAAGATACAGGAGTTGGTGTCTTCAGAGACATTTATACAGACAGAATGCTCAGCACTGACCTAGCATTCACTGTGCCTTGAGTACAGCCCCTCCCTCTGAGAAGGTAAAATGCTGCATCAAGCCTCGCCTCCCAGAGATTTTAGTATGCGACCTTAGACATCCCAGCAAGAACTCGGCGAGAGAGCCGCTCTGCTCCATCCCTCCCTCCCTCCCTCCCCACCCTCTTTTCCTCTCTCCTTTTCATCCTCTGCTCCTGTCCCTCTTTTACTCTATCAGACACACATACATACACACACGTTCCCTTTTTTGTACTAGCCAGGGACAGCTCAGAGCTCAGAATAAGGCCTGCGCGATAGGACGTGGCTGGAGGATAAGAAGGGCAGTGGTGGGTTTTTTCCTCCGATTTTTCTTTCATAGTTTGTATGTGTGTGGTCAGTTGTTGCCATTGCGGCTGTTTTATCCATTTGTTTCTGCCATGGACACCTTGATGTGGTGAGTGACCGGCCTGTTAGGAGTTTTGAGAAACGATGTATCTGTTCTAGTTATACTCATGTATTGTAAGTGTTTTGGGTGATGACGTGATGCATGTGTATGTTTGTAAGGATGACGAAGGAGTAATAATGACCTATTTAGAAAGTAGTTTGTCATTTCGTTTGTGTTTAACGACTGATGTTACTGTATGAGGAAGGATTTTTACCTGTACGTCCCAACACAGCTCTTGTCTCATAGACGTTCTCCAGTTTATGGGAGGTTTTGTCAGTGCTGGGCAAGCTACTTTGAAAATATAGTTTACAATGCTAGCAACTACGTCACCCTGAAATCTCAAAATGGAAGAACAGGTCCCTTCACCCATAGTGAATTTAAGCATTTATGTTTGTCTTTGGTGGGTCTTTTTTATGTTGTTGCTAACCTGCGGAACATTGAGAAAGACAACAAAGAATGTATTGACACTGTGATACAGCAGTTAACAGTGTCAGTCTGAGATGATTGGTCCAGGTTGCTGGTTTTGTTCTAGGCTGCAGTGAAATGTCAGTGACACATGCCTGTGTGTCCAACAGGAATTTTAACCCATCCATTTGCCACTGTGTTATTTGACAAGGCTATCACAGCTCTGCCTAGACCATTTCAGTCCTTTTCGAAGGAGGCTCGGACTTGTGGGTTTAGCTATTTGAAAACAAATTGCAGCTGCTAAAATGTCAATGTATTTGTAAAGAAAACTGAACCATGATTATAGTCTATCTAGGTCCAGAAGAACTTTCAGAGTAATAAGAGACTTCCATCCTTTAAGAGTAATCTGAGAAAGGAAAAAGTGGAGAAGAATGTTTGGATAAGCCTATTAAATCCAACAATGTATTGTGGCAGGGAAAACAAAACAATAAAAGAATAGTGCTTCTTATTTTTTTCCCTCAAACGAGTGGCTTGAAACTAACTTGGAAGGAAACAGTACTTTGCCCTGAGACCAAAAACCCCAAAAAATGATTTTCCTATTTGTAAAAACTACATTTGACATTCACCACTGGGCTTAGTTCTGCTGAGCTTGGGTAGGTATGTATTTTATAATCAGCAGTAAGCACATAACTATTGATATTAGAGTTTGATTTCAGATAAAAGGTCTATATCTGTTGATCAAGATTTCCAAGACATACATTTTTTTTAATGAAGGGAGCAGCAGAAAGTAAAAGAAAAACATAGGAGATGAGTTGTCCTTCGGGGTGAAGACATGACAGCAGTATGCCAGTATCAAACCGAAATATGTAGCAATCCTGTGATTAAAACACAATGACTTTGAGTTTTTGTGTGTCAGAATTGTTTGCTGGTTGAGGAAATCAAACAGCTCAAAGGTTATGTTCATTGTATTTTCTCTTTCAGAGAGTTAGCCTGTGGCTTCCACTGCAATGCCTTGAGAAGGAAGACTAAACTGACTGTGCTTTCATGAGATATTGATTCATTCAGAGCTGATATTCCTTACTGCCCAGGGGGCAAATGGCTGAGACAACAGAATTGCCGGCGCTGGTCATCGGCTGCAGCATTTCTCACCTACACATTTTGTATTGGTGTTGATACCCTGGAGCTCCTCGAGGAACCATTACTAGTCAATGTACCTGGGTTAAGTTGAGTGGTTCCTGGAGGAATGTTTATGGTATCAACGTATTTATAAGTTCCTAGATTGGAGTGGTAATAGGGGCATGACTTTCACATGTGCATAATATTCCTCACCCATTTTATGTTGTACTGTCCTCAAATGCTAAGGCTGAACACCGAGGGCCTAAAGTTACGAAGACTGGTAACTAGTTTAAAATCAGATGACCAGCAAACTGAGTTTAACAAACAGGTTTAACTTACCAGCAAGTAGAAGCAAAAACACAGAACTGTTTTGGCACTGGGGCCAGAGTTAAAGAGCCTAGTATGGTTACACAACCTCCACTACAAATTGTTAACAGATACAAAGTGCTCGTTTTGGAAAGGATATTTAAATGTTCTTCGTTGTGCCAAGCAAAGCTTAGACAGAAAATGCTAGCCAACAGTGGCGGAGCTTAGCTTCCGATCCCATTGGTGCGAGCTAGTCATATTCTACAAGTCAGAGATTCAGCTAAAGACCCGGCAAGATGAGACGAGAAGTATGTTGACACAGATTGGTCAATCCTAAAAATGTATTATGAAATCATTGAACAAATGCAGATGTTTATCACGTCAATGTAAACATAAGTATTCTCTTAACTAAATATTATGTGTCAAAACAACAAGATTCTTATTTTTATTCCACTTGAAATATTTCTTTTCAGTGACAAGACCGACATTCTTGGGGGCCCCTCTGATTAGCAACCATGGGTCCCGTATGTGCACTTGGCAACATTAAAAGCTACGAAGTACTATTGATTTCGTAATCACCACCATAAGAACGAATGTTCAATCATGAATTGTTTCGCATTCACATTCATGTTCTGATTGGTCAATTATCTTCTTTGACATGTCAAATAGTGCTATTTCACTTGTGTGTTTGACAACAGAGACCCAGACAGAATTCCTTAACAATTCCAAATTAGCTGAATATCCCAGAATTCCTTAACAATTCCAAATTAGCTGAATATCCCAGAATTCCTTAACAATTCCATATTTGCTGAATATCCCAGAATTCCTTAACAATTCCATATTTGCTGAATATCCCAGAATTCCTTAACAATTCCATATTTTCTGAATATCCCTCTGTTGGTGAGTTGCATGACACTCTGCACTGACCTGTTGACATTCCTGTCATCTTTAGATCACTGGTCCTATTTAATGAGCACACTGACTGAGACCAAGATACCAGCCCCGCATTTTAAACATTTCTCTCCCCCAGCCAAGTTCTCTCTTCCTTCATAGTCAGGCACCAGCAGAAAGGCTGACCCTCCACTTTTACTTAAGTTGAGGGAGCCAGAGTGAGACATGTAGAGCAAAAGAGGCAGAATCTGCAGCCTTAGCTGCTGTTTAATTCAGTTTCACTCCCCAGCAAGATTAGTCTACTGAGGATGATGTTGCAATAAACACTGCAGTACCATACAGCATAATGAGCAGACATTACCACCTCCAAAACTGAAACTTAACCTGTCATTATTCATAATCGGCACTCATTAGGAGGTTGTTAAATCACAGGGCCATTTTTGGAACTAATTTGACACAAAAAGGAATAAACATTACAAACAAGAAGTGAATTTGCTCTAATAAAATACACAACAACATTGCTACTGCAGTTCATTTTATTTCAAAACACAATAATGATTACAGGTTCTTCTTAAGAGACACAGTGCAGTGCATGCCTTTTTGGTGTTCTGTGCCTGGTTAGAGCCATGCGTCGCAGTGGAACACTGCAGTAAAGCATGCATGAACACACACAGATAGGAAGACACATGACACTGGGTCCTTCACTAACCTAGGTAGCTATCCCAGCATTCCCTCTAGCCTAGTTGTCAACATGAATGCCATGGAAAATGGAGGTCATGGTTTTTTCAATAGGTTACCAATATTATTTTCTAGAACATCTGCTTCTCTGTCCTCATCTGTCCTCAAACCACCCTCAGTAGGGTTATGATTGTGAAAAATACAATACAATCTACATTTTACATATTTTATCATTCTTAAGGTACCTTCTTTACTTTGGGAAGTTTGAATGATAGTTATAATCTCATATCTGTAACAACAAGCTCCCCATACAATACAATAATTCTTACCATGTATCTAACCGATGTCTAAGACACGCTACTGATTTACACCACGGTCACAAAATTGCACATTCAAGGACTGAAGAATGCACAACCTCCAGGGTTAAATCAGCACTGACCTCGCACTGTTTGATTAGTGATGTTTCAGAGGTGAGCTCCCAAACTCAAAGACAACTCACCAAAGATCAAGAAATGATGGCTACCACTTGATTAACACTGAGAACAACCATGAAGTCACAACACAAATTAACATGATTATGTGGAACAAAATTAAGGAATATCAAAACACAATACTCAAGTAAATCTAAATTACAACAAATCTGATTAGACAAAAGCTTTGGCAGTGAATGGCATAACGGCAGTCTATGCATGTAGATGAATGAATGCAGATACTGTTCCCAGCTGAGGTAGGACACCCCTGAACACAGGATCAGCGTGACCACTAAATCTCTTTAAACCAAACTAGACAAATCTGAGCAACCCAGGCATATTCTGCCTTTGAACACAGTCATAAACTATAATCACTCCCATAGGCAATTCACTCCCCAACATGGTGTTGGGAAATACAAAGCTCAGACTTTTAGACAGAAAGCTTAAAATGAAGACAACATGTGACAAAGATTGACTATTTAAATACCTTATATAATCCTATACATTTAAGGATGTGATATTGCTCAGCGACAGTTTATCTGTACTTCTGGAGAATTGGGGCTTAATTTAAAGGCCGACATGGGCAGAAAATAATTAGGACTTTTGGCCAATCAGTATAGCCGATCAATCCACCATCATACTGTATTAACATGTTTCTTACAGAGCTCTACAGCTTCAGTCCAAAACAGACCTGTGAAATTAACGTATACAAATACTGAAGGAGTAATAGCAGAGCCTGTGTTCCTTTACTCTGGATGCTACATGCATATCTCGTTAATGGGAGTAGTTTATTGACATAATTGATGAGCCACCTGTTCTTTATTGTCAAATTAAAAAAGAGGCATTTGAAAGTTTTTATGCCCCAAGTTGGCTTTTACTCAATACCTCATTGCATTCGATATGTGGTTGCTCTTCTTCCCATGATAAGATTAAATAAACTGGTCTTGGGTACCGTATAAAAACTGACAACTTTTACAAGAGGACCCTCTTGTTAGCACAGGATGAACATTGTAAATTAAGCTACTTCTGAAACATTGCAAGTGTGAATAGAAAACGTGTATTTAACTGAATAGCTATTTTAAAAGTAGTTTGTAAAGTAAACTTATTAAAAACAATAATACTAGTAACAATTAGCTAAATATATGTAACATCCAAAGAACAACCATTACCTCAGACAAAAGAGGT
The DNA here is from genome assembly GCF_011004845.1 of Esox lucius. Taxonomy (NCBI): domain Eukaryota; kingdom Metazoa; phylum Chordata; class Actinopteri; order Esociformes; family Esocidae; genus Esox; species Esox lucius. Next base: position 32,383,706 of record NC_047569.1, on the reverse strand, counting down.
CCCATACATTCAAACATTTTTAGTTTAAGACAGTGAGGACCACACACCTAAAGAGTGGCAGGAATTGAAGCACTCCTTAAGAGGACTGCTTGGAACGTTTTGGTTAAAACCTAGTTGGTTAAAAAATAATTGTAACTATCATACTTTCTTGTGTTTTATCCCTGAAAGTGCTCAGCTGCATGAGATGTACGGCTCTTGTGTGTATCACGTGTCATCTGTGGGTCTGTGTACTCAGTCAGGTCAGAGATTCTGGTGCTGTGTAATGGTGACTATAGATAGACTACTGGGATACACTGGTGACTGGGCACTTTGTACCACATCGATCATTACAACATCACAGAGTGATGTATAGATATTTGGGCCTCAAGGTATTATTATTAATGCCATTAATAGTAATAGTGATGTTTGTTATCTCGATGTATAAGTGAACCGTTCATGTTAAAATATATAATCTTGGAGTCAAGCAAGGGTTCAGAAGAGACTGATATCCTTAATCTATCAGTTCGGGGAACTTATCTGCATTTGAAGAAAGGGATGCTTGCTTGAACCAAAGTCAAATACATTTTACCCATCCACACACACACACCAAAACACACACACACAAGCTAATACCCTGTACATAAAAAGCAGGACACACAAATCCATCAACACCGTTCTCACACAGAAAGGTTGTCATTTGGACACACACACAAGCTGTCAGACGGCCCAGCCATTTACACCGTAATGTGATGAAGGAAGAAAGAGAGAAATATAAGAAATAATCATGATTTGGAAGTAAAACCTTTAGCTATTCAGTTGTATGGTCGAAAACCGCAATTTTAATACTATACACAGACAGAGGGTGAGAGAATTAGAAAGACAGTTTTTGTGATAATAATTCAATAACATGACTGTTTATGCAAAAATAGTGCAATGATTTATCAACTTTGTCAGACCTCACATAATATGCAGGGACTTTTTTCCAGAAATCATGCAATCCTGGAAGGTCTGGAGAGAGACACAAAAAATGAAAGAGATGGATGGGGCATAATGGAGAGGGAGAGAGAGAGAGAGAGAGACTCAAAGATTCAAGAGAGTGTTTCAGATATTTTCTGAAGAGAGAAGGGCAGGAAAGGTTGCATGCAGAGCAGGAGCCTTCCTAGTAATCAGGGCCAAACCATCCATTCACTCTAGTTCATGCCTCTCTAAGAAGACGAATTAGAAGCGAGAACTAAGTGTTTGTAGGCTTCCATCAATGTTCTCCACCTTTTGCGGCTTCCCGTCAGAGAAGATACGAGATAAGATGGCCAACTGAACAGAGGCAGGGTTTCGTGGTTGGCATGTCTGGTGGCAGGGACCTCCCATAACGGTATCTTGTTGGATGGTACAAGAGGAGGGATTGGGCTTCGGTGAGACAGACGACAGACAGAGATTCAAGCAGGGTCACTGTACATCTTCAGGTAGGAATGCTTTTCTGGAAAAAAGGGGGAAGGGAAAAAGAGGACAAATATATCCATATGTGAGCTCAGAGATACCATATATAAAATCCAGTGGTCTTCCCCCCAGTAGGAATAATTTTAAAATGATTTATATACAGTATATATAAATTGATATATATAGTGCCCTTGGAAAGTATTCAGACCCCTTCTCCACCCATTCTGTTTTATAGACTTAAAGTTACAGTAGGTTGGATATTTTAATTGAAAATAAAATGTTTTAGATAAACATGGTGTCTATATGGCCATGTGAGAGATGGTTAGTATGACAGACAGCTCCCCCGTCCCTGGAATCCCACAGTGAAAATGTTCCTCGGGTAGTAACAATGCAGCCCATTCTGTTCCAGCCAATCGCCTTAGGCGAGGCGGGGTCTGGCACCATTTGTGAACGCGCAAACGGTCTGGAGGTAGCATACGTCCGCTATAAGGATCAAAGAATAAATTATTCAGACTGAAGCTACAATGGCAGCTTGAAATGACAACAAAATGCCAGCATACACATCGAAAACTGCGAAGCATACAAATATTTCAGAGAGTAGCGCTATTTGTAAAAAAGAGCTGGATAAAGCAAAGGGGGAAAAAAAAAGAAACATTGGTTCAGCAATGGCAATGGTATTAAAAGGGATCAGGTTTTACTCAGATTTTGCACTTTTTCTTCTGGACAGGTAGACTGATTCACTTAAATTATTATACAAATTGTTTAGCTTCGTAATTGTTTAGCCAACTATTGGTAGCTCCCAGTGGTGCTAAGCTAACGCTAGATTGGCTAATTACATGGAGGACATGGAGTTAACGCTTTCTTTCTGGCAAAAATATTTAGTGCATTAGTATACAGGATGTTTAGCTTAATATCACATTACACTAGCCAACTGCTCCCAGTGGACGCAGCTAGGCTATCTATCGTAAGGGAATTCAAAAGGATTAATAGATTTTTCACTGAATTTTTGTTGTTCCATTGCATTTAGCTGGATCTATGTTGATTCATTTTCGGTTTGCTGTGTCTAGAAATTGCATCAGATCACCTGCATGTGTGTTCTTGTGATTAGGAAAGAGGGGGGGGGGGTAGGTGGCACTGTTTCTCACATTTTAATTTCATTTTCATCTACTTATATCACCCGAATAATGACAATGGGGCAAAAAATATATATATTTGTGCCAATTCAGTAACATTTTTGAAACAGAATTATCTCATGCATGTACATATTCTGGCATTTTATTCAATACTTTGTAGAAGCACCTTGGACAGGAGTGGCTTCGGTCTGTGAATGTCCTTGAGAGGCCCAACCAAAGCCTGGACTTGAACCAGATTGAACATCTGTGAACAATCCATTTTACTCAGGATCTTGGTCACCTCCCTTCTTGCCAGCTCTAGGAATAGTCCTGGTTAATCTTCAAGCAAATGGGTGTGTCCAAACTTTTGGATCATTAGAAAACCCGTAAAAGGCTTAAAGGGATTATTAGAAACCCCTTTTGCAACTACTGTACATTAGCACTGCTGATTAAAGAAGCAATAAAACTGGCCTTCTTTAGACAAGTTGGGTATCTGGAGCATCAGCAAGTATGGGTTCGATTACAGGCTCCAAATGGCCAGAAACAAAATTTTCTTCTGAAACTCTGTGAAATGAAGGCTATTCCATGCAAGAAATTGACAAGAAACTGAAGATCTCATACAATATTGTGTATTACTCCCTCCGCAGAACAGTTCAAACTCTCTCTAACCAGAAGAGAAAGAGGAGTGGGAGGCCCTGGTGCACACCTGAGCAAGAGGACAAATACATTTGAGTCTCTAGTTTGAGAAACTATCCTCAACTGGCAGATTCATTAAATAGTACACGCAAAACACCAGTCTCAATGTAATCAGTGAATGAGCGATTCAGGCCTTAGCTCAGATTGGCCAATTAAATAAAAAATTAAGATAGCCAAAAGAACACAAACACTGGACAGAGGAAGATTGGAAAAAAGTATTATGGACAGACAAAAAGTTTGAGATGTTCGGATCACAAAGAACAACATTTATTAGACAAAATCCAAATGAAAAGATGCTGGAGGAGTGCTTGATGCCATTTGTTAAGCATGGTGGAGACAATGGGATGGGGTATGGGATTGCTTTGGAGGTGGAAAAGTGGGAGACTTCTTAAAGAAGGAAGGCTATCGCTCCATTTTGCAACACCATACCATACCCTGGGGACGGTGCTTGATTGGAACTGATTTCCTCCTACAACAGGACAATGACCCAAAGCATTGTTACAAACTACGCAAGAACCATTTAGGGAAGAAGCTGTCAGCTTGTATTCTGTCTATAATGGAGTGGCCAGCACAGTCATCGGATCTCAACCCTATTAAGCTGTTGTGGTAGCAGCTTGACGGTTTGGTATGTAACATGTGTCCATAAAGCCAATCCAACTTGTGGGAGGTGCTTCAGGAAGCATGGGGTGAAATGTCTTCAGATTACCTCAACAAATTGACAACTAGATTGCCAAAGGTCTGCCAGGCTGTAATTGTTGTAGATTGAACATTCTTTGCAATAGTTTGAAGGGCACAATTATTGTTTCAACAAAAAATCCTTATTTTTAACCTTGTCAATGACTACTGTATATTTCCTATTAATTTTGCTATGTTTTCTATTCAAACTAATTTCATGTATGTTTTCATGGAAAACAAGAAACATTTTAAGTGACACAGAACTTTTGAATGGTAGTGTATGTATATGAGATATTTCAGTTTTAATAAATTGGCAGAAATGTATAAAACTGTGTTTTTGCTTTGGTCATTATGAGGTTTCATTTATATATATATATATATATATATATATATATATATATATATATATATATTGTTGTTGTAAACACTTGTATGTATATATATATATATACACACACACACAAATGAAACCTCATATATACATACATATATATATATACCGGGTAGTGTAAATATTATTAATGTTGATAATTATTAAAAAGTTACTTTAGTATGTTGATGCACATGTTATATTTATCATGTTTAATTTCACATTCACACACCCCTAATGAAGTTACAAAATACCTTGTTTTACTCTAGGGTATGATACCAATTCAACAGAAAAGATAAATAGGAGGCATTTTTACTGTAATGGATGGCACAAAACAATATCGACATCTTCAAGCAAAACCCAAACTAATTAACGTTTGCACACTAAAAAGTTCCTCCAGGTACCTGCTGCTACATTGGGCCATTACAATTTCCCCTGTGAACCCCTCAATTAAGAATACATATCCTTGGAATACGGCTTTAGACTCCAACGCCAAAAATGAAAAAAGGCAAACAAAGACAATTTTATTCATTATTTAACATTCCATGGTGGCATCTACAGCCATATGTCATGGCAGTTAATCCCATAGAAATTAATGGCAAAATTCAGTACACATGCGAATGTCTCATCCTCATTAATCCATCAGAAGACTGATTTCTGCAGGATTTTGCTGTGTTTGTATCTGCGATTAGGATGGAGCCCCATGCATTCTGAAACAGTATGGATCTCATCGAAGGCCTGGCCGAGAGATCATCAGGTCAAATATACTGTCACAAGAAGGTGAAAGGAAAACCAGAGCAGATGATAGGATAGGATTGACTATACAGACAATTCTTGTCTCCAGTCCTTTATGACACCTAATACATGATAGGGCACCACAAAAGGTTTTCGTCTGTAGTCCTATCACATTAGTAGTATTGCCATTGTCTTGCTCATCTGTGAAACTCATCCCTCAACCCATATGTCTTGTAGGTTGTGGAAATTAAAGTCAAACAGTCAGTAATTTACGATAACACTGTACTCTCTTGTTTATTTTTGTGCTTGGGTTGAATTGCTAGATATTAAATTGGTACATTACTAAATCATTTGCATTTATGGTGGCCATATTCGGCTAAAATGATGTGCAAGCAGATTGCGGCCAGTGACTTAGCGGCTTAGCCAACTTGATGTAGTTAGCTCTTATAGTCAGCTACTAGGTATTTGTATTTCATGGACCAGCGTGCTTGATTTAATTTGTATTGAAAATATATAGCCACAAAAGTAAGAATAACTGTTGTCAGGAATTATTTTGTGGATTAGGCCTACAAGTGCAGCAGCTAGAAGCAGGGAAAAAACTAAAAGGAAAAATATAACATTAGAGATCCCAGCAGAACAAGAAGCACAGCTGCTTCAATAAAACAGAAATTACAACTCATACTAATGAGTATTACAGTACCAAGCTAGCGTTTGGTGGAAATATTCAGAATTGTGTTTTTTCATTGTGTTTTTTCATAGGCTGGTTAATCTATTGAACTAATAATCAACAAATTTAAGCTAACTTCCATGCATTGTCAATATTTGGAAATATAGCTTTATTAGCACAAACCTTGTTTGCTATATGTAAAATAATGCAACTTAGTGTTTTTCACTAACAAAAGAGATACAGTTGCCATTTTGATAGATAAATTGGTTTTAGCTTAGCTCAATTTGGACTGGTCTGAGGCAGAACCTAGGCAATATTTTCAAATGCTTTAAAAGCAGGTTGTGACTCCACTACCTTCATGCAATCCCATTACCCTTTGCAAGATACAAGACAAGACAGAACAGCAGCAGAATGAGGAATTGTTGTCCGATGTGAGACAATATGGTCAAACAAGAAATGAGGACAGGCTACTGTCAGAACAGAACAACACAGTTTAGAAACACAGAGATAGTTTAAAAGTTTAAAAGTTTAAATAAACACGGTTGTGAGAGAAGGACAAATGGCAAGGCTTGTGAAAAAAAGGATGAAGGCCATAAGCAATCACCCCATGTTGTCTAACTAGGGCCACATGACCAGTACGACACACCAACCACAGATTGTTACCAGTGTGAGGGTGGGAGAAGTTCGGGCTCCAATGGATCTTGGGCCTCCGGGACCAAGCAGTCGGGTTATAGCTGCCTGACACATTTGCACGTACATGCACAAATTCGTATGCACGTACATGCACGTATCCACAGGAACACACATACACACAAAAGGAGGGGGCAAGAGGGGAAAGGGCAATTTGTCAGCGCATGTAAACATCTTAGGGTGAGGAACGCTATCTAACATCATGTTGTAAAATAGTTTAAATTCCTTTCCTGATGCTGTGTTCATTTATAAATATTGTGACTAGCTAGGTATCAATGACGGCCTACACCACTAAAATGTAAGGATCATTTAAGTTGATTTTCAGTTAGTCTTCAAGTGGATGACAGTTGACAAGAGAAGGGGGGGGGGGGGGTGGTAATTGCAACAGCTTGTTGCTGTGGATAACAGTTTGTTGTTAGTGTACTCACCTGGTGAAATAACAGTGGAAAAAGAGGTTAACAACAGTTAATGGAGAGAGAAATGATCCTGACCGGCATTGTTTCCAGACTAGGACATGTCTCACACCTCTCTCAAGGTTTCCCCAGTAACGACATTAGAACACATTATGAGATCGTCTCAGGTTGTCTGTCTCAACATAGAAATGGGCATGACATCTGCTTTTGCCCATAATTCACTGTTTTTGTGCTACTGACAAGTAACAGGTTTACATTGTCCATAAAAATCCACACATGTTTTTGTATAATGCCTGGCAGAAATATTGGCCCTAGGTAAACATGAACAAAAAGGCTGTGGCCATTCATTTATTGGTGTCTGTCAGATTGACCTTACACTCAGAAAGCTGTCACCAAACCACAAACATAAGGACTGGAGTTTGCTAAATATCATTGGGACTTGAAAACAGATTGAAAACAGGTTCTAAAATTGTGCTTTCTGGAAAAATCTGATGTGCTTTTGGCATAAAAAGAGCCACGGTCATGCTGAAAATTCACTAATATCATATGAAGTATGGTGTTGGATCTGTGGTGTGGTGGGACTGTTTAACTTCCAAAGGCCCTGGGAACCTTTTTAGGATCTATGGCAACATTGACACCATCAAGTACCAGCAGGTTTTAGGCAAAAACCTGTTTACATCTGCTAGCAGGCTAAAACTGTGTCATCATTGGATCTTCCAACCGTACAACGATGCAACACAGACCTCCAAATCCACACAAAAATGGTTCATTGGCCACAGAATTAAGCATTTGCAATGAAGGATCGGAAAAGTTTATTTTCACTCCATTCAAGATTAGTTTAATGTGGTATTCTGATTGTAAGATCAAGCAGATAACCAGTGATAACGACATTTAAATATTTACCTAGGGTGCCAATCCTTCTGGAAAGCACTGTATGTATATGGATGTATACCGATGAGCCAAAACATTATGACCACTCACAGGTGAAGTGAATAACGTTGATCATCTCCTAACAAGGGCACATGTCAAGGTCTGGGTAGATTAGACGGAAGTGAATGCAGGAGTCAATGTGTTGGATGCAGGAGAAAAAGGCAAGAGAAAAGACCTGAGCGACTTTGACAAGGGCCAAATTTTTATGGCCAGACAACTGGGTCTGAACGTCTCTGAAACGACAAGGCATATGTGGTGCACCCGGTCAGAAGTGGTGAGTACCTATCGACAGTGGTCCGAGTAGGGACAAACCACAACGGCGACGGGTGTTGGGCGCCCAAGGCTCATCGGTGTGTGAGGGCTGCGTAGCCACAGACTGGTCAGAATGCCCCTGATGACCCCTGGTCACCATCGAAAGTGCTTACAATTGAACTGGACCTTGGAGCAGTGGAAGAATGTCGTCTGGTCTGAAGAGTCCCGTTTGGCACTAGGATGCACTTTGGGAAGACGACAAGCTGGTGGAGGGAATGTGATGCTCTGGGCATTGCTCTGCATGGGTCCAGACTTTCACGTGAACATTAATTTGACATGTGCCACCTACCTAAACATTGTTACAGACCAGCTATACCCCTTCATGGCAATGACATTCTCTGATGGCAGTGGACTTTCAGCAGGATAATATGCCCTGCGACACTGCACACAATGTTAGGAAATGGTTTGAGGAACATGACGAACAGTTCAAGGTGTTGCCCTGGCCTCCAAATTCCCCAGATCTCGATTGAGCGTCTGTGGGATGTGATGGAGCAACAAATCCAATCCACGGCGGCTTCACCTCGAAAACGTACAGGACTTGAAGGATCTGCTGCTAATATCTTGGTGCCATTAACCACAGGAAAACTTCAGGGGTCTTGCAGAGTTAATGCCTCAGCGAGTTTGCACTGTTTTGGCGGCACGCAGAGGACCAACTGCATAATTATGCAGGTGGTCATGTTTTGGCTCATCAGTGTAAAAATATATACATAAGACAGAACTTGCTGGTCATCACCATTTGAGTTGAGCTTTGAGTTTCACAGTCTGAGTTACAGACTAATCAATCTGGGGTCGAACAAAGACCAAACAGTTGGACCTACAAATTCCCTTTCAAAGCAAGAATTAGCAAGAACAGTTTTTAAGTTTAAGCAAAATACTAAAAGTTCAAATATAATACAGGTTTACATAAAATAGAAATGTATTAAAAATGATAGAGAAAGAAGGACAAGCAGCAAAGAGAAACAGAAGGATGATAAAGTAACAGGACACTGTTTTCGGAAGGCATAGCCCTGAGACTTATGGGAGTACTATAGAAAAAAGAGCTTTAAATGAACACTTAGATCAGGATAAGTGAGGGCAGAAAGTCAAAACAAGAGATTCTCACTTTGTTCCGTCCTCGGTGCCCCCCTCAGGGTCCAGTTTACCCTCCTCCTCTATCTTCTGCTCATCAGAAATGAGCTCTTGTTTCTTGTGGTGCCGAACACACTTCACCACCACCATGGACAGGATGAGCAGTGCCAGCGCCCCTCCCACAGATGCCCCAATCGCCACTGCTATGGTTGAGTCCCGCGGGGGAGGCACTGTGAAGGCAGAAGGGACAGAAAGAGGGCTTATGGCAACGCCCCCAGTAACTCACTTGGTAAGTCCGTGGCACTAACAATGCCAGAGTTGTGGCTTCAATTCCCTCAGAGGGGGCCCAGTATTTAAAAAAAACATGCAAACGTGTGTCCTCTCTAGTGTCTGGTAAGTTAGCTCCGTGATTTAAATGCAGCGCTGAAATGGCTGTTATGTTTGTGTTGGTGAGTGTACGCCCCTGAAACCCGACATCTGCGTGTATTTGCGTATCTTTCATACCAGTGTTTGTGATAGCAATGCTGAGGTGAGCAGGTTTGGCGTACTAATCAATAACATGAAAGCTTTACAGGGTTGAGTTATCGCCTGGCCAAAATAAGGTTGGAAAGCACACACCGGCCAGACGGGAGACTGAATAATGGAGGGAATGATGTGGGAATGGACTGGTAAACGAATGACATGCACAAAACACCTTAAATGGCATGCTGGCCACGGATCGGAAGGCCAGAATATTTAGTACAATATAACTTGTGATTCACTTCCTTGGGGTAAGGCAGAGCCCAATGAAGTAGGCCCTCTCACTGGCCATACCATGCCCCTTTTAGTCATACCACCTCGTCAGCCCTTCCCTTCACTATCTCTCCTTGCCCTTACGTTCAGTGACGACAAACAGTTTGGTTTCTCCGTGCCCCAGGATACGGTCAGGTGGGTTGCGGACGTAGCAGTGGTAGATGCCTTCGTCTGACAGCTGGACATCAGAGAGGGTGATGGACAAGTCGTTCTTGTCCAGGTTGCCCACAAACTGCACACGATCACCAAACTGCTCTGTTCGCAAGGGCACCATCCCCTTCTTATAGGTCATAAACTGGAGAAGAACGGGGTGGAAGACAGAATAGGTAGAGGATTAGCAGAAAGGAAACACAGTCAAAGAAAAGAAGCCTTTTATAACTAGCTGATCTGAGCAAATACAGGTAGAGAGAGGGACAGAATGTTGACACAGGACAGGTTAAGGACAATGCAACAGAAAACAAAATCACTCGTACAATGGGGAGAGAGAGAGGAAAAGCTCTGACTGTACACGTGACCCCATCAAACAAGCAACCCTTATTTTGTTACTTTTCTTTTCAAAGGGACCTTGCACAACAATCAAATCAAAATGTTCCGTAAACAATATCAGTTTTAAGCAGATGGCTTACTTTAAATATTTTAAATACTATGTTTTATATACAGAGGATGAGTACTTACAGAGCAATATGAGAATAAAACAAGAGACAGAACACAGCAAAAGAAAGCGATCGAACAAAAGACCAAAATGGAACAACGTCAACATAGAAACTCAGCAAGTGGCTTTACACAGCTAATACACTACAGTGTTTGTTTACACAGCTAATATACTGCAGTGTTTGTTTACACAGCTAATACACTACAGTGTTTGTTTACACAGCTAATACACTGCAGTGTTTGTTTACACAGCTAATACACTACAGTGTTTGTTTACACAGCTAATACACTGCAGTGTTTGTTTACACAGCTAATACACTACAGTGTTTGTTCACACAGCTGATACACCACAGTGTTTGTTCACACAGCTGATACACTACAGTGTTTGTTCACACAGCTGATACAGTGTTTGTTTACACAGCTGATACAGTTGTTTGTTTACACAGCTGATACAGTACAGTGTTTGTTCACACAGCTCAATGTATTTTAGACAGGTCTTTAGTTGATGTGTGAATGTGTGCAGTGGTGCAGTGATTTGTGTCCAAAGACAGTGTGTTCCAGCTTTCAGAAAAAGCTGTCTGAATGCTGCCATGATATTTCTGTTTTAGAAAAACACATAGTTGGGAGAGACCAACCATGTAGAATCTTTAAAACATGTTCAGTATGTTACAAGATTTTCCCAGCCAGATCTCATGCTTTCTGAGGATGTTGCAGTGATGCCATTAGAGTCCATTTCTAGACAGACTTGATGGGTTTTGTCAGAACCTGAACCATGATAGTTTGTTTCTAGACAGACTTTACAGGTATTGTTTTAACCTGTGCCATTAGAGCCTGTTTCTAGACAGACTTTACAGGTTTTGTTAGAACCTGCACCATTAGAACCCGTTTCTATACAGACTTAGCAGGTTTTGTTAGAACCTGCGCCAAATCAGGTCAGGGGACCTGTCATGGTTACTGCTCAGGTAGTCCTGTCTACCTCTACAGCTGAGGGATGTCCTAAAATGGGTTCCACGCGTGGCATTACATTGACACAAGACAAGGTAGGGCAAAGGACAGAGTTTGGGCTCTCACCATCTCCTCAGTCGCATTGAAGTTCTCCTGGTAGGTCCAGTTCATGGCAAACTTGTTGACATCCATTTTATAGCAGGAGGTGAATGTGCACTGGAAACTCACCACGGTGCCATTCAAGACAGTGATCTGGCTATGGTACAGGACATCCATACTAGATGCAGGCAAAGCTGGGGGGAGGGGGGGGGGGGGGTTGACGGTTAAATAAAGACAGGCTGTATCTAGTACTGTACTCATTCACTAGGGAGATCCTTCTGATTAAACAAATACAAACAGCCTTGAAGTCGACAGATTTTACCAAACAGATTCGGTGGCTATAGAAAATCTACACCTCATGAACATTTAATAGTGTATTTGAAATTCATAGTGTCGATATCCATACTCTCAAATAAGGGTTTTCCCACTCACCTACACTATATATATCACACTTTTAAGGGGATTGTGTTACTAGTATTTGTATTACTGTTGGAAAATCAAACCATATTTTAAAAATACAAAATGTAAATATTGTAACTGAATAGGTCTCCACTACTATTGTAAAAAGAATAAAGAATTCATTTAGGTACGTATAAGAAGTCACCGTCGAAATCACACACCAATTAAACCAGCCTCCACCTGTGTAACATAGAGATTCACATGATTTCAGGATCAAATCTGCAGTTTCTCTGTGTTCCCCCTGTGAATTCCAAAGCAAGCTCTCAAGGAGGAGCACCCAAAATTACAAAGCAGCGGGAATTTAAATATAAGTGTTCTTCGGTAACAGAGTCCTGGCCTAAATCCAATCAAAACTATTTATGGTATGACTAAAACTGCTATTAATTGATTCTCCCCAAGAACTTGACAACGACCTATCCCTGCAAACTCACAAAGGCAAGGGGATGAATGAATTACCAGAACGCAATACTGCTTTTGCAATAGTGATATGGATACCATCACCACAACCTGGAAGGCATTGCGCAGTACAGTACTGTGTTAACATCTCAGTATGCAAGCAGTGACTCACTCCTGGCCTGGCTACTCAACTAAATGTGGCTATTGACACACCTAGTATAACAGTCTCTCTGCAGTGCTCTGAACTCTAACGACGGGTCTGCATCCCAACAGATGATTGACACCCAGGGGGTTGAAGCAGTGGCATCATACGACGGTCTTCATTGCGATGAGGGCTTGCACATTAGCATTGCCTAAAGCTCCGGAAACAGAGTTGGACCGAATCTCCTGAGTGATGGCTGGATCTGTATGCTGACCAGTGAACAATATAAAGCATAAGTATGAGTTTAACATGTGCACGCTGTGTGTGTGTGTGTCCTGGGTGTCTTGGCGGGGTGTGTGCTTATTCGTCTGAGTGCGGCTGTTGGAGACTGCGAGCACGCGCGGGACTGCCGGGTAGGATGGGGGTGTCTACTCAGCTCTGCACCATTCCCTCCCTCTGCAGAGCGCTGTGTTTCTGGGCCAGTTTCCACTGCAGTCGCTGTTCAGCGGCCCGGGCCTCTGCCGCAGCACCCAGACCCCCTACTCACACCCACACTTCACTCCTGCCTCTTCCTCACTCACTCGTTCTTTCTACCAAAAGATGTTGTTCACCCTCCTCCCCCCTCTCTCCCTTTTCACTTTACATGTCATTCTCTAGCTGGTTTCCCACATTCATCTCTCTCTCTCTGTCTCTCTCTCTCTCTGTCTCTCTCTCTCTGTCTCTCTCTCTCTCTGTCTCTCTCTCTCTCTGTCTCTCTGCCCCCCCCCCCTGTGTTTTTGCACTTTAATGGTGGAGTGGTGTTATCCCCCCTCCCCTCTCTAGGTGTCTTCTGGAGGCACTGCAGTACAGCACCTGTTCAGACGGGAGGGGGAAGGAGGGACATCCCATAATATAAACATGACCCGCCCCACCCCATAGGCACATGCTGTACGTCACACACAGAGCACAAACACACACACACACACAGAGAGCGTGCGCACACACACAAAGAGCACGTGTATTTGCAGACTCAGCAGTCATCCATGCAGGCTGGTGCTCACTGGTGCTATGTCAATGTCCTTCTAGCCTATACCTCCCCTTGTATACTCACGATGGGTATGTACAGTTCATCTTTACGGAAACGGTTAGGAGGGGGGACCATCAAACCTTTTAATATCCACACCCAATCAGCTAATCCATTCCATGCTTACTCATCTGCCATGTCTTAATTGAACTTCACATTCACCAGGGTAACGGGAGTGGAATTTCCTGTGGAGATTCCTGCACAACTGACCTGACTAGGATCTGACTCTAAGGTAGGTTAAAGTTGGAGTCCAAAGAAAGTCTTTCACATAAGAGGCTCGGCTGGGAATTCAACATCATATCAGCAGGGGTACTATAATTATACATTTAACAGTGTTCTCTAGATATAGCCCGTTTGGCCCTTTCTTCTGGCAAGACCTCCAATAAATAGTTGGCACGTAGTTGTATTTTTTTGCAACTTGATGACCACAAGGTTCAACATCTGCAATTCTGTGCTCCTTGGATAATGTTCTATCTTTTGAATCATTCTGCTAACTGTGCTTGGGGGCATAAGACAATAAGAAGAAACTTATATTAGTTTTGGATCATAAGAATACATAAGAGTGCCAATAACTGTGACACATGTTTTTGATAAATACAGTATATATATATATAAAAAAAGGATTTGGACTCACTAATTATTGAGTTCAGATGTTTCAGCAACATTCATTGCTCACAGGTGTATAAAGTCCAGCACGTAGCCATGAAATCTCAATAGACAAATAGTGGAAGCACAATGGGTCGTACTGAAGATCTCAATTACTTTGAAACTGGCACTGTCATAGAATGCCAACTTTGCCACAAGTCAGTTGGTGGAATTTCTGCCCAACTAGATTTGCCCCAGTCAACTGTAAGTGCTATAATTGTGAATTGGAAGTATCTACAGTAGGAGCAACAACAGACCAGCCACGAAGTGGTCGACCATGGACACTCACAGGGCGGGGCTGCTGTGTGCTGAAGCGTCACTCATCTGTTGCATCACTCACCACAGAGTTCCAAACGGCCACTGGAAGCAACATCAGCAAATGAACTGTGCACAAAATGGGTTTCCATGGCCGAGCAGCTGTGTGCAAGCCTCACATCAACATGTGCAATGCCAAGCATCGGCTGGAGTGGTGTAAAGCACACTGCCACTTGACTCTGGAGCAGTGCAAAAGTGTTCTCTGGACAGATGAATCATGCTTCACTATCTGACAGTCGGATGGATAAATCCTATAGTAAAGTGCCTATAGTAAAGTTTTCTGGTGGAGGGAAATTGGTCTGGGGCTGTATTTCAGGGTTTGGGCTAGGCCCCTTAGTTCCAATGTAGGGTCAATCTCAATGCTACAGAATACAAATACTTTTTAGGCAGTCGGGTGCTTCCAACTTTGTGCCAACAGTTTGGGGAAGACCTGTTCCTGCTCCAGCACGCGGCGCCCATAAAGACATGATTCGACGAGGTTGGTGTGGAGGAACTCGAGCGGCTTGCACAGAACCTCGACCTAAACCTCAATGAACACCTTTGGGATGAACAGGAACAGCGACTTTACGAGCCAGGCCATCTCGTCCAACATGAGTGCCTGACCTCACAAATGCTATTTTGGCTGAATGGGCACAAATTCCCACTGAAACACTCCAACATATTGTGGAAAGCTTGCTCCATTCTCATGCCTATGGTTCTGTAATGGGATGTACAACAAGCTTGTATGGGTGTGTTGGTCAGGTGACCACATACGTTTGGTCATATAGCGCATATTTATTCATAGATTAAGAGTGTGTTTTTTTCTTTCAGCAATTAAAGGTAGGGTTGTTTTTATATTCTGACTGTAAAACAAATCTGATGAACAGCAATGAACTTTCTTTAATTAATCTTTACCAGGGAAGCTAATAAAGATGCATTCATTTGACATTTTGCCAGAGGAAATCTGTATCAAATGTCTAAGAAATAAAACATGTAAACAAAACAATACTAACTAAGAAGACTATTGGCAAGTATTTAATGATAATAATAACATAAATAAAAAAATAAAAAATTAAAATAATAATACAGTTACATAATTATGAACTGGCCCAAACTTTTACAAATGTGTACACTAATAAATATAGTAATATATGTGAAACAATAGAGTACAATGCTTTCAAACTGATATTTTTGTATACATGTTAACAGGAGTTATAGGGGATGTTCTGAATTTGTTTGCACCCTTGTTAGCTGAATTACTGCAAACAGAAACCACCCATTAATTTCGGCTTCACTTTCATTTTTGGTCGACCAACTTACAAAAGGTGTAAAAACTATATTTTAGGATATTTAAAACATATTTAAAAAAAAAAGCAATTTAGATGGAACAATGGTGATGCCCTGCTCTACTCAGTGCTTGTCCTTTTTTTAACAGACATTGAGATGACCGTTAAGAATTTTTCCAGCAAGGAAATGAGGGACTTCTTTGCTGCCGTTTGCCACTGCTCATTCAAGAAGAGGCAGTCACGTCTTAGTAAAGCAAAGATAAGTCGCCGAGCCTTCCAATGACCAATAGCATTTCTGCATTTTAGAATGCTGAGCTCCACAGGACATACAGTAATCAGGATGCCATCCTAGCTATTGACCAAGGTCTTCACACACATGTATTGAACTATAACACTATAGCCTTCTGACAGACATAATCCTATCCTATCATACAATATGAAATGGAAGTAAGCCAAATGGCCCTGCATTGCAATGCACCACTTCTGCTATTACACAGCGAAACACTGCACTGTCTCCCTCCCTCCCTTCGTCCTCCTCCTCCGTCGGCACACCCCATACCTCCCTGCTCTCCTCCGTCAGCTCCTTTCTCCGAAGGCTCAAGGTCATCGTAAAGGAGAAGGCAACGGCAAGGTACTCTGCAGCGCCGAGGAAATACATTCTTTCAGATTGTTATAGGATTACTGTTTGGGAAGACCACCTTAGAGAGCCCGCTTAAACACATGGTCGCAACCGCACACACACGCAGACACACGTATGCATTTGCACAGGCAGAGACAGCTCTCCATCAGATGTCATTTTCACTTTTAACCCAGGCACTCTGGTATAAAACGTTACTGTATGTGTGCGTAACACATGTGTACACACACGTTTGTCTTACTGTCGTTGTGAGGACCTGAACCTAAAATCCATATTCCATTTTGCCTAGCCCTAAAACTAACCGTAAATCTAAACTGAACCTCAATAACCTAACTTATATGCTGAAACTCAACCTAGGCTTAATGCCTAACCCTAAACGGTAATGAATAAATTCAAATGTATCCCCAGTTTTTCCCTAAACCCAAACCTTAAGTTGAAAACCTAATTGACCCTAGTGGGAAACTGCCTAAAAACTTTAAATCCTTTTTATTCCCAAAACATTTATTCATTTTCTCAGACCAATGCCTGTTTCTTACTTTCACAAATTAATTCTCTAACAACCGGAAATATCAGTTCTACCCTGGACCAAGCCTGTTTTCACATTCTCATCTCCATGTCCCCTGCTCTAGCAGTGGCACAGACATCACCTCGCCCCTATGTTGTCTCCATGCGTCACCCTGCAGGTGGATGGTTCAGGCCCAGCAGGCAGGGTTAGACACAGAGGGCATATGCTGACTGATTGATGGATTGATCTAAGGGGTTGATGGACAGGTTGTCTAATAGATCTTGACCCCACTGGCCTTCCAAGTCCATCTAGTGATCAATAGCTTTGACTAAAGTTGATTGCAAATGCCTTTAGCCTTATGTGTGTATGTGTGTGTGTGTGTGTGTGAGAGAGAGAAAGAGAATGTGTGTGTGTGTGTGTGTGTGGCTGTGGGCACTGGCTCATCAAACGTATTGCCTATTGATTTTAGGAAGTGAGTATAACATCAATAGGGAGGCCAATTTAAATAATCCTGTTAGATTTGGCTTAGTAGAGGCTACAGTTTTCAAGAGCAATCCACTCACTTCTAGTCTAAGAGTTGAACCAGAAATAATGTGGTATTATGTTGATCACTATAAGAATCTGATCAAGTCAATGTAGGTTATCTTCTTAAAAACACAATCAGCTTTCTGTTTTTCACTCCTTTAACCTGCATATCTTGTCAGTGTCTCCAATCAGTACCTTCATTGAAATCATCAGTAGATTTTGCCACCCCAAAGATGTCAAATATGTGAAATGATGTCCTCTCGTCCATAAATGGTTGGTAAACTTTACATTAAAGCACTAAACAATTCCTTCTACGAAAGCCGCTACTCCTACCACTTTTTCATCCCATTCAAAAAGAGCAGTTTCTTTACGGTACCACCCTGAGAATGAAAACTAGTGATCTCTCATATGAAACCAATACAGCCCGCTCCGCGCTAATCTGCTGCATAGCCACAGAACCCAACAATAGACTGTGTTTTGGGCTATAGACTGGATGTGGAATAGACTGCGCCCTAGTGGTTTAAATAAGACAGTGCATGGATGGACCCAATACCGAATGATGAAAGAATTTACAGCTCGGTCAGGGTGAAACAGAGCATTTTTAATATGAATATTTTGAAATATGAGCCTAATGATCACCAACATTTATATACCAAACTAGGATAACATGTTAGCATGTCCCATTGTGTGTGGATAGCATATGATAGCTGTTCCCTATACTCCCTGCAAACAGCACTATTAATGAATAAAAAGAGCGCTCTCGTACCAACTACACTTCAAAAACGGACAAAAACGTTTTTGAATTTAATGTTACGAAGACAAATCATTCAGAAACCCCATGAGTTGTACTTTTTTCAAAACTTTTTTTTTTAATTACCTTCATAATAACAGGTGCCTCAGGTTGTAATAACTGACAATACTACAACTTAACAGGACAATATTAACCTGGATTGGTCATCTCCTTTTTTTGCAAATAAAAAAAAAAAGAAGAAAAGTGTCTTCTAAAATTTTATTGACCAGTTGCAAGTGGTAAAGAACAAGGCAAAGAACATAAAATAGCCAGTTATTGCATCATGCAAGGAGATCACTTGTTGGTGGCATCTGATGTGTCGGTTTCACAGAGAGTGACCCAATGCTGATAATCTCTGCAATATATATTGATGAGGTCTAAATGTGGTCTAAATAGGACATGTACTCATAATTCCAACCTCTGATCACAGCAAAAATGGGACTGGCCGCCCCTCAGAGTCCATCTCCTCTCTAGGCTTCTTCCTAGGTTCTGATTTTCTATAGCGAGTTGTTCCTAGCCACTGTACTTCTGAATCGTATTGCTTGTTCATTGAGGTTTGGAAATCTGTATATTCAGTTTGTAACACTGCTGACATTAAAATGCCTTTATACAAACATTTTAACGTTTACAGAGGCCATAAAACAACATTGTTTTTTGCAATTATTATTACTATTATGCATAGTTGATATGGCCTCATGATTATGTGGGTCCTAAAGCAATCGTTTTAAGTAGTCGGTTCAATTACTACATCAAGCTTGTGACTGTAACCACGTATTATATTTGCTGTTTTTTTGTGATGTTTCAGATTATTTTGTGCAAAATAGAACCGTTTTTTTTATTATTATATTCGGAGTGAATATGGACTGGAGTAACAGGGAGGTGGAACATGGTTTATGGTGGCCAAAAAAACGTAATTATGTTGTTTGCGGCACAAGTTTTTCAGTTTTCCCAATGCATGCCATATTGTGTGTATAACACTGTCTCCCTCTGGTGTAAAAGTCTACGAGTTGCAGCAGTGATATAAATAGGTAGACCTACTTCTGGGCACAAAATGAATTGGCACAGATTCATATGATTACCAAATTAAGCACAGAAAATATGTTACATATAGTACACTATTACTAGCATGAAATAACATGTTTTGTGTGTGTGTATTACATTAGTTTGTATCAAATAAAATGTATTGTAAGTATAGCGTTGGTCATTGGTTGTTGTTTGGATGATTGTGATTTTACTTCATAATAATTATTTCAAATCCAACTGGAGTACAGAGTCAAAAGGTCAATAACGTACATTGTTCCAGAACTTCAAAAGGACACTGTACATGACTGCTATAAAATTGTGAATACTGAACTGACAAAAGTCACCTCATCAGACTGAATCACAGCATAACAGAGTCATGCGGTACTGGCACTTATTAAAACAATTGGTTGCACATTTGTAAACTTATATCAGAAATGTTGTGCATAGATAATGTGACAAAATATATATGTAGGCCTACATGCGCGTAAAGTCTCAGGCCACCGCACTGGCCTAATTGTTAATGCACTGGCCTAATTGTTAATAGCGTAAATTCACAGCTGTGAATTTACGCAATTCTCAACTATATAGCCAGCTCCTGTTATAATACCGTGCTGAACCTAATACAGGGCTCTACTGTCCATCGCTACATGACAGTTCTTTTTTTATATAATGTCGAGGCAATGTAAATAAACGGAAATATTCAGAGATCCGCATATCCGCCCAGATGCGCAAGGCCAGTCAAAGGGCAGCAGACCGCGGCGCAGCTATTGGCCTATTAAACAAACCGTAAATTCAGAGACCCATTGCTATCGACCAGAAAACGTTCATTTCAGGACTACACAGCCCGTTTGAAAATAGTCAAGCAATTAAGATTCGCTGTTACTGTGCAGATCCTAATACTATTGTGTATTGTATTGAAGTTCATTGATGAATATGGCCGTGCGTCGATCAGCGTCATCAGCAGTGTAATACTGGACCTGCTTTGATACTCACTCAAGCCTACATTCTCAAAACGATCTAGGTAGATTTAGCGGGCGTAATAAACGCCCATACTGTTTTAGTTTATCCTCAATATAGGTCAGGCGTCCAGAAGCTGAATACTTCACGCTGTAATTCAGTTATCTTCATAAAAAAAACACATGAAGTCGTTCTGACAACTGTGTTGCTTTCTACGGATGTATATATTTCGAATAACTGCTCATGTTGGGGCTTATCTGATGAATTGTTCATTTTCCAGTGAAGATTAATTACGTACTTTGATGTATAGGCCTCCAGTGATGAAACAACATTCCTGAAATATCTGTTTCTTTAATTGTATACACTCACACTAAGATATAAGGCAAGAACACACACACACAAACACGCACAGCTCGAGGAGACGTAGTGCACATTCTTGATCTTCGATAGTAAAATTGCAGGCTGTATAAAGTCTCGCCAAACATCGATCGATCCGCTGTTCCATTAATTGACGCTCGGTTTCTAGCCACTTACCCATAGTGTAAATCACCAATGCAACGATGCTCCAGTTAGCTATACTCGACGTCTTATTCCCCTCTTGAAATGTAAAAGGCATTGTATTCCCTTGTAGTAAAACGTTATTTTCTATAATACAAATACAAATATCGTAAAATCTTGCGTTTTGCTTAAGAAATCTTAAAATATGTGTTGTTATTTCAGTGCTATGATACGGCTGGGAGTGACAGTACCTCTGAAATGGTTGATTCTATGTTTCTGGTACCTACACCCTGCTTGAAAAGTGAGTTACATCGAAACTCTTTAGGCTTGCAAAAAACGTTCTCGCGTCATTTTTTGATTAAAAAGAGATGGATAATTGCATGAAATTCTTCCATTTTAGCAATAACCTTATGTACCTAAATTTTTAGCTTGCGTGTCTCACATTTCATTGTACATCGCACCGCGTTAGGACATATAGTTTTAATTCAATAACAAGAGTTGAAAAAATACTTAATTGTCATTATTCCTTTATGCCTGAGACTCCATCATGTAAGTGACTTTGGTTCCGTGCAACCGGAATGTGAACTGTTAGTTTCAATTTGATTGATGGAAATGTATACATTCATAAATGAAAGTCGATCTGCATAACAGCATCTGCTAAATCACTACAAATGTGACTAAAATCTGAAAATAAACTTTAAAAGCCATTTTTAGCCTGAATACACAAAGTTTGCGTTTTGTGCTGGACAGGAAAACTCCTACTATTGCAGAATGGTCAAAATTCATAATTTACAAGTACATAAGAAAAGGAGACAGTGTTTTGTTGAAGTCACACAGAATGGGAGGACATACAACATAAGACAGAACAACAGAAGAAATGTGTAGGATCATGGAAGGACAGGTCAGTGATGCCACAATGCTTTTGTATGCTTTTCATCTTTGTTTGTCATCTGTAGTTAGTTGTCTCACAGAGACAGATTAATAAACACATTCTCTTTTTCACATTTGCAATTTTTTTTAATGTAAGTGTGCATAAGGGATAAGTGGGAAATAAGCTTCAGATGACATCAGATGTTGCCCCCCAACATCCATTAAAACCAAAGTTACTGGCCAGGTTAGTTTGTGTATGGGTCCATGCTTGCATTTTTTAAAATTGTGTAGAGTTTTTGTTTATAACATTCGTTAAGCATTCGCATGAAAATAAGATATGTCGATCATTAACATCATGATTAATAACCACTACCTTATTTAGCCACAACTTACAGACACTGGCAATAATTTAATCTGTAGTACATTGACATATTTCTCTTAGTTGAGAGTGGAACTGCATTTTAAAGGTTTAAGACAGCATCAAACATGTAGATCATCAATAATATACATGGGCAAATTCTGAACAATTTGCCTGAAAATGCACATGTTAGTATAAGTGTGCAGCAGTTGAACACAAGCTGAATTAATACTACTGATAACCTTTTAACAAAGCCTATGGACAGAAGACCGCAGGGCTTTTTAGTTTATGCCAAATAGGATTATAAAATGTTTAGCATTATTAAAGCCTTAACATTGGCCCACTTTGTTGTCTTTCCACAGACTGTACCATTTCAACAATCTAAAATAGTAAGAAAAATATAGACAAATAGTGGTTCTTTTAGCATTTAACATAATGTACTTTTCATGTGATATTTCCATTCAGGGTAATAGTATGAACAGACACACAAAAGAGTGAAGTATGAAAATGTGTTCATAGGCGGTCTCTCACGATAGATCGTTTTGAAAATAATGCGGTCGTGGTAGAAAAACAAAACAATAAAATTATACCGCGACCCTTCCCCTCCACACCAGTCATCAATAGACCTATTATGGAAAACAAGGGAGACATGTAATATGGGAGTTAGAAATAGTTGTGTAAGGTGTCATGGATGAGGATGCAACGATGTAGATGAAACAGTCAAGAAGGTAGAGAGATGTTGCTAGCAATGTTCTAATTGGTTAGCTAAGCACAGTGGTTTACAAGTGACTATCTACTGTAGAGAGAGATAGAGGGAAGTGATGAATATAGAGACAACATAAATAAAGAAGCAGGAGAGGAACGATGCCTCGTGGAATGATTGACAGGATTGAGTAATCTTGTCCCTGGTCAATGCGAGCCAGTCATTCAGATTACAGCATTCCTGCTATAGTATCAACAGTATGACAAAACCTCACAGGGTACCAGTGATCATTTTGGCAGCGGTTTTCATGTAAAGTTTTAATCTTTTCACAAAAATTTTGGACTTGCCTTTATATAATTAGACAAATATTTTGAATGCACACAGCAAATATGGAAAAGCCAGGGCTGTAGCGTTGCTTCTCCAACAGATGTTAAATGTAGATGTGTCTGTGTCTGTTAGAGATTAGGTAGCCTTTAGCAGCTGAAGCCCTTCCATGAATCTCCACATCACACTGATGAGAAAGCAACCATTAAAGAAATGGAGTCAAGATGCTTTAAGAGCAGATGCAAATTAACAAAAATTTTAAAACTGAGACAGAGGTAGATGCAGATGTAAGGTTTTCATTATAATAGTGTTGTTGGTTTTTTAAAGGTTTCTAAAGTTGTCTGCTTGTCTCAATTATTTTACTTTGCTGCATAACTCTCCAAGACCAATGTTGTTTATTTACAGTTTGACTTTTTGAAATTGTATTTTGACTCCGAGGCAAACCGTGACTATGACGTCTATCTGACGCCTGGCTATACAGAGCATGACTTTTCTTTTGCAGACCTACTGTATGTAGGAGAAGCAATTCTTGGATGACAAAGTCAAAACGGTCCCAAGCCACACCTTGGCTTTGGCTCATGGAAGCAGTAAACGTACATTATGGTTGCAAATATTGATAGCAGAAACCTTGGTAGAATAACATAGGGTTATTTAAAAAAAAAAAAAAAAAACTAAAAAAATGGCGGAATAAGTTCAACCACATTACTACTCACATTGTTTCAAGACCATGGAGAGTATATGCTGTCAGAGAAAAAAAAAGTGCTGCATATTTTTCGATTGAGATCAGAGCCAGGGCTGACAGCTGGGCCATATTCATCCATACCTACACTCACTGCAAAAAGCTAGCCACATTCAAACGTAAGAAAACAAGATCAGCCACGCTACTGGCTCTGAATTAGCAACAAATAGATAATAATCTTGACGTGGCAATATTTGCCCACTCTTCTTTGTAAAAGCGCTCCAAATCTGTCAGATTGCGAGGACATCTCCAATGCACAGCCCTCTTCAGATCACCCCACAGATGTTCAACTGGATTCAGGTCTGGGCTCTGGCTGGGCCATTCCATAATGTTTATCTTCTTCTGGTGAAGCCATGCTTTTATGGATTTGGATGTGTGCTTTGGGTCGTTGTCATGCTGAAAGGTGAACTTCCTCTTCATCTTCAGCTTTCTAATGGATGCCTGAAGTTTCTGTGCCAAAATTGACTGGTATTTAGATCTTTTAATTCCCTCCACCCTGACTAAGGCCCCAGTTCCAGCTGAAGAAATACAGACCAAAATCATGATGCTGCCACCACCATGCTTCACTGTGGGTATGGTGTTCTTTGGGTGATGTGTAGTGTTGTTTTTGCACCAAAAATACCTTTTGGAATTATGGCCAAAAGGTTCAACCTTGGTTTCATCAGACCATAACACATTTTTCCACGTGCTTTTGGGGGACTTGATGTTGGTTTTTGCAAACTTCAGCCGGGCTTGGATGTTTTTCTTTGTAAGAAAAGGCTTCCGTCTTGCCACCCTACCCCATAGCCCATTCATATGAAGAATACGGGATATTGTTGTCACATGTAGCAAACAGCCAGTACTTGCCAGAAATTCCTGCTGTTCCTTTAATGTTGCTGTAGGCCTCTTGGAAGCCTCCCAGACCAGTTTTCTTCTCGTCTTTTCATAGATTTTGGAGGGACATCCAGTTCTTGGTCATGTCTCTGTTGTGCCATATTTTCTCCACTTGATGATGACTGTCTTCACTGTGTTCTATGGTATATCTAATGCTTTGGAAATTCTGTTGTACCCTTCTCCTGACTGATATCTTTCAACAATGAGATCCCTCTTATGCTTTCGAAGCTCTCTGCAGACCATGGCTTTTGCTCTGAGATGCAGCTAAGAAAACATCAGGAAAATCCTACTAGAACAGCCGAAATGTATTTGTGATTAATCAGAGTTACTTTAAATAATGGCAGGTGTGTAATGACTTCTATTTAACATGAGTTTGAATGTGATCGGTTCATTCTGAACACAGCCACATCCCCAGTTATATGAGGGTGTGCACACTTAGGCAATCAGGTTATTGTAAGGTTTTCTCCCTCAAATATTTCAGTTTGTTTTTCAATAGATTTGTTCACATTAAAGGTCACATTAAAAATGGAAACAGTTCTGAGATGATTTATCTTTGTCCAAAAAATTTACATCATTTTAACAGGGGTGTGTAGACTTTTTATATCCACTGTAGACCACAACCACTCGAGCAGTAAAAGAGGAGGGGTTTTCACAATTCTCTTGTCTTTTCATTAACAGAATAGGTAGGTAACAGAATACATAGTAAGCAAAAAAGGGAGTAAACAGAGTAGATGAAAACAAAATATTGTTTGGCGTGACTTACTTTAAAGGTGTAATCCATTGTAAATCAAAATATTTTTTTTCTTATTACTCCTACTACTTGGTATGTATATTTTCAGGGGCAGTAGGGTTTTACATTGGGCTGGGTTCAGGGGTGTTACATGGGCATTGGCCTGCATTCAGGGGCGGTTGGGTGTTACAGGGGCATTGGCCTGGCTTCAGGGGCAGTTGGGTGTTACAGGGTCATTGGCCTGCTTTCAGGAGCAGTTGGGTGTTACAGGGGCATTTGCCTGCGTTCAGGAGCAGTTGGGTGTTACAGGGGCATTGGCCTGCGTTCAGGAGCAGTTGGGTGTTACAGGGGCATTGGCCTGCATTCAGGAGCAGTTGGGTGTTACAGGGGCATTGGCCTGGATTCAGGAGCATTTGGTTGTTACAGATGCATTGGCCTGGATTCAGGGTTGTTGGTCTGATGCTGAGGCATCTTCAGACCCTTTTACTTTCTCCATGTATTTTTGGATTACAGACAATTTATAATTGTTTTTAACAATTTTACAACCAACTTCCACATAATACCCAGTAAATTGTGTGCAATAATAGCTCAATGGCACTTCAAATGTATTTCAGCTGCATCCGGTTTTCTTTGATCATATGTGAGCTGTCTCTAGCACTTGACTTGAGTCCAACTGTGGCAAATTCAATTCATTGGGTATGATTTATGAGATACTCAATGTGTTGCAAACGCCCCCAGTTACAATTGCGCCCCCGCTGATCCCTCCTGGGGGCGTCTCCTGCTGAAGCCACTCCTCTGGAATAGTCTTTCTGCATGGATGTGACGGAGGCTGGGGATGAACCTTTGGAACCATGGTCGGTGTGCCATGCTGAGAGGCAGGAAGCAGAGAAATAAGAGGTTATTTTGACAAAGTACTTCAGACATGAGCACGCACATGGTCAAGAGTTCAAAAAGCCTTTGTAATATCAAGACATTATTATTGACTTGGCTTTATGTTCATCTCCCCTTTGGAGGGAGGCAATTACAAGACATTTCTCAAGAGTGATTCCTGAAGGGGACCCCAAACGTGGTGCTGTAATACGATTTTAATTTGCGCCATCAATTTGCTCTCTACTGTAGCTCTGCAAATTCAGATATTGTGTGTGTGAACCCTACTAACATAAAACAAACTGCTGTACACACACATTTATACTGCTGTAGACAAGGATTTACACTGCTGTAGACAAGCATTTAAACACGAGTTGTGGCGTCATGGGGGTCACATGACTAGCGAGGTTGTATCCCTGGAGTGGGGCGCATTTGAAAAAGAAACTTCTGTACATGGAGAGGAGCAAAGAGAGATGTCATAGTTAAAGGAAAGGTTTGCTGTTTTTTAACCTGGGGCATGTTTTCAGACTATCTAGCATAATCCTGGACTGTAGAGATTTTTTTTGGGAACTATTGCAGTTTTGAGGTTATTTGATTCTTTTAAAGGGAAGCATCTCTCCGGGCTGCATTGGAAGTGAACAGAGCAACCGATATAGTGTTCGAAAGTATTATATATTTGTTTTTCCAAAACAGGAGGGCCAGGGTTTATTGATATAGTTCTCCGCATGTACTCTGACAAATTGTTGTGCCAAAACTAGAATTGTTTCAATGGTTATCACGGTTTATTCTTTCTGGAAAGTGTATAAGCAGCTGCCGTGCAGATGATTGTCTGTTTGGAGGCTGTATCCGTAACCGGCTTTGTTTACCCAAATGTAACTCACGTTAGCTAGTATTGACTACTAGCGCAAACAAAAATGTCAACAGGTTCTATAAGCTGCTGGTAAATTGACTCAAATCTGTCTGCGAGGAGGATTTATCCAGCAAACGGCTTTGTTTACAAAACTGTAGCTCACATTAGCTAGTAAAACTACTAGCTCAAACTAAAATGCCAAAAAGTTATATTAGCTGCTGGTAAACTGATGCAAATCAGTCA